>NC_041735.1:22884723-23187754 GCF_004115215.2 Ornithorhynchus anatinus
CCACTGCTGACTGATGGGTTGCCCATCCCAGAAGCTGCAGGTTAAAGAGATCTCGCCAAGGGAGGCCCCAAGCCAGATGCGGGGGCCACCAGCCAAACAGCTGCTGGGTCGGGCCATCCCGGGCAAGGTGCATTGACCCAATGAGAATGGGAACACCGGCCTCTCCTCAGGACCTATAGGAGAGATGGGGGTGAACCAAGAGCAGACAAAGGAATCAGAAACAATGCTGAAAATGCTAAATATTCACATAGAGAGCTTTAAGTTACACAAGCTTCGCTTGGGGGAGCCTAGGGGTAGTTGGGGGATATCTCTAGGTCCTTACGTATTGTGTGATGAGGAGATCCAGTACTGTGACAGGGGATTGTTCATACTTTCTGGGCACACAGCGTCGAGTTGGGCGTTCCAAACGCTGTTTTCTTTGGAGAACAGGAAGGTGAGAAACTTCCCAAAGTGTGTGGAGAGATGGGAAAGAGAAAAGAGGGAATAAAATGGAATCATACTGAACCTGGACTCGGGGGTGGGGAGGAGGTTCCACTTTCCTCCAGTTCGTCCGGAGGAAGCTGTCTTGGCTGCAGGTCCTTCCCAGATGGCCCCCCACTGCCACCCTCTCTCGGACGGGCCGGGTCAGGCCAGTGCCCGGAGCTCTGGAGGAGCTGTCGTGCCAGGCTGTTCCCTGAACAGGTCGTGCCAGCGAGTTTAGAAATACACTGGACTGCTAATTTTCATGGGGGAGGCCAAAAACAGGTTGGGAACAGGCCAGGAAGGAGCTGAGGATAGGCCGGAATAGGGCTGTATCCTTGGAGCAGGTCTCTGACGGCGGAGAGCAGGAAGCATAATTTCCAGAGAGGGTGTGAGATTAATTCCCAGCCACCTTCCAGCTGCAAATGCATTCTGGACATTGAGACCATGTAGCCAAAACCTCAGGACCCAGAGACCTGAGGGCACCTTTAGACCAAGGTAATCAGGTTGGACACAGTTCCTGTCACACATGGGGGCTCACAATCTTAATCCCTATTTTACAAATGAGATAACTGAGGTACAGAAGTGACTTGTCCAAGGTCACAAACAGACAAGCAGTGGAGCCAGGATTAGAATCCTGGTCCTTCTGACTCCCAGGTCCGGGCTCTGTCCACTAGGCCATGCAGCTTCTCAATTATACGGCTGCCCTCAGACGGAGCCCTGTCCAGACCCTGACATACTACATGCAGGACAAACCCGTGGCCCCATGGTCTGGGTGCCTGCTTGGCTGATCTGGCCTGGCCTGGCCTGGTTGTTCCAGGGATGGTAATTCTGGACGGACCTGGGGCTAAAGGAGCTGGCAGGGGACAGTCTCCCTGGAGTGGGAGGGCTGGGGGGAGCCACTCTGACCCCCCGCTGCAGGAGGCCGGATGAGCTCTGCTTTTGGGGTAGGCCCCCCGGACCCCCCTTTCCCAGCACCAGCCGGCTCTGACTCCAATGGGAAGATGGGCTGTGGGACTCTGCTCGGCCCGGGTAAGGGATCACACTGGGCTGCCTGGACTGAGTTGGCTTCCCACACACAATCCTGAGTCAGAATGGGTCGTGCCCAGCCTGGCGGCGTGGATGCGGAGCAGGGCTCCGGCCCAACAAGCGGCTCAGGGACCGTGGAGCCGTGTGCCGGAGCCGGATGGGTGGGCCGACCCTACGGGGCGCCTGGCTCACCTCGTCCAGCGAGAAGTACGGCTCCTCGATCTCCCGCAGGGGGTCCCGGAGGAAGCTGAGCATGAACTCCTGCACCAGGCTCCTGTCCGAGGCCCAGGGCTCCTACCAGCGGTCCCGGCGGGGGGAGAGAACGATGGCCCGTGAGCTCACGGGGCCACCAAGGACCGGCTCAGGCAGGCATTTTCCCAATTGGAACTGATGGGCAGAATGAGTCTGGCCCTCCCAGAGCTCCATCCCCGAGGCTGGCTCCCCTCCCTCCCTCCCCCTTCGCTCCCTCCACCCTGGTCCAGTTCCGGGTGATCCCCCCCTCCCTAGAAGACCCAGGCTACTCTTCCTCCTTAGGCCCCCTCAAGAGAGGTGCCCCCTGGCCCATGGGGAACTCACCTTCTGGTGTTCCTCGAGGAACTGCTGGAACTCTGGGAGCGACAACTTACAGAGCTCGGGATGCTCCCCAGTCCTGGGCAGAGGAAGCCAGGAGGCAGGGCTCAGAGGGTGAGGCGGAAGGAACCTCTTCCCAGGGTCACGGGTCATTGCCATGCATGCCAACTCCAGCTCTGACACCCACTGTCTCCTCCCCCAGCGGCCCGGCCCGCCTCTGCTCCGGGCCTGGGAGAAGGCAGGGGGGCCCATGGCTTTGCAGAAGACATCCGAGTCAGTGCCTGGGTCAGCGCCCTGGCCTGGAGAAGAGGGTCGGTTGCCCAGGAGGACCTGATGGCTCCCTGGGAGATGGAGGGGCAGGAGGAGAGGAGGAGGAGGGCAGAAGGGAGAAAAGGCATCCCACGCCCCCCACAAAAAAACTCAGCCTACAACCCACCCCAGCAGCAAAAAACAAGCCCATATGTTGCTACCTGATGATTTTGGCTTCGATGAGAGGGTGCTCAATCTGAAGGGGAAATCGAGACAGGTGAGGTTGTGAGTGACCGACGGCCGAGTGATGACCGAGAGCCGGTGGGGAGTGACCGATGGGGTAGGGGCGGGAAGAGGACGGTGCGCACGGGTGCTCATCCCCCTACTCACGGTGGGCCCCTCGGCGTCTCTTACCGCTTTCTGAGCGCTGTACATCAGGGTGCGGTACAGCTGAGCAAACTGTCCGTAGGTGATGTCCCCATTGCGTTGCTCCAGGTCCTGGGGAAACACCCACAACCCGGGCTTACCCCCACCCCAGGCGTATGCAGCCCCTCCTCCTCTCATCTGGGACCACCAGGAAACCGGACTCCCAGAATAATCATCCCCTTCCCCGCCCTGATCTCAGCGCCCTCTATTCACGTTCTTGGGAGGGAGCAGGGGCCCGGTTTCCTCGTTTGGAACTGGGGCTCAGAGAGGGTGAGTGACTTGCCCAAGCTCACCCAGCGGGGGCAGTGGCAAACTGGAGACAGAGGTCAGGAACGGTGCTCTTCTGACAGCATCGGGCTGCCACCCACCATTCCGTGCCTTGGTCAGGCAAATTTGTTGAGCGCTTACTTTGTGGGGAGCACTGTATTAAGCACTTGGGAGCACACAATATAAGAATACCCAGACATACTCCCTGTCCACAATGAGCTTAGTGTTTAGAGGACTGAAAGGGCACACAGGGCTTACAGTCTAGAGCTTACAGGAATGTGTCTGTTTATTGATCCCCAACCGCTTAATACAGTGCTCTGCACAGAGTAAGAGCTCAATATATACAATTGAATGAATGAATGAGGGCTCTTGGGACAGCTGGGCAGCACAGCACTGACACCAGACCCCTCCTCTCTATTCTGAACTCTGGGACCCTCACAGAAGAACCCACTGGAGCCAGCTAGGGGAGGGCACCCGAGCAAGCAAACCAGCTACCCTCTCCAACCTCAGTAGGTAGAGGCAGGGAGATAGACTGTAAGCCTCCTGTAGATGGTAAGCTCGTTGAAGGCAGGGATCGTATCTACTATTATATTGTATTCAGTCATTCATTAAATTATATTTATTGAGCACTCACTGCATGCAAAGCACTGTACTAAGCACTGGGGAGAATACGATATGACAATAAACAGACACATTGCCTACCCACAGAGCTTACAGTCTAGAGGTGGAGACAAACATTAATATAAATAAATTGTACTCACACAAGTGCTCGGTGTGGTGCTCGGCACACTTTAAACGCTCAATAAATACTAATGATTGTTTTATTGGGGGTATCCCTCTGTGTGGGGAATCCCACTATGCCAGTCCAGCTCCCCAAGAGCTCTTGGCAGGGACTGAAGAGGTGACCAGGAACCCACGCCGGACCACAGGGGCACTGGGCAGAGGGGCTGAGGGCTGGCTTACCGTCAGCCGCTCCCTCAGGAACCGCATGTTAGGGACACGGTAGTTGACCTGGGACAGCATGTTTTTCAAGTCCTTAGCGGAAATCCTAAGGAGGAAAGCAAACTGCTACTACACTGAGCCAAACATTTATCCTCTCCCCGACCTTGACTACTTCATTGCCTCCTTGCTCCCCTCCCAACCTCCTGTCTCGCCAGACTCCGGGCCATATTTCACTCTGCTGCCCGGATCATTTTTCTAAAAAAACATTCAGTTCGTGTTTTCCCACTCCTAAGAACCTCCATGGCTCCCCATCGACCTCGGCATCAAATGGAAACTCCTCACCAATGGCTTTAAAGCCCTCAAATCACTTTACCCCCTGCCACCTTACCTCACTTATTTCCTACTCCAACCCAGCCTGCTCACATTGTTCCTCTACCACCAACCTACTCACTGTACCTCGATCGACTCCCTCCCGCTTAATATCTGACAGAACATTGCTCTCTCCACCTTCAAAACCCTTTCAAAAAAAAAATAATCACATTTACTTTAAGCAGCCTACCCTCTGCACCCACTATAAACTTGGCTGTGTACCTATAAGCACTTTGATATTCACTCCAGCTCCACAGCACCTGTGTATATAATCCTATACTCTATTTCCCCTAACCCTAGCCCTTCCTGGTTCTCTGCCCTCAATGCTCCCCAGGAGCACCCCGCTGCTCTCCCCTCCCCCGAGAGTCCCTCACACTCTGGGAGTCTCTCACACTCCTCGGGAACCCCTGCTGTTCTCCCCCAAACACCCCTGGGAGCTCCTGCTGTTTCCCCTTCCCCAAAAGCCTCTGTTGCTTCCTCCATCCCTAGAGGAGCTCCGGGTACCAGCAGAGCTTTGGAGCTGGGGAGGATCCGACTTACTCCCAAGACCAAAAACACCCCGGTTTCATGACGCCAGCCTCTCCAACCTCGTTGCCCCCAAGGGCACACAGGAATGGGGGTGAGGGTGTGACACTCCCGGAAGGAGCAGAAGGAACATCAATCTGAGCAGATCAACCACCCTCCTGGCTCCCCGGGGCATGGGGGGAGCGGTCGGGAAGGGTGCGCCCTATGAGCGGGTTGTAGCAGGGCAGGGCTGATAAGGAAACTAACCCGAAATGATCAGATCATCATTTCCAGCTAAAAAGAAGAACGCAGCAAGTTTGTCTACTTTGGGGGCAGGGAGGAGATGACGGAGGAGGGGTGGGAGGAGAAGACAAAAATCGGAAAGGCTGGGGTGAGAGTACTTTCGGATGGCACATTAGCAAGGAGGGAGGGGCCAGTGCAGCCTGGCAGGTATGCCCCCACCCCTCCCTGTCCAAGTGAAAATAATAACAACAACAAATTATGGTACTTGTTAAGTGCTTACTTTGTGCAGGGCACTGTACTAAATGTCGTGGCAGAGACAAGGAAATCGGGTTTGACACAGTCCCTGTCCCTCATGGGGCTCACAGTCTCAATCCCCATTTGACAGATGAGGTAACTGAGGCCCAGAGAAGTGAAGTGACTTGTCCAAGGTCACCCAACAGACAAGTAGAGGAGATAGACTTAGAACCCATGACCTACTGACTTCCAGGATCGGGCTCTCTCCCCTGGGCCATGCTGCTTCTAAAAGGGCTGGGAGCTGAAACCCACCTCCCATGAGAGCACCCCCAATGGTGCCCAATTGTGGAGGGGTTGGGGGGAAACACGTGGGCAAGGAGTCATGTCTACCATGCCCTGTGGTGGTCAGGAGACAACACTTCAGCAATTTCAGCAATCCCCAAGTGATCAACAGGGTACAAGGAAGGGGATTGGTGGGGAGTTGCCCATCCTGCCCTACTTCTAAAGGCCTTTTGCTGAGAAGAGGTCAGAGACAGGAGAGCTGAGAGGCAATCCTTCCCCCCCATCAGTCATTTCCCTTTCTTACGTTTACCAACGTGCCTGGTTAGGAAGTCCTACCCTTTATCTACCCTAAATCTCCCACATTGCAACTTGTACCCAATTCTGCCTTAATAATAATGATTGATAATAACTGTGGTATTTGTTAAGCACTTACTACGTGTCAAGCAATGTATTAAGTGCTGGGGTAGATATAAGATAATCAGGTCAGATACAGTCCTTGGCCCACATAGGGCTCACAGTCTAAGCAGGAGGGAGAACTAGCATTGAATCCCTATTTTACAGATGATTACAGATGAGGAAACTGAGGCAGAGAGCAGTAACTCCTTTTTTAGTGGTGTTCATTAAGTGCTTATTATATGTCGACTACTGTTTTAAAGCTCAGGGGTGGATATGATTTAATCAGGTTGAACACAATCCCTGTCCCAGATGATTCTCACAGCCTAAGTAGGAGTGAGAATAGGTACTTCATCCCCATTATACAGTTGAAGAAACTGAGGTACAGAGAAGTTAAAATCACACAGCAGGCATGTGGCAGAGTGGGGATCGGAACCCAGGTCCCCTGCCCTCGACAGGTCCTCTGTCACTAGCCCCACATATTCGGTCTCTCCTCGGCCTTACCTTTACAGGTGGCCTAACTAGTTCCTTCTGACTTTTCTCCTTCCTATTTTCCACCTCCTTGGGCCCTTTAATGGCTTAAAACTGGATACTTTCCCAGATCTTGCTAATTCTACTATTTTAGCCTCCTCACTGGTCTCCCTGCCTCCAGCCTCTTCCTTCTCCAGGTCATACTTCACTGCTGCCCAGATCATTTTTCTAAAACGTTGTTCTGTGCCCATTTCCCCCATTTCTCAAACTCCTCCAGCGGCTGTCTGTACCTCTCCACAACAATTAGAAACCCTGAAAACTGGTTTTAAGGTGTCTCATCAGATTTCTCCCTCCTACTTTTCCAGACTCTTCTCCCATCACACCTCAGCTCACGCTTTTTATTTCTTTTGCATTCAACTTCTTCCTCTGCTTGCCTCTCAGCTCACCTGTCTCTAACCTCTTCTTTCCCTTCCCTGAAACCCCGTCTCCCTTCAAATCCACCAGGTCCAGCTCTCCCCATTTTCAGGGCCCTTCTGACACCCCACCTCCTCCAGGAAGTACAATTTGGAGCCATTTCTGCACTTGGGCACTCAAATCCACCCTTCATAAACACTACGATTACTACTACTTCAGTATGTCCACTTTTCAGTCTGTCCATTTTCTTTTTCCTCCTATCTTTTTGCATCCATCTCCCCCTGCTTGACTGTAAGCCTTTGAGGGCAAGGATCATGTGGACTATGAAGCAGCATGGGAGTCAGAGGATCTGGCTTCTAATCCCAGATCTGTCACATGCCTGCTGTGTGACCTTGGGCAGGTCTTTTAAACTTCTCTGTGCCTCGGTTTCCTCATCTGCAAAATGAGGATGAAACTCTACTCCTTCCTACTCATATGAGATCGGGACTGTGTCCCACTGATAATCTTGTATCTACCGCAGCACTTAATACACCATCATCAATGGTACTGAGTGTTTACTGTGTTCAGAGCACTGTGAAAGCCACCTGGGAGAATACAACAGAGTTAGTAGACACCTTCTCTCCCCATAAATGAGTTTACAGTGCTCGGCACAGAGTAAGTGCTTTAGAAATAGCATTAAAAAATACTTTCAAAATAATAATAACAGTGTGGTATTTTCTAAGCACCTATTATGTGCCAAACACTGTTCTAAACACTGTTCTAAGAGACAAGGTAATTAAGATGGATACAGTCCCTGTTCCACATGGGGCTCACAATCTTAATCACCATTTTATAGATGAGGTAACACAGAAGTGAAGTGACTTGTCCATGGTCACACAGCAGACATACGGCGGAGCCGGAATTGGAACCCACATCCTCTGACTCCCAGGCCTGTGCTCTTTCCACTAGGCTGGGTTGCTTCTCATACATCCCCAGGTGCTCAGTACAGTGCTCTGCTTGCAGCAGGCGCTCGACAATAGCTACAGATTGGCTAAGTCTTGATGCTCCGCATGGGGCTCAGAAGGGGGCCGGTCAGCATGGACACACAGTTGTTTGAGCAGTCGGGAATCTCCTGTCGCTTTTGGCCGGGGCCCTGCAGCCCCCAGGACAAGACGGCAGAACAGAGCATGGACTTTACAGAGATTGTAGCTACCTGACCTTCGGGGACAAGCCTACGTCACACCCATGGCCAGTAGGGGTGGTGGGGATGAGGAGAGGTGGGAGGAAGAAGCTGAAACTTCTAGTTCTCAACTACTCTTAGAGCCAACGGCATAAGAGGTGGCAAGGTCCCTCTGGCTCTTGAAATCCACCCCCATCCAGTGGCTGCTGCTCTTAAGACAAGGCAGATTTCAATGGCTCTAAACCGTCTGCCACCTGCCTGCCCTCCAGGAGGGCCGAAAGGAGAACTCGAGACCTCAATTGCTTGGTGATCTTCCTGCGACAGCTCGCTAGACCTCCCTGTAACTGGGATACTGAAACCACGAAATCGTTTCATTTTCTCTTCTCAGAGGATTCTGCTCTCGGCTACTCCCGGTAGGGCCAGATGTTCACTCTTGCCCTGCAGGGGATGCTGGGAGTTGAACCTAATCTCTTTACCGGTTTGTGGTGGCAGGGTCGGGGGGGAACGTTTCTTGCTATCTTTTCAAAACTAAACAAAAAATGTCTGTTTCCCCATGCGTTTTGTGGATCAAAAGAACCCAGGATTCTTGAAAGGATCTGATTGGAGTGGGGTGTCCTTGGGCTTAGCTGCAGCATCCTGAGGGGTCACTGCTAGACCGTGATGACTGACCTTCCCTACATTATCTAGGAGTCGGGGGTGGGCAGAAGGGGAAGAGAGCCAAAGCTCCCCACCAACACACATACCCTCCCTCTCGTCTTCTCTCTCTCGCTCCTTAGGAGCTTTCCTCACAGCATTGGTTTCTTCTCATGATAACCCCTGCAGGGCAGTGCTCTAACCCCCAAAATCCACTATTTACAACACAACTAATGATGCACTGGTTCCCATAACCTGGGCCCTTTCCATCCTCACTCCTACCCTTCTTTCCCACTCTGGCTCTTCCAGGCAATCCTCCCGGCAGTGACGCCCTGACAACAGGGTCCCCTCATGTCTGACCCTTTGAAAGCAGGGTCTCCTCCTGACAGCTACCCCTGACAACGGGGTCCCCTCCTCATGATGACCCAACTTTTAAGGAGGTCACTGGGCAACACTCCCTGCTGGTGACAAACTGTCATTTCTGGGCTGGATATGGACGAAGCTGGAGCAGCCCAGGCTGGTCGGCCAGAAGGAGCGCCAACCTCAGAACTTCCTGCAGAGGACAACTCCACATAGACACCTCCCGGGACCAAGGCGCCTTCTTTCCATCACGTACCTGTCTTCCCTGTTGCGATCCACCGAGTAGAACTGCTTTCGGAGCCACCTAGGACCAAAAACACACACACACGCATCCGGAGACGGTGTAATTCCCTGGTGTTACCCGAGCACGGGGTGGGGGGAGGAATCTTCCAATTTCATCCTAAAAGCCAGCCTTGTCTCCAGCTGAGGCCTTCTACCCAATAGGTGTGGGCCACCCATGCTGAGTTCAGGCCTGAGCAGGAACGGGTCTGCAGGAAGCCCAGAAAGGCCTCATGGGACACCCTCGGCCGGCACCCCCGAGCTGTCCCGATCCTGGCTGGGTCAGGGGTGCCCTCCACCCGATGCCTTGGGGGCGGAACGCGGGGATCCGGCTGACCTCTCGATCTGCAGTGGGGTGGCCGCCTTGACAGTATCAGTCACCAGCCAGTTCAGGCCTCTGATCCACATGTTCACTTCTTCCTCCGACGTGGCTGGGGAGAGGACCAGAGCCGTGAGCGGGTCTGTCTGATCCGGGAGTGCTCTGGAACTGACTGCCGTCCTGGGCGTTTGGCCCTCTGGGACCTCTGTTCTAGGGATCCGACTCCTTCAAACAATGGGGCTTCCCAATCTCCCACAGCCCATTCCCCACTCTCCCTGCTCCGAGGATGACCTGGTTCCATCCTTCCCTCAGGACTTCATTTCTCTGGCTTCTCCAACTCCTGACATCCCACTGAGCCCCTTGTCCCTCACCCTCCAGAAAAATGTTCCCAAGAACTAAATATCCCCTGAATAATAATGATAATTATGGTACTTGTTTAGCACTTACTATATACCAAGCACTATTTTAAGTGCTGAAGCTGATACAATTACGTTGGACATAGTCCCTGTCCTACACAGGACTCACATTCTCATGCCCATTTTACAGATGAGGTAACTGAGGCATGGAGAAGCCAAGTGACTTGCCTTAGGTCATACAGCAGACATGTGGTGGAGCCAGAATTAGAGCTCAGGTCCTTCTGACTCCCAGGTCCGTGCTCTATCCACCTAAGCCATGCTGCTTCTTGAAGCCTCCCTCCTCCCACCACCCACCATTTGGGCCAGGCCACCCCCACCCCTCGGCCTGTCCGCCCACTCCCAGGCTCCCACACCTTGAAGACTCAGGGTTTTCAGTCGGAACTCCATCCCGTACAGAATGACGAAGCAGTGGGACTGGTCTGGCCGGAACGAAGGGTCCTCCTGATAGCGGTCAAAATCCCGGGAGCTCTTCCCAGGCCGGATTTCCTTGATCTCACGGATGTCAACTGGGAAGGGAAGGAGGGAAGGCAGAGTTAGTCCAGGGGTCCCTGAAACAGACTACTTGTCCACCCAGGCCCTAAGGGGGGGTAGTTCTCAGCTCTGCCTTCTGGCTGCCTGGAGGACTCACACACTCCACCTTCTCTTCCCCCAAACCAGGGCAGCATCTCCCCTGACCTGTCATATCCCTAAAATGGGCATCTTTTTCCTTCTGGTGGTGACCCCTCCTACTCTCCCTGAAGTGGCTCATCCCTGCCCCGGGCCCACCCACAGGCCCTTTCACCCAGAGATGGTGCCAGAGGCCCAAATAACAGCGGGAGCCCGGGAGAGAGGATCCAGCGTGGCCTAGTGGAAAGAGCACATACTTGGGAGTCAGAGGACGAGGGTTCTAATTCCGGCCCTGCCACTTGTCTGCTGTGGGACCCTGGGTGAGTCACTTCACTTCTCCATGCCTCAATTACTTCATCTATAAAATGGGGGTTAAGACTGTGAGCCCCATGTGGGACAGAGACTGTGTCTAATCTGATTACCTTGTATCTACCCCGAACCTTAAATCAATGCCTGTCACAGAGAAAGCGCTTAACAAATACCACAGTCTTATTATTATTATTTTCTGCCGGTCAGTTGGCCACATGCTAGACTAGAGGGGGCAGACTGTCCTCTAGACTGCAAGCTCATTGTGGTAAGGGAATGTGTCTGTTCACTGTTGTATTGTACTCTCCCAAGCGCTTAGTACAGAGCTCTGCACAGAGTAAGTGCTCAGTCAATACGACTGACTGACTGAATGACTGAAAGCAAACAGGGTCAGGGAAGAGCTCTGCAATCCACCAGGGGCCATTCGACAAGGGGTGCACAAATCCCCTGCTCAGTAGTCCGGGGCGCCTCTTTCCCACTGTCCACTGACCTCCCAGAGACTAACGTCTGGATTCAAAGGCTCCCAGCAGCCACGCGAATAGGGAGGCATCTTGGTAACCAAAGGCAGGCGGGGGTGCAGAGCCGACTCTGGTTGGCATCGACAGGGCTGACTTCACCCCCAGCCAAACACCCACCAGCCAGATCAATTGATAGTATTTACTGAGTGCTTACTATGTGCAGAGCACTGTGCCTCTATAAGCCCTCACCATGAGACAGGGCCTGCATCTGATCTGACTATAAGCTCTTCTCTAGACTGTAAGCTCACTGTGGCTAGGGAATGTGTCTGTTATATTGTACTCTTCCAAGTGTTTAGGACAGTGCTCTGCTCACAGTAAGCATTCAATAAATAAAACTAAAATAAAAATAAATATTGTATCTGCCCCAGAACCCCGCTCAGCGCAGGACAGGGATAGAGTAAGCGCATAACAACTGCCGAGATTATTGCTGTCATTAGCCGGAGCAGCAGAGTTTACTGCGTGCACCTTGCTAGACGTTCCGGGGACACATTCCAAAGACACACTCCCTACCCTTAAGGAGCTTAAGCTCCCATGAAGCCAGACAGTAGACACCTAAGCCTATTGTCCACTAAACCGTCTTTTTTTAATAGTATTTATTAAGCACTTACTATGTGCCAGGAATTGAACTAACCACTGGGGTAGATATAAGCTCATCAGTTTGGAACCAGTCCATATCCCACATGGGCTCACTCACAGTCTTAATCCCCATTTTACAGATAACAGGCACTCTCCCTCACTTGTCTGCTGTGGGGCCATGGGCAAGTGGCTTAACTTTTCTGTGTCTCAGTTACCTCATCTGTAAAATGGGGGTTAAATTCTACTCCCTCTTACCTACTGAGAGCCCCATGTGGGACAGGGTCTGTGTCCAACCTGATCATCTTGAATCGTATTTATTGAGCAATTACTGTGCACAGAGCATCTTACCAAGTGCTTAGGAAAGTACAATAAAATAGAATTGGGAGATACAATCCCGCCTACAACTAGCTCTAGAGGGTACTTAGTACAGTGCTTGGAACATAATAAGCTCTTAAAAAGTAGAATAGAATACGCTTTCCCCTGGCCAATCTTAATTTTGGTGACTTCTGATTATCATAAGCATTTCCTGAGGTTCCTAAAGGCACCAGCCCCTTGGGGCAGATGCAGGGAATGGTAGGCTTCCTCCCTCTTCCCCCTCACTCCTGGGGGTTGCTTGTGGAGTTTACAATCTATGGGGGAGTTAAATACAGAAAAAGTCAACCCTCCTGCATAATGGAAAAACTTACAATAATGACAACACAATAGGAAGAGAAGAAAACAGAATCGAGTGGTGGGTCAGGGTCAGAATCTCAGCTCTTGGGAGCCCAACCCCTGCTTTAATCACTCAATCAATCAATCAATCGTATTTATGGAACACTTACTGTATGCAGAGTCAGTCAGTCAATTGTATTTATTGAGCGCTTACTGTGTGCAGAGCACTGTACTAAGAGCTTGGGAGAGTACAAAATAACAGACATATTCCTTGCCCACAATGAGCTCACAGTCTAGAGGGGGTGACAGACATTAATATAAATGAATCAATTACAGATGTGTACATAAGTGCTGTGGAACTGAGGGAAGGGTGAATAAAGGGAGCAAATCAGGGGATGCAGAAGGGAGTGGAAACAGAGGAAAATGAGGGCTTAGAAAGGGAAGGCTTCTTGGAGGAGATGTGTCTTCAATCATTCAATCTCTCAATCATTTGATCCATTAATTGATTGCCAGTGTGGAATCTAGTCTGGCAGCAGAGAATGCACACACTGAAGGGAGCCCTACCTAGTGTCCCCTAATAATAATTATATTTGTTAAGTGCTTACTATGTGCTAGGCACTGTACTAAGCGCTGGGGTGGATACAAGCAAATCAGGTTGGACATGGTCTCTATCCCACATGGGACTTACAGTCTCAATCACCATTTTGCAGATAACTGAAACACAGAGAAATGAAGTGACTTGCCCAGGGACACACAGCACACAAACGGCAGAGCTGTGTTTAGCACCAATGACCTCCAGAGAATCCCTGGCCCCTCTGAGTGGTTCTCAGCCTAAAGAGGAGAGGACAGACCTAGCTACAACCTTTAATCTACTGAGCACTGCACTAAGCTTTTGGGAGAGCTCAGTGGATTTAGCAGACATGACACCTGCCCTCAAGGCATAGAGAGTCTAGTGGGGAGGAGAGACAGACAGATGGTAGCCACCTAGACCAGTGGGCTAGACCTCGGGGCTCCTCCCTCACCTCTGGATTCTGGGGGGGCCTGGGAAGCCCTGGTGAGGAGGAGGGGGGGCCTGCTGAGGGTCAGCTTGGGCTTCAGATGGCTCAAGACTCCCAGCTTGCCCAGTGTCTTACCTCCACAGCCCCCAGGTGGCTCCTAACATCCTCAAACTCAATAAAACCGGCAAAGCAAGCAGCAGTGGGAAGACAGGCAAGGAGCCTCGTCTCTCTGCATCCCAGGTTCTGGGAGAGTTTACCTCCCAGCTAATACCCCCTTTGCCCACCCGTCTGTCAGCCTCACGGGCCTAGTTCCTGGAAAAGCTGAACATTTCGGGGCAAAACGTGGACGACCTCTGGTGATTCAGATTTTCTTGACACAAGATGGTGCCTGGGGCCAATCGGCAAGAACGCTACCCAGCAACGACCCGACCTGGGCTGTTTGTGTGAGCTCTCAGAACTGGAACTTGGAAGTCACCCAACGCCAGGGCAGACAACTTGGGGGACCAGTTAATCAGCCCAGAGGGTGTGGGGTAGGGGAAGGGGGGGGGGTTTCCCCAGATGCCCTGAGACAGAGGAGGAGAAGTGGGGGAAGGAGGCGGAGGAGAGAGAAATGAGGCGGCAGAAGGAAAAACTGACTTCACGAGACCCTGCTTCGGTCCTACCGGATGTGGTGGCACCAGGCAGAGGGGTCAGGTGGGAGGTGAAGGTCCTCAGACTTATCAAAACCCTTTTAAATCAATCAATGGCATTTCCTGAGTGCTTACTGTATGCAGAGCAATGTTCTAAGTGTTTGGGAGAGTACAATACAACAGGGTTGGTAGACATGTTTCCTGCCCACAAGGAGCTCAAGTCTAGAGGGGGAGACAAACAATATACATGAATGATTCATTCACAGCAGGCTCAAAAGAAAGGTCGAATTAATCACTGGTATTTATTCAGCACTTTCTGTGGGCAGAATACTGTACTGAGCACTGGGGAAAGTTCAGTACAATAAAGTTGACAGACAAGATCCCTGCCCATAAGGAGCTCTCAGTCTAGAAGGGGAGACAGACATTAAAATAGATTATAGATGGGGGAAATAGCAGTGCAAAGGTCTGTAAATTAGTGCTGTAGGGGTAAGGTGATTATCAAGTTCTTTCCGGGTTTACACCCAAGTGCACAGGATGTGCATAGAAAGGAGGATGAATAGGGAACATGGGGGCTTAGTCAGGGATGGCCTCTTCGAAGAAATGTGACTTTAGGAGCCGTTTTGAAGACGGGGAGAGTAGTGTTCTACTGGATATGAAGGGGGAGGGAGTTTCAGGACAGAGGGAGGAGGTGGGCAAGGGGTCGGCGGTAAAGTAGATGAGACGAATACACAGGGAACAAGTTAATAACAGTAAAAATTATAGTATTTGTTAAGTGTTTACTATGTGCCAAGCATGGTTCTAAGCACTGGGGTAGGTACAAGGTAACCAGGTTGGTCCCAGTCCCTGTCCCACATGGGGCTCACGGTCTCGATCCCCATTTTACAGATGAGGTAACTGAGGCACAGAGAAGTTAACTGACTTCCCCAAGGTCATTCAGCAGACAAGTGGCAGAGCTGGGATTAAAACCCACAACCTCTGACTCCCAAGCCCATGTTCTTGCCACTAGGCCATGTTATTTATCAAGCTGGCTTTAGAGGAGCAAAGTGTCTGAGTAGGGTTGTTACAAGAGATCGGTGAGATAAAGTAGGAGGGGGAGCGCTGAGCAGGGGCTTTGTCCTCACAGCCTCCCTGGGAACAGCACAGGGTAGGGAGAAGTCCTCCAGTTCTGCAGATGAGATGCTGGGAGATCAGAGGTGGAGGGTTAGGGCCCTGAACAGGCTGAAATCTGAGGCCCAGGCTGAGGCGTGCCTCACAGGTAAGGTTCACAGCCAGCCTAGCCTCGCTTCCCATCTCAGAGATCTGGGTCTGACGGGACTTCTAGTCTCAGCAGGCACCTGGGGACTTCTAGGTGACCGAGCTGCACTGCAGCAGCACAGGGCATCACACCTCCGTGCCTGGTATCACACCTCCGTGCCTAATGGAGGTGGTCATGCTTCTGTCTCCTTCCTCTCACCCTCTGGCCAATGCTGAGAACTGAGGAGAGACCGTGATCACCTCGGCCCGGCCAGGCCCAGGCCCTCCCTCCTTTGTGCTCTGAAGAGGAGGCATTGGGAGTCGCTGCCCCAGATCTAGTGGGAGGAGCACAGACGGCCAGTCTGAGGAGAGCAAGAATTGGTTGGCTTGGGAGGGAAGGGGAGAGGCTCAGGCTCAGGGTGGGAGGAGGCTCAGAGAGAATTTTCAGCCCCGACTGAAGACGAAACCTCGAAGGGAAGGGGCCAGTCCAGGTGTCCTTTGCAGCTAATGGGGAGGAAAGATGATCCCCAAGGGGAGGGGGAGGGTTAAAACCAGGATCCTCGTACGTAGCTTGTAGGAAACTCTTGGTTTTGCTGAAGTTTTACTGGGTCAAAGTGTCGAGCAAGGCCACGGTGGAGAAAGCAGACGTCCACCCTAGTCCAAGAGTCCATCCGGCCAGCTGCAAGACTCCCTATGCTGGCCCAGGAGTGGCCTAGCAGCTCACCACCCTGTGAGCCCTCTACTCGGGACACAGAGAGACCCTCACCAGACGGGGAAACTGGTGCGAAAACCAGGACAGGGCTGACCGGGCTCCACTGACCCTGACCCAGGAGCCCAAAGCTAGGGTCCACAGAGGCAAAGGTTGGGGGTGGAGGGGACACAGGAAAGGGGTAGTACGATCCCACCCGGACCACCCCCAACCCACCCACCCACGCCACAGGACACGGCCACAAGGCCCAGGGACAGTCCAGCATCCCATCGAGAGAGGACACCAAATGGTGTCCCTTCAAACACAAATTAGCGCTGTCTCCCCACCTCCCCTATGGCCAGGGCCGGGCCCTTCTCTCTCCTCCTCCCCCTGCAGCGCCACAGCCTTGACAGGAAGTAGCACCCCTCCACAATCTCTTGAGAGCGGCAAACACCTCTGATCCAGGTAATGCGGCAAACCTGCGCCGACACAACCAAGCGAAAAACACAGGCACCCGCCTCTGCCTCGAGTCGTCCTCAGCTACCAGTGGGCTCCTGCCGGAAATGTCACAACCCTCGGCTCAGGAGAAGGACCTTCTATCAGTCTGCCCTGCTCGGGCCTTGCCTGGCCCATGGGAACCGTGCTCCTGAGCTGAAGTTAAACCTGGCTGTACCTCAGTGTCCTCCCTGCCCCCAGCCTGGCTCTCAGCATGCTCCATTCTGGATGTGAACTTTGTGGGGAAGGGAGAGGGAGAGAGAGAAGACAGCAGGGTAGTGCCTGACATACCACTGGCCTGGAACCCCAGTGGGCCGAATCAAAAATACGGTGACCATAGGGTGGTTGAGGCAGTGCGGTGGAATTTACCACAGAAACGTAACTGTCATCAGGGCAGCCCTCGAGAGCCCTCTCAAATCATTCATACGTTTATTCGATGGAATTTCTTGAGCGCTTGCCTGTGTGCAGAGCACTGCACTAAACGTTTGGGAGAGTACAGTGTAAGAGTAAACAGATATATTCCCTGCCCATAAAGAGCTTCCAAGCTATTACCTGGATGTGCACCAGGCCCTTTGAAGATGACAGTAAAAGTAGAGGACAGGGTCCTTGCCCACAAGGGGCTTACAATCTAACGATCAGTCTGGCCCCAGGGTGGAAGTAGGGAGCCAGAATGGAGATGGGGAGAGAAAACATGGCGGCTTCCCAGGAGGTGGCTATTCCAGAAGGAGGGGCTGTGGGAAGCGGCGGTTTCGAATCCCATTGATGTGGGTCTCTGCGAGCGAGGGCCGGGGTGAGGGTCCCTCTCCCCATCCGCCAGCTCGGCCCCCCCAGCCCGTGGGAACGAAGCTGCCTCTGTTCTCGGCTCCCCGAGGCCTGAGAAGGGAGGAGGAGGAGGCAGGGCTCTGTGGCAGCCCATCCTGCCCGGGCAGGATGTGTGGGCCCTGCCTTCGGCGCCACCACACAACTCATCCCCGGGTGCTGGGAAAGGGGGGTAGCGGGGGCCCCGGCACCACAGCCGGGCCATGGCTTCCTCCCTGTTCCACGGGCCACAAGCCACTTCCTGCGCGGAGCCCCTATTCCTGCAGCCCGGGGGGTAGACTGGCCGGAGCCCCCTCCCCACGTGGAGGCTGCAACCCGGTCCGCTCCGGCCAAAGACAACCTGGGATGAGACAGGGCCACCTGGCCGATCCGGGCCTCGCTGTCAGACTCTGGTTCCGGAAGGAGAAGCGGCCCTCCCCGGTCCCCCGCCTCTGCTCCCACGTTTGGTTCCTCCGGGCTGGGGAGTGGGCCCGGCCCCAAGAGCGACTCCGTGGGAGCATGCGTGCAGGGGAGGAGATGTGACTCATGTCAACACCGCATGCCCCGCCCCAAACCGCAGCCGCTTCTCCTGCCACCTTCCTGCCCCTGCAGGGATGGGCTGCTCCCCCCACCAGCCCTTTCAGCCCATGTCAGCCTCCCCCCAACCCATTCCTGGACAGGGGCGTACTTGGGGGGGGGGCAGATGGGCACTGAGCCAATGGGCCCCTTCACAAACCAGGTCCCCCTTTCGAGAAGCAACACTGGCGTAGTGGATAGAGCACGGGCCTGGGAGTAGGAAGGTCATGGATTTTAATCCCGGTTCTGCCACTTGTCTGCTGTGTGACCTTAGGCAAGTCAGTTCACTTCTCTGGGCCTCAGTTACCTCATCCGTAAAATGGGGATTGAGACTGTGAATCCCATGTGGAACAGGGACTGTGTCCAACCCAATTTGCTTTTATCCACCCCAGCACTTAATACAGTACCCGGCACTAAGTAAGCACTAAACGAATACCACGATTATTATTGTTATTATTGTTTCTGCTCTGCCCTGAGGTTCCCCCACTGCAGCTGTAAAACACAACTCCTCTTCCTCCTCCCTCAAAGAGTCCTGCTTTCCGCTGGTCATATCAGGTCCCGGGACCCTCCAGCCCACCCCCGGCCACTAACCTTGAGATCTCTCACTGGGCAGACAGAAAACACTACGTCTGTCACATGTCTCCCCCAGCATCTGTCCCATCAGCAGTGTAGGGGAGATTCAGCCCCCTCCTAGTCCAAGATCCGAATCCCTCCCTTCCTCCTTCTGCCCTGGGTTCACCCTCCTTTTCCTCTTCAATTTCTCCCCCTCCTTCTGCTTCTCCTCCTCTAAACCTGGCCTGGTCTCCCCAGGCCTGCAGACAGCAGAGAAGTAGCATGACCTACTGAGAAGAGCACGGGTCTGGGAATCAGAAGGATCTGGTTCTAATCCCGGCTCTGCCACTTTGTTGTGTGATCTTGGGTAACTCACTTCACTTTTCTGGGCCTTAGTTACCTCATCTGTAAAATTGGGGGTTAAGACTTGAGATCCATGTGGGACATGGACTGGGTCCAAACTTGTATTGACCCCAGTGCTTAGTACACTGCACATATTAAATTCTAAACAAATACCTTTAAAAAAAAAAAGACTCCCAAAGCACCTGGTTTCTAAATAGTCAATGGCATTTACTGAGCACTCACTGGGTGCAGAGTACTGTACTAAGCACTTGGGAGAGTATGGATAAAGATGAAGTTGATGGTGAGGATGAGGCATTCACTGTCTCCTCCAAGGCCCGTTCATTCATTTTTTCAATCGTATTTATTGAGCACTTACCGCGTGCACAGCACTGTACTAAGTGCTAGGAAAGTACAATTCGGCAACAGAGACATCCCTACCCAACAACGGGCTCACAGTCTAGAAGAGGGGAACCAGACAATGAAACCAAACAAGTAGACAGGCAACGACAGCATCGTGTCCAGTCCCCTGTCTGGTCCCCAGGTGGAAGTCATAGAGGGATACTAAGGCACAGAGAAGGGCAAGGGATCACCCCAGGACACAGAGCAAGGGACAGAACAAGATTAGAATCTGCAAACTCAGAGTACCTTGTCCATTTCTTAAACTTGTGGTCCACCCCACCGTCACCAGCCTGCCCTGAGAAGAGACTCAGGAGTCCAGGGTAACACCCACGGCACCTTCTCCACACTCCTTCCTACTCCAATCGATCAGTCGTTTTTATTGAGGACCTACTACGCACAGAGCACCGTACTAAGCGCTTGGGAGAGTACAGTAGAACAGAGCTGGTAGACATATTCTAGCTTACAGTCTAGAGGGGGAGACAGACGTTAATATAAATAAATGACAGAAATGTACATAAGTGCTGTGGGTTGGGAGCGGAGATGAACAAAGGGAGCCCGAGGAAACCGATCCCCAGCAAGAGTAGGTCACCCAGCAGGCCCAGTGGTAGCGCCGGAACTAGAACTCGGGCCTCGCGACTCTCAGACCCCGTGAGCGCTTTCCACTAGAACATGTTTCTGGCTGAGTCACGACTGCACAAGTATCAGCTGGACCTGCGGGCGGCCGAGCGTCCCTGTGGACCACAGAGGCGACCACACAGGCGCAGGGGGGCGTCCCGCCCCCCGGCTCGCTCCCTCTCCTCCATCCGGCCGGAAGAGGCTACAATCGGGGTCCCCTGGGCTTTCCCGAGCCCGGCCCCCCCAACGGGGTCTACACCGGAGGTCAGGGAAACTGGCCTGGAGGATGCTTTTCCGAGCTGTTGTCTCTCCCGGGGACTCCTGATTATGGTCGTGATTTAGCTCCTACTGCGTGCCAAACACCATGCCAAGCGCTGGGGCCCCTGTGAGGTGATCAGACCGAACCCCGCCCACGTCCCTCCACAGAGCTCCCAATTAAGAGGCCGGGGAGCCGGTAACTTATGGCCATTTTACAGGGGAGGAAACCGAGATACCGAGGGGTTGGCGACATGGCCAGATCAACCAGCGGGGCAGAGAGGCAATCAGAAGCCGGGTCTCCTTTCCATTGGGCCGTGCTGCCCTAGCATCCTCTGCTTTCCTGGTGGCCAATCCCAGGCCAGAGATCTGGATCACCCGTCTCCACTAAGGGTCTAGGCAGCTTGAGAGGTAGAGGGGGAGGAGAACAGAGTACTTACTGAGTGCTTACTGGGTACAGAGCACTGTACTAAATTCTTGGGAGAGTACAATACAAGAGTTAGTAGACAGAGAAGTAGTGTGGACTAGTGGACGAAGCCCGACCTGGGAGTCAGAAGGTCGTGGGTTCTAATCCTGGCTCCACCATCCGTCTTCTATGCGACCTTGCGCAAGTCACTTCACTTCTCTGGGCCTCAGTTACCTCATCTGTAAACTGGGAATTTAGACTGTGAGCCCTGCATGGGACAGAGACTCGATTTGCTTGTATCCACCCTAGCGCTTAGTACAGTGCCTGGCCTTAGTAAGCTTACGTTGCCTTAGTAAGTGCTTAACAAATATCATGATTACTAAGGATCTGGGCTCCAATCCCGGCTCTGCCACTTGTCTGTGTGACCTTGGGCAAGAGGCATAACTTCTCTATGCCTCAGGTACCTTATCTAAAATAGGGATTAAGACTGTGAGACATGGACTGTATTCAACCTATTTAGTTTTTATTTATTCCAGCACTTAGTACAGTGGTTGGCACAGAGTAAGCACTTAAATATCAAAAAACACCAAAAACCCACATTCCCCACCACGAGAAGTTTACAGTCCAAACCCCTCTGTAAACCAGGAACTGGGTCCCTTGACCCAATGTGGGCATCAGAGAGGACATTAGTCCCTTCCCAAGAACAGGTGGAGCTGAATCAGCCAACAGCCCTAACTTACCCTCTCCCCTGCCGCCTCAGCCACCTTACTCCAACCAGCAGCCTCCTCCTCTCCCTCTTGCTCAAAGGGGAATAGGGAGCGGAGGGTCAGAGACCCTCTTTCTTTCCCACCTTCCCCCCAACCAACCCCAGTGCCCCCAGGGAGCCATCCTGTTCTCTGAATGACGACGCCAGGAAAAGGCTGTTGAGAGGGGAAGGCCAAAAAGGGGGGTAGAACAGCGCTCTGTGGAGCTGGAAAAGTCAGCCTTTGTGGGTTGGCTGAACAATAATAATAATAATAATAATAATTATGGTAGTTGTTAAGCGCTACTACGTGCCAGGCACTGTTCTAAGTGCTGGGGCAGATACAAGATAATTGGGTTGGACATAGTCCCCATCCCACATAGGGCTCACAGTCTTCATCCCCATTTTACAGATGAGGGAACTGAGGCCCAGAAGTTAAGTGACTTGCCCAAGGCCACGCGGCAGACACGTAGCAGAGCCGAGATGAGAACCCACGACCTTCTGACTCGCAGGCCCATGCCATGCCTCTGCGGGTTGGCTGGTCTCGCTCTCGTGTCCTGTGGGGAATACCACAGGGGGGCTGAGGCCAGGGTCACTGAGGGAAGCGGGAATCCCCACTGGGAAGCTGATCCCTAGCGGGGAGTTGGAGGTTGGGGGCCGGGGGGGGGGGGGGGGCGCGGAGGGGGCCTTCCCAGAGATGGAGGGCTCTGCTGTGAATAGCTGGGGCTGGGTCCAGGGCCTGCGGGCTGAGCTCATTCCAGTCAATTTCAAAACAAAACAAAATCCTTGGGTTTTGGCCAAGCCCAGGTTCAAACGCTACCCACATCCTGCCCCACTCGCCTCCGTCGCCCCCCTCCGGGCTCTTTCCCCCCTCCCATCCCCCCAGAGTGGGGGCGGCAGACCCACCGGCCACCAACAGGAAGGAAGAAGCTCCGTCCCCAGCTCGGCCTGCAGCCGGAGCCTCTTCCTGATCCCGGCCCACCAGGCGGCTCCGGGCCGGAACGCATCCGGCAGTGAGGCGGAGTGGAGGAGAAGGAAGAACCAGAGCCCGGGGAGGCCCGGCAAACTGGGAGGAGGGCCACGGAGCGCTTCTCCAGGGCCTGGGGGCCACCAACACTCTCAGTGGGTACAGACGCTAGAGAGGAACCGGCAATGCCAGGCCCCGGCCCAAGAGTCCAGCCCAGGCGAGCAGCGAACCTCCCTCTGGAGGGCCAGGGGCCGGACCGGCCGAAGGGGTCCCATCCCCTCGGGTCACCACGGCTCCGACGACCATCCGAGGTGGCCCGGGCGGGGTGAGTGATTTCTGATCTTTGAGTCCAAGAGCTGGAGGGTGCTGACAGGAAGGGTGGGATGAGGACCCTGGGGAGTTCCTGCCACCGCCCACTGGGGCTGCATACCCCGAGAGAGAAGGGGCCGAGAGGGCCACCCTGCCCCCCAGGCGTGGCAGACAGACAGACCGAAAGCCTCATAGAGCACCAGGGAGGCGGCTCTGGCTGGGGCAAGCTACTCGCGAACACCTGGAGGGTCCTCCCTTTTCACATAATAATGGTATTTGTTAAGCGCTTACTATGTGCCAGGCATTGTACTAAGCGCTGGGGTGGATACAAGCAAATCGGGTTGGGGACAGTCCCTGACCCACATGGGGTTCATAGTCTCATTTTACAGATGATGTAACTGAGGCCCAGAGAAGCGAAGAGATTTGCCCAAGGTCGCACAGCAGACAAATGGCAGGGCCAGAATTAGAACCCATGACCTTCTGACTCCCAGGCCCATGCTCTATCCATTATGCCATGCCGCTTCCCCAGCACACATCCGGCAGACAATCCCTCTCCCCACCATCAAAGCTTTATTGAAGACACACCTCCTCCAAGAGGCCTTCCAAGAGGCCTTCCCTGACTAAGCCCTCATTTCCTCTTCTCCCACTCCCTCCAGCCTCACCCTTGGATCTGCTCCCTTTATTCACCCCTCCCTAAACCCTAAAACACTTATGTATATATCTGTAATTTATTTATATTAATGTCCATCTCCCCCTTTAGACTGTAAGCTCGTTGTGGGCAGGAAACGTGCCTCCCAACTCTGTTATATTGTTATATCATACCCTTCCAAGGGCTTAGTACAGTGCTTTGCACACATTAAGTGCTCAATAAATATGATACAAGAGGAGAGGGGGAGAGAAGAGGGAAAGACACAGGTCAGCTTCCTGTTCATCTTGCTACACAGTGTAACTTCAATCCATGGCATTTACCGAGTGCTTTGACTTTTCCTAAAGACTTCACACCAATGACCTCACTTGATCCTCATAGCATCCCTGAGAAGTAGGTACTCTTATCCCCACTACACAGATGAGGAAACTGCAAGAAGGCAAGTGACTTATCCAAGGTGATACGGGAAGCCAGTGGCAAAACTGGGACTAGAACCCCAATCTTCTAGTCCCTTGGTTCCAGTCTTTCCTCTAATTTAGGACACTACAGACCCAACCACAGACAGGGTCCACTCCACTGTAAGCTATGCGAGGGCAGGGATCACGTCTACTAACAATGCTCTTCCAAGTTCTTAGTACAGTGTTCTGCACCCAGTAAGGGCTCAATAAATACCACTGATTGACTAGCAGCACTTTAGAAACAATGCGGCCTAGTGGAGAGTGCACAGGCCTGGGGGTCAGAAGGACCCAGATTCCAATCCCAGCTCCACCATTTGTCTATTGTGTGACCTTGGGCAAATCACTTCACTTTTTTGGGCCTCAGTTACTTCATCTGTAAAACAGGGATTCAGACTGTGAGCCCCACCTGGGACAGGGACTCTGCCCAATCCGATTTGTTTGTATCTGCCCAAGTGCCTGTACAGTGCTTGGCACATAGTAAGTGCTTAACAAATATGATCATTATTATCTATAAAGTGGGGAGTAGGAGTTATGAGACCCATGTGGGATATGGACTGTGTTCAATCTGATCAACTTATATCTACCCCAGGCCTTAGTACAGTGCTTAAGTGCACACAGTAAGAGCTCAAAAAATATGACAATAAATGAATGAATGGCACATAGTAAGCACTTAAATACCATTAAAAACAAAAAACACAATACCCATTCTTGCAGCCTGGTCTGCCTGTAGAGGGGTCTGGTCATCTCAGGGCCCTCCACCCTGTAGCAGCTGTGCTCTCCCAGGACCCTCCAACCCAAGTCCACTGGGCCTCGAGCGTTACCTATCCCAGCAGCCCTTCCTCTGGGCAGATGAGCCTCCTCCATGTCACTGGAAGCAAGCACTCAGTAAAGTACACCGCATGGAGTTGGCGCCCCATAAACGTCATCGACTGACTGAAACACACATGGCTGTCCAGCTCATTCTTCCCGGGGCTGCTCCACATCCCCTTCCCGATGGTAGGGAGGGACCCCAGGGACGGGTAAGCTGAGTCAACCCCCTGGCATGGCAGTGGGGTTGGCCCAGGCCAGCGGAGCCAGAGGGTTGTGGGGGGGACCGGAGAGGGGCAGAGGGACTGGAGTGACAGCCGCCCCCACCAGCACCCCCATAACTCTGTCTCAGCAGTCGCGGCAGAGGGGAAGGAGACTACTACTGGTGGGTACGCCTTCCGCTCACACCATTAGCCAATTACTACTGGTTCTAGTGTTGGGAGTAGCAGCAGTAGCGGGTGACGTATTGAGTGCCCGCTTGGATCCGTGGACCGTTGTAGGCCCTTGGGGAATGCAGAATAGTCGAGTGACCCATCCTTTGCCTGTAAGCAAGGAGCTTCCACTCAAAGGCTCCTTCTGCCTGCCCTCGAATGGCCCTGACCCACTCCAGGACCCTCTCTCTCTCAGTGCCCACCTGCCCTGGGTCAACGTTGAGGCTTCAAGTTGCTCTTCTCTTTGAATTTTGCTTTCTTCGGTGCTTGCAAAGACACAATGGAGAGCAACATTTTTTTTTCTTTTAAAACCACCCAAAACCCCCTTCAACATATTTAAGAAATCAGATCTCTGACATCTGGCAACAGCGGGGGTGGAGGCAGGTGTGAGCCTTTCATTTGTGATCTCTCCCCTCCTTCTCCACCATCTGGAACTCTCTCCCTCCCCCTTCCTCCCTCCCCTCCGGAGGCCCTGAGTCACTTCCCTAGCACCGAAGCTCACCATAAATCCTCCCTTTCTTCTCCAGCTCACGATTAACCCTCTCTGGACGGGGAGCCTTCGCCCCTGCATGCCCCCCCACCCTGCTCTCCAACCTACCCGAAGATGCCCGAAGGCTGGTGGAGAAGAGAGGGCTCAGAGCAGGGCCTGGCACACTGTAGGCGCTTAACACATTCAGGAATTAGTAAAGGTGATCCCAGTACATAAAATGGTTTTAAGGGACAATCACAATTTCTCCCTTTCTACAGAAAACTTGGTTTGGAAGCCGCCTTCTCGGAGCTTGCAGAAGCACGGGGACCTCTTGCCCACATATACACACACAGGTGGTGCTCAGATATTCCCTGTCCCCCAGCGGGCATCAGGAAGTCCCAATCGAGTGCCAGGGCCAACTCTCGGACCAGGCTTTCTTCTGCAAGTCCCAGGTGATGCCCAGAGTCCCGGCTAGGACAGAGGCCCGTGGAGGGCAGGGTCAGAAGCCGAGCCCCTCCGGCAAGCTGCAGGAGGGGGAAAGGAAGATGGCAGTAACCAGTTACCAGTAACCTCCAGACTCTAAGCTTGTTGTGGGCAGGGAATGCGTCTGCTAATTCTGTTGTACTGTTCTCTCACAAGTGCTTAGTACAGTACTCTACACATAGTACAGCACTCAATAAATCCCACTGATTAATGGTAAGGGTAGCTGCCAATCCCTCCAAAAACCCAGTGCCCACAGCGGGTCCACAGTGGGTACCAAACGACTGTCTGCCGGCCTTCTGGTACTCATTCATTCGTTCATACATTCTATCACATTTATTGAGCACTTACTGTGTGCAGAGTACTGTACTAAGCCCTTGGGAGTGCACAATACAACAATAAACAGACAAGTTCCCTGCCCACAACGAGCTCACAGTCTAGAAGGAAAGGTTCAGCTCCTACCCACCCCCTGAATCAGAAGGGTGGGGGGAAGAGGGGTGTGAATAATAATAATTATGATATTTGTTAAGCGCTTACTCTGTGCCAGGCACTGTACTAAGCACTGGAGTGGGTACAAGCAAATTCAGTGGGGGTGGGTTCAGGGGGAACAGACACCCTTCTTGGCACTGGCACCCAAAGGGGTCAGGGAGGGAACATGGTACTAACTGTGCCCATAGGATGGCACAGAAGCAAAGGAGCAGGTTAGCCATTCCGCTGCTCCCTGTTTCCAGGCCAAAGAGGGCACCAGGCCCAACCTGTAAACCATCTTCTCCATAGCTCAGAGGACCTCGGTTCTAATCCTGACTCCATCACTTGTCTCCTGTGTGACCTTAGGCAAGTCACTTAACTTTTCTGTGTTTCAGTTACCTGCAAAATGGGGATTAAGACTGTGAGCCCCATGTGGTATATGGACTGGGTCCAATTTGATTAGCTAGTATGCACCCCAGTACTTAGTACAGTATTTAGGGCACATAGTAAGCATTAAAAAACACCATTTTTAAAAAATCACAACTTCTTGGTACCTATTTCCTTTCCTGTAAAATAAGGATTCGATCATTCATTCAGTCTTATTTATTGAGCACTTACTGTGCACAGAGCACTGTACTAAGTGCTTGGGAGAGCACAATATAACAATAGACACATTCCCTGCCCACAGCAAGCTTACATTCTAGAAGGGGAGATGGACATTAATATCCATTTCACTCCGGGGGGCCAAAAGCCACTTCCTAGAGGGGCCAACAAGGGGCCAATGGGAGCCAGTCCGGGGCCACAAGGTTGGTTTCCGGTCTATGCTACTACATCTTTTCCTACTCCTCCGGCAGGAAGGCCCTGGGGGCTAAGGGGCAGCAAAAAGCTCCTTTGGTTCCAGGTAGCCACAAAGGGAGGCCACCTGGTGCCCAGGATGGAAGGGAGAGATACCGCGAGAGGCCACCGGCAGGGAAAGAGGTGATAATTCAGGCAGCTACTTTCCCGGGAGAAAGCAGTGTGGCCTAGCGGATACAGCACAGGCCTGGGAGTCAGAAGGACCTGGATTCTAATCCTGGCTTTGCCACTTGTCTGTTGTATGACCTTGGGCCAGTCAATTCACTTCCTCTGTGTCTCAATTTCCTCATCTGTAAAATGGGGATTAAGATTGTGAGCCCAATGAGGCATAACTGTGTCCAACCTGATTAGCTTGTATCTACCTCAGAGCTCAGTACAGTGCCTGGCGCAGAGTAAGCACTTAACAAGTACCATAAAAAAGAAAAAAATGAGATGAAACAGTCTGCCCCTCCTCTCTGCCCTGTTCCCCTCCTCTTTACATGCCCCCCATGTCTCCCAGGAAAGAAAGACACTCTGCCAATCTCCGCTTCACCCAGCAGCAGGGGTATAGGGGAGATAAGCTTCTAGGGGATAGAGTGAGGTGTGGGGGAGGGATTGCCTGCTAGTGACGGGTGCTCTGCTCTGAACCCTTTACTGCATTTGCAGGATTAACAATGGCATCCTTGCTTCGTCTCTCCTCCACCCCTTTCTTACTACCTTTGCCCTCTGATCCACCCCCTGCTCCAGCCCTGACCCCAGCTCACAACCTTGGAAGCCCTCCTCTCTTAGGCCTCCCACATCCGGGCACTAGTTCGGAGGTCAGGGACCATGTGCTCTCCATCACAGATGCCACTCGGCAAATGCTACAAGGGCCTGCCCCGATGTAGCCCACCCCTCTGCCCTCCAGAGCCTCCTGCCCCCTCCCCACCTAGTGCTGCTCCAGGGGTAGGGCCGGGGAGAGGACCCCCAGGGTTCGGTCAGGTCCCTCCAGGGAGAACTTGCCTGCAGCTGGTAGGGAAATCCTGCACCCTAACACCCAGCCAGGCTGGGCAGCTCCTCAATGGTAAGCTCACTGGTGCCCTCCCCGGTACAGAGTCATAAGCAGAATTCTTTTAGGAATTCCCCTCACCTCCCACCAAACACACACACACCTCCACCCCCCAAGGTGCCTTCGACCCATATGGCTATATTTCCCAGTCCCAGTCAGGGGGCCGCCCTGACCCTTCAAACTGCCCTTCCTGAAGCCTCCTGAACTCTGGGTTTAACCTCAGTGGACCCCCACAGACCTGCGGGCCCCCACAGGGGTCTGCCTCCCCCCTCCCCGGGCCCCCGCCAGCCGGCACCTGACCTTAGTGACTCAGTCACTGCGGGGAAGGGGTGAGCGGATGGGGGAGGGAGAGGCCGGAAGCTGAGCACCCAGCACCCCGGGCTCCCCGGGGCCCCCCTGCTGAGCCTAGGTTGGGCAGAGTGGGAAAAGGATTCCCATTTTACAGATGGGGAAAATGAATCCTTGACTCCTCTCTCATTCAACCCACATATTCAATCGGTCACTGAATCCTGTCGGCTCCACCTTTATAATGTCCCTAACATCTGCCCTTTCCCATCCATCCAAATTGCTACCACGTTAATCCGGTCACTTATCCTATCCTGCCTTGATTACTGTATCAGCCTCCTTGCTGACCTCCCTGCCTCCTGTCACTCCCCACTCCAGTCCATACTTCACTCTGCTGCTCATTTTTATACAAAACCATTCAGGCCATGTTTCACCTGTCCTCAAGAACCTCCAGTGACTGGTCATCCACCGCATCAAAAAGAAACTCCTCACCATCAGCTTTAAAGCACTCCATCACCTTGCTCCTCCTATCTCACCTCACTACTCTCTGACTGCAACCCAGCCCGCACACTTCGCTCCTCCAATGCTAATCTTCTCACTCTACCTCGATCTTGTCTATCTCGTTGCCGACCTCTTACCCACGTCCTGCCTCTGGCCTAGAACGCCCTCCCACCTCATAACTGACAGCCAATTACTCTCCCTCCACCTTCAAAACCTTACTGAAGGCACAACACCTCCAAGAGGCTTTCCCTAAGCCCTCCTTTCCCTTCTCCCATGGCCTTGTGCGTCACCCTGACTTGCTTCCTTTATTCATCGCCCCCCTCACCAAGCCCCACAGCACTTATGTTCATATCTGTGATATATTTATATGAATGTTTGTCTCCCCCTCTAGACTGTAAGTTTGTTGTGGGCATGGAATGTGTCTATTTATTGCTATATTGTACTCTCCCAAGTGTTTAGTAAAGTGCTCTGCACACGCTATGCGGTCAATAAATACAATTGCCTGACTTACTGAGTCAATGGGAGGAAAAGGGGTTTGCCCAAGGTCAAAGCAAGTCAGTGGCAGATGCCAGATTCCTGAGTTCCGGTTCCTCTGGAGCATAAAAGCTACCTAGAGAGAACTTGAGAGAGCATTAAGAGGGAGGATGAGGAGAGGCAGAGAGGAAGACCGAGAGAGGTCAGAGGAGGGGAAAGGGAGAGGCCCAGCTGACCGGCCAGGCCGCGAGCCCCTGCACAGAACTGCCGGAGTCTTCCTGGCACCGGGGGCACGCCAGGGCCCCCACAGACTCAGCAGCCTCCTTTGTGGCACAAATCGGCAGCCGGGGGCTCACACTCTGCACTTTGCGGGGCAACCTCAGCCCCTTCCTGTGTAGCGTGCGGAGGCCAGGAGGGGGTCCCCCCGAGGGCAGCCCCCTACCCTTCTATCCCATAGTAAGGAGGGGGGGACCTTTTTGAAGTAGCGGGACCTGGGCTGCTCCTGCAATCTCACCCCTGGAGTTTAGGGTCTCCCATCCCTCAGCCAGAAGGCTCTGCCCCAGTCCACTGTTAAGGGAAGGGCACGGGGTCCCTGGGTGGAGCCGGTGCAGGCAGGACAGAAGGCTTGACCACCTCCCCATCTGGGTCTCAGGCTCGGGAGAATGGGCGGAGAGGCAGGCCCTGCCCCGAGAGGACTGTGCAGCCAGAAAACCCAAAATCAATCTCTCCAACTTCCTTTCTGACAGGGCCGAGCCACCTGCTGAGGGCCTTATCTGTCTTTCCGGAAGTTGGGGAGTGGGCGCCTTGTGAACTGAGGCTCACCTCCCACACCCTCCCCTTTGCTCCTCACTCCTCCTCCTTGCTCCTGGGTTCTGCTGCAGATGGCAGAGGGAACTCAGGCCCCCCGGGGAGCCAGACCCCATGCAGACCCCAGCTGGACACAGCCAGGAACAGAGAAGCAGCATGGATGAGAAAGAGCACGGAACTGGGAATCAGGTGGGCTGGGTCCTAATCCAGCTCTGCCACTTGTCTGGGGGTGTCCTTGGGCAAGTCACTTCACGTCTCTGGGCCTCAGTTTCCTCATCTTTCAAGTGGGGATTAAGACTGTGAGCCCCACGTGGGACATGGACTGTGTCCAACCTGATTAGCTTGTATCTATCTCAGTGCTTCCTACAGTGTCTGGCACATAATAAGCCTTAAACAAATACTATAAACAAACACCTCTGCCGAGGCCGTGGTGGGGGACGGTGGGGACACCTCTGAGTCCACTCCAGCCCTTGAGGCTTACAGAAACTGGTCTGGTCTGCGCCTTGGACACCCTTTCCCGGGGAGTTGCGACCCTCCCGATGGCTTCAGAGCTGTGGGCCCCTGGCCCGGGTCATAACGGCATCCAGCACCGAGTACAGGCCGGGGACCTGCTGGCTGAAATCACGCCTCTACCTGGCACATGCGTGGACATGCCTGAATGCTGCTTTTCAGGTAAAGGCCTCCAGTCATCCCACCCTTAGACTGCTTGCGTCTTCCTGGAAGCCCGTGCTGAGAAACACTCCGGCAATGACAGGCTCACCCCAACTTTCAACCACTTCTATCGGCATCTTCTCCCTTTAGGCCCAGGAGGACCCAGCTCCCAGAACCTCCACAGCGACCACTCTGAACATTCAAGGAAGACAGAACATATGGGCCCCAAACAAGCCTCCGGGGGTCTGAGAAGGAAGTGAACGCCAGCCTGTTGTGGATAGGGATTGTCTCTATTGCCATATTGTACTTTCCATATTGTACTAAGGTACAGTGCTCTGCACACAGTAAGCATTCAATAAATACGATTGAATGAATGATCGAATGAATGGAGGTCTTTGTTCTTCCCCTCTCCCAGCCAGGAAGCACTTATGCACATATCTCTAATTTATTTACTTGTATTGATGTCTGTGTCCCCCTTTCTAGACTAAAAGCTCATTGTGGGAAGGGAATGTGTCTGTTTATTGTTGTATTGCACTCTCTAAAGTGCTTAGTACAGTGCTCTGCACATACTAAGCACTCAATAAATACGACTGAATGAATGAATGAATCCCTCAGGGAGGTGGGGAGGGGAATCGGGGGCTGGAGGGGACCACAGGGTCACCCCAGCGCCGGCTGGAGAGCATCACCCCCAGCTCACCCCAGCCACACTGGGCGGCAGCCATTCCAGCCGAGCTCCGGCCCCCGAGGCCTCTGGCTTCCTCCTCCAGCATCCCGCTCAATCCCACTTTTGTTCACCCGTCCAAGGCCCAGCACAGAGGAGCTCCGCCCCGCTGAGGGGCACGGCGCCGGGCGGTCCCCTCATAAATAACGCCCTGTCTGTCCCCAGCGCCGAGGAGGCCGGGGCCGGGGGACCCGCGATGCCAATCTACATAAACAGTAAACATCCAAACCAAACCAAACCCCCACTCACTCTCCTCCCTCTCCCTTCCTTTGTTACCCGGAACAGCCGCTGCCTGGCTAGTAGCATGCAAGACAGAGGGAGAAATTGCTCATGGCCACAGCGGGGGCCCACCATCCGTGCCACTTTCCCATTTGGGATTTCCAAGCCAGGCTCGCCCACACGCCTGGTTGTTCCCAAGTCCCCCGGCCCCTATCCTGCTTGCTGGCTCCCAAATTCCCTCCCCATCTTCAGTGCACAGCCCCCCTAACTTCCAGTACATGATTAACCGGCATCCTGGAGACCACCCAGATTTTCCAAGGATATGGACGCCCTGAGGAAGGTGAAGGACCAGGTGGTCCCAGTGTTTGATTGCGTGGGGCTGCAGGCCAGACCTTGGTGGTCTCACAGGCTCCGGTTTAGACTCCAGCAGGGGCCCGCCGGGTAGCCCCCATCCAGGCCATCCCCACCTGGCCCAGAGCATCCTGGAGGATGGAGTTCAGGATCACTGTAGGCATTCTGGTGACCATGAAAGTGATCCTGTCCTAGCCCCCCCCAATCACACTGGCCAATGGCAACCCCAGGAGATAGAACATTCATTCACTCATTCAATCATACTTATCGAGTGCTCACTGTGTACTAAGTGCTTGGGAAAGTACAAAACAACGACATGTGTGGGTGCCCCTCCTCCCTCCACCAGGAATCAAACCCCTACCCAAAGCAGCCCCCCAATGAGCTCCCCCAGTCAGAAGAACCCCTCTCCTCCCTACTTGCCCTTACCGGTCCAAGTATCAGTCTTGGATGCCACCCGCCAGGCCCCTGCCCTTCCACATTTTATGAATATTTCCCCAAGTCCCGGAGCTGGAGCTCAAAGACAGACAACTGGGGAAAGGTCAGAGGGCCACAGAGACAGACTGTATGACTGGGAGGCCCTTTCCAGCATCAGGATTCTGAAAGTGGTTTCTTTTACAACCAAGCGGGACTGGTTTTTTTTAAACACTTAAGCTACTTCAGTCTCATCACCTCGGCGTGGCGAGAGGAAATGGAGGCACAGAGATATCACGTGACCTCCCCAGGCTCTGCCCACGAGACCCCCACAGCCGCTTCTTTGGAGGATAATCCTCCACTTTCCAGACAGTCAGAAAACTGAACCCGGCCGCCGCCCGGGAGCTCAGATGTTTGTGAGGCCGGCAGCGACTGGATCTGGCCTGCCCGTCTGCCAGTCTGCCCACCACTAATGGAAATGAAAGGCTTCCCCGCAGGCGGCAGCGGGGTTTCCCTCTGGTAACTTGTTGTGAGCAGGGAATGTGACTGTTTATTGTTATATTCTACTCTCCCAAGTCCCTAGTACAGTGCTCTGCACACAGTAAGCGCTCAATAAATACGACTGAATGAATGAAAAGTAACCGTGCTTTACGGATGCTTGAGAGGAGAAGGGGTCCCAAGCCCCGAGTGGTTGAGGTGAGTCAGGTAAAATGGCCCTGCCTGTCAAATAATAATGGCAGCGAGTTTTAACATTCCTGGAGCCGTCTGGACTCTCCACTCTGACCTGTGGGAGAAGGTGCTTTGGGCAAATACACACACACGCCATTTGCAACACTGCACTAAATACCCCTTCCCCACCCCATAGCACCCATGCCGGAGGTCAAAGATGAGCGTAAATGACCTTTCTTCTTAAATTTCCTCCAGATTGGAATCTAAATGCCCTCTCGGAGTTTCCTCACTCTGAAGCTCACTGTATTTCTTGAACCCACCTACCATCTACCCACCTACCCATTACTAGCCTCTCCCCTGAGGCTCCCATCTTCCCTGGCCCCTCCCACCCCCCAACCCCAGATCTACTCCCAGCTACTGCAGTCAGTGCCGCCACTGCTTGTGCAGAGGTTTTTGTGATAATAATAATAATTGTGGTATTTGTTAATAGCTACTCTGTGCCAGGCACTATACTAAGCGCTGGGTGGTTACAAGCAAATCGGGTTGGATACAGTCCCTGTCTCACATGGGGCTCACGGTCTTATACCTCATTTTACAGAAAAGGAAACTGAGGCACAGAGGAGTGACTTGCCTGAGGTCACACAGCAGACCAATGGTGGAGCCAGGATTAGAACTCTACCTTCTGACGCCCAGGCCTGTCCTCTATCCACTACGCCACGCTGCTCTTCTCCATTCATCCCCTCCTTCCATCTCCCAAATCTCCCCAGTCGGGATATGTGGGGTACATGTTCTCTTTATTTCTCTCTTTTTCTCTCATAGAGCATTTACTGTGTGCAGAGCACTGTACTAAGCCCTTGGGAGAATGCAGTATAAACACAGTCGGTAGGCTATATATATAACTCATATATACACATACCTCCACAGACAGACACACACACAATTTATAGGCCTAACAAATGTTGGTTCAGTTTGCCAGTCAGACAAAGACACCACTGTCTGCCATTGGCTGGCTGACTGAGGCTGCTGTCTTTGGCTTTTTCCTTTTCTGGGGTTGAGTTTGATGGTAGGGGGTGCTTATCTGCAAACCCTCTGGCTAGCCCCTGGCTGGGTCTGCTCCTCACGGGGAGGACTGCCTCTCTCCCTGTGAACCAAGAGTGGCTACTGCCCCCACTGAGCCCTGGGAGCCTCTCCGTCCACATTCCACACCACCAGGGGCCTCGGTGTGTGAAGATGACATTACAGGCAGCTAGATCTTATCTGGGTGCCAAGACTCTAGCTCCGGGGGGACCCTTCACTCCATTCCCCACCGCACACGCACTGGGAAAGGAAGAGTTTCACGTGCATGGAGGTCTCAGTTGTGGTCAAATCTTCCCCGTCACCTGCATGAGAGAGCCACTCCTCGGCCCCCCCGGCTGATCTGATCTGAGGCCTACCGGCTGCTTTAAAACAGTGATTGCCCCCTCGGCAGCTACGAAGCTTGGGGAACCTACTTCTGGTCATCCTCCCCTCCCCACTCAGCTATGGGTGACCCCAGACGTCACCCCCATGCCAGAGAGCTGACCATCCCCAAGAAGGTCCAGGATGCTGACTGTCCCTGCTTTAGTCGCCAGAAAACAAAGTGAACAAGTGTCAGAGCTGAGGCTGCTCTTTCCTCTGCCCACCGTCCCACACTCTTCCTCCAATGCATCTCCACAGGGAGCACCGGACCCACTCCCCATCTGTACCGCTACCCAGAAATGGCCTAGCGTAGTGAGTGGATAGAGCCTGGGCTGGCAGTCAGGTGGTCATGTGTTCTAATCCCGGCTCCGCCCTCTTGTCTGCTGTGTGAATTTGGGCAAGTTGCTTCAATTCTCTGTGACTCAGTTACCTCATCAGTAAAATGGGGATAGAGACTATGAGCCTCACATGGGACGGGGACTGTGTCCAACTTTATTTGTTTGTAACCATCCCAGCACTTAGTACAGTGCCTGACACATAGGAAGCGCTTAACAAACACCATCATCATCATGCAAGGCCTTGGGAATACAGCACAGGCCTGGGAGTCAGAGGACCTGGGTTTTAATCCCTGCTCCGACATTTATCTGCTGTGTGACCTTGCGCAAGTCCCCTCACTTCTCTGGGCTGCAGTTACCTTATCTGTAAAATGTGGATTAATCAATCAATGATATTTATTGAGCACTTACTATGTGCAGAGCACTATCCTAAGCACTTGAGAGAGTACAACACAACACATGTGAGCCGCATGTGGGACACGGGCTGTAACCAACTTGACTAGCTTGCAATCTACCCCAGTGCTTAGTACAGTGCCCATTAAGTACAGTGCCTGGCACACAGTAAGCACTTAAATACCATTAAAAAAAGGCGGGCAATGCCGGAGTGTCTCATAAGTCCCAAAAGGCCCAAGGCACATCTCTCTCACCATCCCTGAACTGGACGAGACACAAGGGAGGAAGTGGGGGAGGAAGGAGAAGGGAAAAGGGAGGGGAAAAGAAGGGGGATGGAGCGTAGCGTCATCAACATCAATCACTGAGTGATGAGACGTGAGTCACTGTGGTTGGCCCTGTGGCCTCCACTAAGATTCATCGAGAATTGATGGCAAACACCAGTAGACTGCAATTTAAACCCAGGCAGCGTCATTTTTCAGAGAAGACAGACGCTCTTCGGTAACACGTATAAAACCAAACTCCACAGTCTAAACTGAGACCCTGGGAGTCGGGGATTCCTAAACTGGTTGGAGAGAACAGTGACAGAGGATTGTAAGCTCACTGTGGGCAGGGAATGTGACCGTTGATTTTTATATTGGACTCTCCCAAGCGCTTAGGAGAGTGCCCTGCACACAGTAAGCACTCGAAAAATATGATTGAATGATGGAAAGACTGGCTTCTCATGCCACAGTTGGAATCCAGTGAGAATGGAAGCTCCTTGAAGGCAAGGACTGACTCTACCAATTCATCCTATCCCATGTGGTTAGGAAGCACGGTGCTCTGCTGACAGTAATAATTATGGTATTTATTAAGCACTTACTATGTGCAGGCACTGTACTAAGTGCTGGGGTGGATACAAGCAAAGCGGGTTGGGCTTGGTCCTTGTCTCACATGGGGCTCACAGTCTTAATCCCCATTTTACAGATGAGGAAACTGAGGGACAGAGAAGTGACTTACCCATGGACACAAAGCAGACAAGTGGCAGAGCCAGGATTAGAATCCATGACCTTCTGATGCCCAGATATGTGCTCAATCCACTATACCATGCCGCTTCACGGTAAGTGCTCAATCATAATAATAATAATGGTATTTGTTAAGCACTTACCATGTGCCAATCACTGTTCTAAGCGCTGGGGGAGATACAAGGTAATCAGGTTGTCCCACCTGGGGCTCACAGTCTTAATGCCCATTTTATAGATGAGGTCACAGGCACAGAGAAGTGAAGCGACTTGCCCAAAGTCCCACAGCTGACAAGTGGCGGAGTCGGAATTAGAACCCACGACCTCTGACTGACTCCCAAGCCCGTGCTCTTTCCACCATACATAACACTAATTGACTGCTGAGAGGATCAACACGTGTCTGGAGTCCCCAGCCAGCCCTGGGGGAGATGAGGCAGTTCAGCTCTGAGCCAGAGAGCAGGGACCACCCTCTCATGTAGCGCTGGGACCCCAGGATAATAGGAATCATTCATTCATTCAACCATATTTATTGAGCACTTACTGTGTGCAGAGCACAGTACTAAGTTTTTGGAAGAGTACAATAAAACAATAAACAGACCCATTCCCTGCCCACGAGGAGTTTACAGCCTAGAAGAGGGGAGGCAGACAGTCATATAAAGAAATAAATTACAGATATGGACCTAAGTGCTGTACTGGAGTCCTCCTTTGGCCCATGCAAGCCTCCTTTCTCAACTCCCATCCAGGCCTGCCCCCGGGGAGGAGCCATCCTCCCCCTAGCAGCGGGGAATCTGGCTCCTCAGAGGGGATGTAGAGGGGAGGGGATGCAGCAAAACAGGGCTGGGAGAAAAGTCACAGCCTCCCAGCTCCACCCCTACACCAACAATGCTGGAGCTGGAAAGACCAATCAATCAGTCACTCGATCAATGGTATTTAGTGAATATTTACTGTATGTAGAGCACTGTACTAATAGCTCGGGAGAGCTCGATATAACAGAGTTGGCAGACACGTTCCCTGCCCACAGTGAGTTTATAATCTAAGCAGGCCCGGCCCGGATGGCAATCCCTCACTGCCTCACTCCTAAAGGGAGGTTATTCCCCACTCCCTTGCCCTTTCAGCCCACCCTACCTTCTCCTTGCCACCCCCAGGACCTCACAGAAGAGCTACAAAAAGCTCTGCACCATCCTTGAGACTGAGTGTGGTGGTGGGGAGGGAGGAGAATGAGAGAGTAATAATTAATAATTATGATATTTATTAAGCACTTACTATGTGCCAGGCACTAAGAGCTGGGGTGGATACAAGCAAACCAAGGTGGACACGGTCCCTGTCCCATGGGGGGCTCACAGTTTCAAACCCCATTTTATAGATGAGGTAACTGAGGCACATAGAAGTGAAGTGACTTGCCCAAGGTCACACAGCAGACAAGTGGCGGAGCCGGGATTAGAACTCATGACCTCGTCACTCCCATGCCTGTGCTCTATCCACTAAGCCAGGTTGGCCGGGTCGGGGGGGGGAGAAGAGGAAGAGAGAGGGAGAGGGAGAGAGAGAGATACACACACTTCTTAGACTGTGAGCCCTATGTGGGATGGGGACTGTGTCCAACCTGATTAACTCGTATCTACCCCAGCGCCTAGAGTCAGCTGATGCAGTGGGGAGAAGGAGTGTGGGCTAGTAGATTGAGCCCAGGCCTGGCAGTCAGAAGGACCTGGGTTCTAATCCCAGCTCCACCATTTGTCTGCTGTGTGACCTCAGGCAAGTCACTTCTCTTCACTGTGCCTCAATTTCCTCATCTGTAAAATGGGGATTAAGACTGTGAGCCTTATGTGGGATAGGGACTGTATTTAACCTGATTAGCTTGTATCTCCCCCAGTGCTTAGTACAGTGCCTGGAACATAGTAAGCACTTAAATACCATAAAAGAAGAAAACAAAAATGAAGTGCATGAGAAAGCACAAGCCCTCCACCTTCTGGCCCGGGCTAGCCCTGCCTGGCCAGGATTGATGGTGACAACGTAGCCAGAGGTGGCTTGATCCAGGCCTAGGCTGAGCGGCAGCTGTGGGGGTCAACAGGGGTCAACGGGGAGGGGGGGGGACAGGCCAGGACAGAGAAACCTGGCACAGAGACCAACCGCTTTTAATCACCATCCGCCACCTTTTCCCAGTGTATAAACAGGAAAAGGCTATTCAGACAGCTGCCCCCCCACCCTCCCCCCGAATTAGGCTGTCCCCCTGGGGCACCTCTAACCCAGTCTCTCCTTCCCCGGCACCCCGCCCCCTCCCACTGCCTGTAGGGTTTCCCAGTAGGACAAGGCCCATCCTCCCAGTAGGGAAAACGGTAACTTGAGAAAAGGATTTTTAGAAAGGTACCGGAATGACCAAACTGGGTTTGGAAGCTCTGTTGTGCAGAGGGAGGTCGGGAACTGGGGCGGGGGAGGAAGGGCCGGGTGGGGGAGAAGGTTGGTGGGGAGAGGAGGGCCGGGGCCAGTGGAAGGGAGAGGGACTGTTCCTCTGCCGCCTCGGGGAGCTGGCAACAAGCATGGCAGGAACCAAGGGCCTCTCTCGACAACCCAACTTCCACCCCCACACAAACAAACCAGCCTGACAATCGATAGAGGAGGCCCGGGGCCAGGCTCCAAGGGGACAAAAGTTCAGGAAAACCCCGCTCGTCCCATCCTCTCCCGCTCCCCCACCCCCCCGCGGCCCATGACCGGAGCTGGGGCTGCCCGGGGAATGGGGCTCTCCCCGATCAGGCCATCAGTCTCACCCGGCCAGGAGCCATGCCCAGACATCGCCGCCGTGGCAGGAACTCCGGCTCCGTGGCCCTACCCGAGGGGAGGCCACCCATCAGGGAGGGGGGGCACCGCTGCTCTGCAATCTCCTCTGTCCATTTCCACTGGTGGTCGGGCTGCCCGGATGAGGAGAAACCCCGTGCCTTCCCCAGTGCGGAGCAGCAGCAGAGGAATCCGCCAGATAAATCCTCTCCACTGCCTCCAGAGACAGGTCCACCCAGGGGATTATCAACCACCTTCTGACTGCAGAGCACTGGACTAGAGCACACCAGAATCCAAATCTTCCAGCTGCAGAGCATTGGATTAAAGAACAACAGAACAAAAACCTTCCAGCTGCCGAGCTCTGGACTGGAGTATGCCAGAACCAAAACCTTCCAGCTGCAGAACACTGGACTGGAGCACACCAGAACCAAAACCTTCCGGCTGCAGAGCACTAGATTAGAGCACGCCAGAAACAAAACCTTCCAGTTTGCCACACATTGGATTAGAAAACATCAGAACTAAAACCTTCAGGCTTGCCGAGCACTGGACTGGAACAAGCATAACCAAAACACATGTTCCCCAGCATCTCATGGAAGGAGGGCTCCCAAACAGGATCATCCAGCTCTCCCAGACCACCACTGGAGCCAGACCCTGCCAGAAGGGCACAGCGTCTTCCAAGTTGGGGCTCAGAAGCAGGGACCAAACCCTCACTGTAGGGCTTCCTCAGGGGAAGAGGCTGTGACAAACAGCCCCGCGTGGGTCTGGCCTGACCATGGTTTTCAACCCTACCAGTCTGGCAGTCAATCGTATTTATTGACTGTTTACAATGTGCAGAGGACTGAACTAAGCGCTTGGGAGAGCACAATGTAACAATATAACAGACATATTCCCTGCCCATAGTGAACCTCCAGCCTAGAGGGGGAGACAGACATGAACATAAATAAATTACAGATATGGACGTAAGTGGTGTGATGCTGATGGGGGGGGGACGGGGATGAAAAAAGGAAGCAAGTCAGGGAGATGCAGAAGGGAGTGGGAAAAGAGGAAAGGAGGATTTAGTCGGGGAGGGCCTCTTGGAGGAGATGAGCCTTCAATAATAATATTTGGGTATTTGTTAAGCGCTTACCAGGTGCACTGTACTAAATGTTGGGGTGGTTACAAGTAAATCAGGTTGGAGTCAGTCCCTGTCCCATGTGGGGCTCATGGTCTCAATCCCCATTTTACAGATGAGGTAACTGAGGCACAGTAAAGTGAAGTGACTGGCCCAAGGTCACAGAGCAGAAAAGTGGCAGAGTCAATTTTAGAACCCATGACCTTCTGACTCCCAGGCCCATGCTCTTTGCACTACGCCATAAAGCTTCCGGCTTCGATGGTAGGGGGAGGATAAATTGTCTGTTGGATTTGAGGAGGGAGGGTGTTCCAGGCCAGAGGCAGGACAGGAATAAGGGGTCGGCGGCAAGATAGACGAGATGGAGGAACAGTGAGAAGGGTCGGCATTAGAGGAGAGAAGTGTGCGGGTTGGGTTGTAAAAGGACAGTAGGGTGGTAATAGGAGAGTAGGGTTGTAGCAGGAGACCACTGGGGACTCAGCTCCTGTTCTCCTCATTGGGGCTGAAACAGAGAAGGAATCTATAAAAGCCCGGGCTGGCAGCAGGCAGTAAGTAGGGAGGCAGTGTAGGGGCTGAAACAGGGAACATTTCTTTGGCTGGAGCAGAGGCAGCAAACAGCTCTGAAGGGCAGGGGACATGTCTGCTAATTCTGTTGGATTGTATTCTCCCAAGCGCTTAGAACAGTGCTCTGCACATAGTCAGCGCTCAACAAATACCATTCACTAATTGAGTCATTTCAAGCTGGAGGTCCTGGAGAGGAGGGAAGAGATGGATAAATCCAAGACCGGTCCTCAAGAGACATGAGAAGCCTTACAACCTTACGAGAAGCGGCGTGGCCTGGTGGATAGAGCCCAGGCCTGGGACCTGGGTTCTAATCCCTGCTCTGCCACTTGTCTGCTGGATGACCTCGGACAAGCCACTTAATTTTTCCATGCCTCAGTTTCCCTATCGGTAAAATGGGGCATTAAGAGTGTGAGCCCAATGTAGGACAGGGACTGTGTCCAACCTGATTATCTTTTATCTCCCCCAGCGCTTAGTACAGTGCCTGGCACATGGTAAGCACTTAACAAATACACTATTATTGTAATTATTATTACAATATAACATTCCCTGACCATAGCGAGTTTAAGGTCCAGAGGGCCCCAGTGGTGGGGGACTCACTGCATCCAGTTACTGCATTCACCTCTGGAAGGTGCAGGTCAGAGGATGTGTATATCTATAACTCTATTTATTATATTGATGCTATTGATGCCTGCTTACTTGTTTTGATGTCTGCTTCCCCCCTTCTAGACTGTGAGCTCGTTGTGGGTAGGAACTGTCTCTCTTTGTTGCTGAATCGTACTTTCCAAGTGCTTAGTACAGTGCTCTGCACAAAGTAAGCATTCAATGAATACGATTAACTGACCGCCGTTGACTCCTGAGTCACAGAGATCAAGACACCAATCTCAGTGGCCAAACTCCATCAGGGCCCCTTTGCTCTAACGTCACCTACGCTCCCTTTCTGACCTTCCCACCTCCGTGCCTGTCTCTAGACCCCCAACTCTCCTTCCTCCCCACATCCAGAAACCTTCAGTCCGTCACTGCCTCGGCTCTTTCCCGCGGCTGCTCCCCAAATGCTCCTGATTTTCCCTTCTCCCCTTGGGTTCCAGACCACCACCCCCACTGAAAGACTCCAGTCACCCCAGCCAAACCACACCGGGAGGCCCGTGCGGCTCAGCCTTACTTAAAGAAGCCTTTCTTCCTTTGTTTAACCCTGTGAAAGTAAGATAATCAATAATGCAGACAGCTTGGCTGAAACCTCACCCATCCCTGTGCCCCGGGTATCCCGGGGGAGGGGCCCAACTCTTCTGTTTGTCTATTGTACTGAAGGTTGTTGAGGATTGTTTTTCCAGGACTGGGGAGGAAATGGGGTCTTGGGAGTTAATTCATCTGCTATACAAAGAGTCGTGTTCCCCCTACTCTGTGCTGCGAGTGCCACCCAGGCCCTAGATCGCAAGTTGATGATGCCACCCGAGGGCTGAATTAGGGGGGGAGGGGTGATGTCTGGGGAGGATGAGGCCCAGGTTCTGCACTCATAGACCAGGCTCTACAGGCCAAGACGTTGCTGAGTGAGGAAGGGAAAGATGCACGATGGTTGCTTCATCCACAGGGAGCTGACAACCTGGGCATTCCAGGTACAGCATTCCATCTACACTTCTTTTAGACCTCGGACATAGGCCAAGCAGCAGCCCTGCCCCAAAGACCCTTGTGGCCGAGGCCCTCCTCAGGGCCCACCCCCGCCTCCAGGACCCATGGTGCAATTGGGAATAAAAGTGCCTTGTAAAAAAAACAAAAACCCAAGGTATTATAAAGAAAACCAGTCTGATACCTCTAAGAAGAAATAGCTCACTGGAGGAAAAGCAGAAAGAGCAGCTACTGCAAGGAGTCACCCAGGAACCATACTGGTCTCAATCAAAACCAGTGCTTGGAGCAAAAAACAAATAAATAGAAGTCTAAAGCCCACATCTCCCTTAAATACTGGGGGAGGGGGTCTTTCCAGGGAGATCTGGCCACCAGAGGCAGAGCCCCAGTGAAGCCCAAGACTCTGCCCTAAGAGTTCTGTTCTCCCTCTGGCTTTACAAAAATAAAAAATACTGACACACGTGTCAAACATACGTTGGCCCACATGGTTCTTTCTGCACTCAGGATGAACCATTTTCATGCCCTGCCTTCAAATCCGAGGATCATCCAGGCCAGCCAGTTCCTGAGATGGAAGCTGGAAATTCTGAATCTAGGTAAGGAGCCTAATCTCTTATTTGCATTTTAGTCAACCTCCCTCTTGTTCTTATTGACTCTTTTTTCCCCTCTGGAGACAGTGCATCTTTCCTTGGGGGGGATGGGAGGGGGGTCCCATTTTCCCAGGATGGAATAGATGTGCATTTGGATCTGTAGCCTACAAGCACTTGATTTTCCTCCTACCCTCAGCCCCACAACACATGTCCATATCCATAAAAATTTATTTCCATGTCTGTTTCCCCATCTGGACTGTACGCTTCTTGTGGGTAAAGAACGTTTCTACCAATTCTCTCTCCCAAGCACTCAGTACAGTGCTCTGTATATAGTAAGCGCTGAAAAAATACAACTGATTGATACTTGAGAGCCCTCCCCACCTACCTCAACTCCAAGAATATTATCCCAGGAAAAAAGGGGAGGGGGTTCAAAAGGGAGGATGAGCTCTCTGGAGCAAAAGCCCCCCACAAAAACTGGGCTTTTAGAGAGTTGGGGGAGTTGGGGGAAGTTTGGGCACCAATGAGGCCTGGGTTCTGAGGTGGTTTGGGGCAGGGGGTGGGTGTCACACAGTATGGCTCTGAGACCATCAGTTGATGCCACAGGGCAGCCTGCTCTGACATCTGCCAGGCCCGGTGTCTTACGAGGCCCCGTACAGATTCTGGTCCCAAAATGGATACTTCCTGTTCATTCATTCATTCGATCATATTTATTGAGCGCTTACTGTGTGCAGACCTAAGTGCTTGGGAGAGTACAACATAACAATAAACAGACACATTCCCTGCTCACAACAAGCTGTATGACCAGCAGCGTGGCCTAGTAGAAAGAACCCGGGCTTGGGAGTCAGAGGACCTGGGTTCCAATCCCGGCTCAGCCACTTGTCTGCTGTGTGACCTGGGGCAAGTCACTTCACTTCTCTAGGCCTCAGTTACTTCTTCTTTAAAATGGAAGAATCCATGTGGCACAGGGACTGTGTCCAACCTGATTATCCTGTATCTATTCCAGCTCTTAGTACACTGCCTGGGACACAATAAGTGCCTAACAAATACCCTATTTTAAAAAAAACCCACCAAAACCTCAAAATAATATACAAGCTCTGGCCAGACGCAGGCTGGACAGTAAAACCGAGGCTCCTTGGCAATGGGGTCAAACAATTAACCAGTTAATCAATCAGCAACATTTAGTGAGTGCTTACTGCATGCCAAATACTATATTATTGGGAGAGCATAAGAGTCAGATTGCATGATCCCTGCCCTCGAGGAGCTTACAATTGTTAACCATCATCATCAATGGCATTTATTGAGCATTTACCATGTGCAAAACACTGTACTAAGCAATTGGGAGAGTACAATCCAACAGAGTTGGTAGACGCTGTCCCTGCCCACAGCCAATTTACAATCTAGAGGGGGAGACAGACATTAAGAAAATGTATAGTATACGATTTATAGATATGAATGCAAGTTCTGCCTAGCATGGGAGGCAGGCATGAACATAAATTATAGGTAGGGGACACACAGTATAAAGTTAGGCCTCATCACAAATCTCATAACATCCCAGCAAAGACTATACAACTCCACAGAGCCAAGACCCCAACTTGCCACCCCTCCCCACCAGAGAAGAGCCGCCCAACAGCACCCACCCAACCTCTGCCGCTTCTTTCTCCCCCGGCCTTCCCACCCTGCCCCAGCTCATTTCTTAGGCTCCTTCTCAGGCTTGGCACCTATTCAAAATCCGGGCGGCTTCTCCCCCACCTCCGGTCTTTTCAGCTCAGGGTGTTTCTCTCTCTCTTCCATCTGGATGCTGGGGAGAAAGCATGGGCCTGGGTGGCAGAAGGACCTGGGTTCTAATCCCAGCTCCACCACTTGTGCTTGGACAAGTCACTTTGCTTCTCGGAGGCTGAGTTCCCTCATCTGTAAAATGGGGATTCAGACTGGGACGCTATGTGGGATGATTAACTTGTATCAACCTGATTAACTTGTTTCTACCTCAGCGTTTAGAAGAGTGTCTGACACACAGTAAATACTTAACAAATATCATTTAAAAAAAAAAAGGCCTGTGTGCCTCACGCTGTCAGCCCCAGCGGGCACAAGCTGAGCACTTGAAACCAGACTGTGGACCCCATGTGGAACGGGGATTGTGTCTGACCTGATTATCCTGTATCTACCCCAGCACTTAGTAGACAGTAATAATAATTAGTAATAATGATTGTGACATTTGTTCAGCCTTAACTATGTGTTGAGCTCATAATCTAAATAGGACGGAGAACAGGTACTGAATCCCCATTTTACAGATGAGGTAACTGAGACACATAGAAATTAAGTGACTCGCAGAGAGTCACACTGCAGGCACGTGGCAGAACTGGAATTAAAAGCCAGGGCCTGTGCTTTTTCCACTAGGCCATACTGCTCTTTGTGAGCACTTTAACAAATACCAAAATTATTAGTATTGTTCCAAGTCCCAGCAGCCTTTGGGGACTCACCCCGCTCTGCTTCCCCACTGGTGCTGAGGGCAACTGGGCGCCTGGAAACCCAAAGCTGCCACCACAACCAACCGCAAGATAAGAGGTGGCCAGGCTTCATCAGCCTGTTAACCCCTGGCCCAGCCAATGCCTGGGGCTGGGGCACAAGCACACTAGACTCCCCCAGAGACCAGCCAGCAGGGGCTAGGCAGGGAAGGAAAGATCTCAGAAACCATTCCCTACATCACCAGTGCTCAACGGCACAGAATAACAGAGTCACTTCCATTCACTCCAGGGGCAGAAGACAGGGGAGACACCAATTGATCAAGGCTCTCTCTAGACTGGAAGCTCACTGTGGGCAGGGAACGTGTCTGTTATATTGTTATACTGTTCTCTCTCTGCACACAGTAAGTGCTCAATTAATACGACTGAATACCAACTTTGTTACATTATGTTGTATTCTCCCAAGCTCTGCACACAATAAGCTCTCGATAAATATGTCAGATTGATTGGTTGTGGGAGTTGAAAGGGGTGAGGAAGAAACCCCTTCTCCCCCCGCCGTGGGATGGCCTGGTGGAAAGAGCAGGGGGCTGGGAATCAGAGGACCCAGGTTTCAGTCCCCGCTCTGCCCTTGACCTGCTGTGGGACCACAGGAAAGTCACTGAACCTCCCTGGGCCTCTTTTTTCCTCATCTGAACAATGGGGATGACAACACCTGCCTCTCCCTTCCTGACAGAGAAGAATGTTGTGAAGACAAATGTGAGATAACAAATGTGAAAATCTCTGTGTGAATGAAAGGTGTCACAGTATTTCAGACAGAATACGGAGAGGCCCTCGAGGACTCCCAGAAGGGGGCAAATAGAGTCAGGGCCCGCCATGTCCAGGGTCTCCACGAGGCCCTTTCCGGATGGCACTGACTCCAGCAGGGCCGACAGCCCATTAGATTGGATGTGTGCAGATCAATCTGGCTGAGATTTACTATCTAGACTGATTCATTTCAGCTCTGGTGAAAATTTAAAAATCTACCCTGTCCCCCCCAACATCCTGCATTCTAGGGGGCCCTCTGGACTGTAAGCTCACTGTGGGCAGGGAATGTGACTGTTATACTGTACTCTCCCAAGTGTTTAGTACAGTGCCCTGCACACAGTATGCATTCAATAAGTACAATTGACTGACACAGAGCTCTCCCAATCAGGGGAGAGCTTAATTGTCATCAAGGCCAGAGTCGGTGTCCTAGTCTCACCTCTGTTGGCTTGTCAGGGAACTGGGAGACCTCATCTGGACCTCGGTTTTCCCTTGCCCAGTAACCCAACACTTGGGGTGCTTGGGACAGAAGGGCAGGCCCACGAGAGACTTCTCAGACATCTATCTCTGGCCAAGGACGGCATGGGCAGCGGCATATTGGTAATAATAAAGGTAATCAGGTCGGACACAGTCCCTGTCCCGTATGGGGCTCACTGTCTCAATCCCCATTTTACAGCTGAGGTAACTGAGGCACAGAGAAGTGAAGGCACTTGCCCAAAGTCACTCAACAGACAAGTGGCAGAGCCAGGATTAGAACCCACGTCCTCTGACTCCCAAGCCGGTGCTCTTGACACTAGGTCACGCTGCTTCCCCCTCTGGGAGTAGCCGCTGACTGTGAACCCATCTATTGCTTCACAAGAGGGAAATGGAGAAACTGGGGTCTGGGAAGGAAGAGGAGCCAACTGAGGTTGCTGGAAAACTGGGCTCCCAAGCCATACCAGCCCAATGTTGGTAGGGGGATCTCTCTTTCTCTCCCCCAACCTCTTTAGAAGATACTCAGGAAAAAAAAACCCAGGCATTCACCGGGCCTATGTTAAAATGGGATTTCTCTGTGTGCTAGATTTAAGAAGAGTCACTCTGCCCATGCTGTCCACCCAAAGGATTAATTTCTAGAGAGCTGCTCCTGAAAACTGTGGGCCGCAGTCCCACCGATGCCGCCACAGGGGAATGGCCATGGAGAATTAGACCATTCCGGGCCCGGCTCTCGACGGGAGGTGGTTGGAGCTGAATCACTTACGTCCTTCCACAGCTCGTGCAAATCCGGGCCAGGATGGCAAAAGGGGCCATCAATCAATCAATCAGTAGTATTTTTTGAGCCCTTACTACGTGCAGATCACCGCCTAAGCGCTTGGGAGATTACAATTCAACAGAATTAGAAGACACCTTCCCTGCCCATAATGGTCCTCAAGGAGCCAAAATGGCTGTGGTATCAACCTGGCTGGGTCAAGATTTGGGGGTTGGGCCCTACCCCAAGACTATTTCCTAACTGGACTGGGGAGGCATCGAGGGAAGGGACAAGCATGCAATGGTGGAAATGCAAGACCCAAGATTCATTTCATCTCAGCCTCCCGTTCATGTTGTGCTCCCGACCCTGAACAGTGCTAATAAACAACATATTAAAAGCTGGAGGGGCGGGCGGAAGTCAGGGGCAGAGAAAATGACTACAGTTTGCCAAGGAACAGCACTGTGGTGGGAGTTTAAAAGTTCAAACGCAAGGATTTGGGCTTCTCAAGCTTGAGCGAAAGGTCTCACCCTCCCAGAACTTACGAGAAGCTCGGTTCGCTTTGCCCTCGATAAAAACAACAGCGGAAGAGTCGCAGCAGATTGCCTGGAGGCGTTTTGATTTGCACACACCTGGGCCGGGCACCGTTTCCCAACAGTGGGCTGGAGACGCTGGCAGCTCTCAGTCTTGGAGAACGAGGCCTGTGCCCCCCACCACCCAAGGCTCCCAGACCAAGGACATGAAGAAAAACCAGAGGGGAAGAGAAACATTCTCAAATCGGAAAACTTAAGAGAATTAGATAAACGAAGTGCTCAACTGCCCAAGTCTGGGCACTCCAGGGCCCAGCGGGGTCAGCCTCTCCCGGCGGCAGGGTGGAACACGACGGACCTGGAGAAACTCAAAGAAAAGTGAACGGCCCAGGGATCCACCCTGCCAAAAGGGAGCAGCTTTAACAACCCAGCCTTCTGTGCTGTGCTTCTGTGGTTTCGATGGGGCGTCCCTCCTCATTTCTGGAAAGAATGGTGACGTCAGGCCCCACGCCAAGATGCCCCCATTCTCCTCCCCTGAGTCCTGGGTCATGGGCTTCTGGATCCTTCTACCGCCGGCAGACAGAATTTTTTATTATTATTATACTAGTAATAATAATAGTAGGAGTAGTGATATTTCTTAAGGACTTACTATGTGACAGGCACTGTACTAAACGCTGGGGTGAATATAAGCACATCAGGTTGGACACAGTCCCCGCCTCACGTGGGGCTCACAGTCTCAATCCCTATTTGACGGATGAAGTAACTGAGGCCCAGTGAAGTGAAATGCCTTGTCCAAGGTCACACAGCAGACAAGAGTTGGAGCTGGAATTAGAATCCATGACTTTCTAATTCACTGGCTCGTGCTCTATCCACTACATCATGCTCATTTGGGTTGGGTAACTCAGTGTGCAGGAACACACAAAGTCTGACAGAACACGGAGGAGGAAGGTTTGTGGGGGATCCCGGACAGAGCTACCTGTAGACAGGTGGCCAGGAGACAACAATGGCACCCGGGGACTCATGGAATACAGCCTAAGCCACAGCACAGGAGAAGGAGCCTGACTAGACCTGGGCTTTCACTCGCTAGGCACCATTGCTCTCTATTCTTAGGGCTCTTGGGCTAGCTCCCTTGATCCCTGCAGGGGACAAACAGCAGGATTCAGGTCACCACAGAAGGGGTCTACAATGCAATGGTCCAAATCCACCAATCAAGGATACTTATTGAGCACTTACACTACAAAGAGCTCCTAAGTGCTTGGAAAAGTCCAGTAGAGTTTATGGACGTGATCCGCACCCTCAAGGAGCTTACAATCTACCAGAGAAGACACTACAATTATAGGTATGGGCAAGCAACAGTTTAAAGATATGTACATAAGCATTACGGTGGAGGAAGCGAATATGCAAGTGCTTAGGTGACATGGGAAAGCTGGAGTGGTAATATGGGGGAAAGTACAGTGGGGAGATGAGAGATTAATCAGAGAAGGCATCCTGGAGGTGATGTGATTTTAGAAGGGCTTTGAAGGTGGTGCCCAGGATATGAAGGGGAGGAAATTTTAAGCAGGAGGGAAAGAGTGACCAAAGAGTTGGCAGAGAGTGAGGCGAGTGTAGGACACGGTGGCTAGGTTAGCTCGAGAGAAACAAAATGTGCGGGTCGGGGTGTAGCGGGAGAGGAGAGAGACTAAATTGAGGGGAGAGAGCTGACTGAGTGCCTAAGCAGCACGGCTTAGTGGAAAGAGCATGAGCTTGGAAGTCAGAGGACTTGTTCTAATCCCGGCTCCACCACTTGTCTGCTGTGTGACTTTGGGCAAGCCACTTAACTTCTCTGCATCTCAGTTACTTCATCTGTAAAATGGGGATTAAGACTGCGAGCCCCATGTAGGGCAACCAGATTTCCTTGTATCCACCCCAGCACTTAGAACACTGTTTAGCACATAGTAAGCACTTAACAAATACCATAATTATTATTATTTCTGCTTGCTTCAGATAGGAATGGAGATTTTTGAGGGGTGAGAGGGGGTGTGCAGACCCAATTTTTCCAGGCAGCAAAGTGAAGCATGAACTGGAGAAGGGAGAGGCTAGAGGCAGGGAGATCTGCGAGGAGGCTGATGCAGTCATTGAGCTGGGCAATGACAGGGCTTAAACCAGTCGTGTAACAGTTTGAATGGAGGAAGGGTAGGATTCAGATGTTGTGAAGGTAGAGAGGCTTGGGGAGGGCAGATGAGAAGTTCAATTTATGCTGAGCTTAAGGTGTTGGCAGGACATCCTTGTTGGGATGTCCTTCAGACAGGAGGAAATGCAAGACTGCAGAAGAGAGAGGATGAGGCTGGTGAGGGAGATTTAGGAGGCAGCTCCATAGAGTCGGCAAGTGAAACCACAAAACACCATGTGCAATCAGTAAAGGACAAGGAGCCACAGGTGGGAGCGAAACAAGGACAAGACACCCTCCCACCGCCCCCCCAGCCCCCCCCTACCCTCAGCCCCCGTCCTCCTGGCCACGGTCCCCGGCCCCCAGACCCCGAATCTCGCCGGCGGGGTTGTCCCTCCACACCCACACTTTCGTAGAGTAGATTGGAAAACTCCCTGCAGTCACGGACCGCATCTTCCTTCTGCAACTCCTCCCTTGGCCTCAGACACAGCTGTGCCCCGCTAGGTGCTCAAGGTTGCCCGTGCTGACTGCGGGAGGAGCGAAGGGCCAGAGCAGCAGGATGAGAGGTCTTAATCAGTCACCCCCTTGCCCAGTTCCACTGGCGATCTCTGGAAAGTTGGGAGACTGGAGAACCGAAATGACCACCACGCTGTAAGAGAAGCCTCTGCAGGTCGAAGCCCTGAGGCCAAGTTGAATCACAGAACAGCTTGGTTGGGCTTTCAGCGTCCCTTTACCCACTACCCCATCTTAGAGCCCTAAACACTTGGAGGGAAGGAGGGGGGAAATTGAGCTGAGCACACCCACACGCTGTCCCCAAGGAAAATGAGACTACGGGTTCAGACCCGAGCTGGACCCAGATGCCACAGCTCCAGGCGACCCTCATCAACATCAGACCAGGGCCATCCACTGAGGTCTCCTGGGTCACGCCAGGCACCCAGGATAACAGGATGCTCTTCTGAGACACTTAGTGCAATCCTACAGGCTTGCTCTGGGAGGACCCCTGACCACCCCCGACTTGCTCCAGAGCCAGCAACAACCGCTCCCCATCCCCAAGTCTACATGAACGCCAGAGCCGCATCCATGTTACGGAATTAGGCAGCCACGGCGGCATGAGGCTGGGCGCTGATTTTAAGATGCACATAGGGGCCAGGAGGGGATGGGCTGGCTGGAAACCAAACTGTCCAGTAGAAACCGGGCATACTAGACTCAGTGGGGCCTTCCTTGGCAGAAGAGATGACGTGGCGGCCCCTGGCTGGTCTAACCCGCGGAGGAGTGCGCTCTACTCCAGCGACTTCTCGACCAACCCAGGCAGCCACTGAGCTTGGCCTCTCAAAGCTGCCTCCCCGACAGACTAACTACACATCAGATCCAAGCCAAGAGCTCCCTGGCAACCCTGCCACCACCCCCTGACGATGAGAATTCTTCACTTGGGATGGAGGGAAGAAAAAGAGAGAGAGAGAGAGAGAGACAGAGGGAAAGACAGAGAGAAAGACAGAAAGACAGAGAGGAGAGAGTGTCTCAGAAGCCAACACCAGGCCTCGGGCCCCTCGTAAGGCATACTCAATTAATTCAGGGCAAGGGTAAGAACAGCACTGTGTGATCCTGAAAAGAATGAAAACAAAAAAAAGACACAGACACACTACCCTGCCTCCCCACCTCCTTAAAGAGCCCCAGAAAGTGGGTAAAAACAACATCAAAAGTATTACATATGCACAAACACACAACTACCGCCCAACTGCAACCGCAGGCATGCAGTGGTGTGACCCAAAAAGTCACCTAGGTCTCAAGTGAGCTCCAAACCTGGAGGCCCTCAGAGGGACACCGGAGAAATGGGGTGGTCCGTGAAGAAAGAGGCTTCGCTGCGATGTTTGGGGGAGAGGAGAGGATGTGTGCAGGGGCCTTCTCAGCAGAGCCATTTCCTGAAGCCCCACAGGTTCTGACTGCCTACTTGAACTGACTTGAGTCCTGGGCTCAATCCTGCTTCTCCCGGACCGACTCTCAACCGGCTCCTGCAGAGGGCCCAGGGGAGTCCTGGCTGACTCAGGGTGGGTTTGGAGGCTAGAGGATGTTTCCCCAGCACGATTTGCTTCTCCAGCTGCTCCACTCCAGAGGCCAGCAAAGGTCCTGGAGGAGGATGAACAGCAAGCAAGCTTCCAAGGTGCTTCTGGGCTCCTCTTTGGACCCGGCATCTTCCAGCAAGTACAGGGGCCCCAAGGCAGCACCAGCTAATCAGCCTTCTCCAGTCCTGTTTCATTCAAGGGGCATCTCGGGCTTCCAACTGAAACCCTGGGATTTGGGGAACCAGGAGGTGGCTGCCCAGGGCAGCTCATAATGCCAAAGCACACTTCCTTGACCTCCCTTGGGCTCAGCTCCTCTCCAGCACCAGATTTTCGGGAACTCTGCTACACCCAAATGTGGCTCAGGCAGTCCTCTCTTTCCCGCATGTAATTTCTTCCTGGTGTTTGGTTTTCTCCTTTCTCTCTCTTCTTTATCCTCCCCGTGCCTCTCCGCTTGCTTCCCCTGCCCTCCTCCATTTAAAACTTCCCAAACCACTGAAACCCCCTCAAAAGGTCAGATGTGGATTTTCTAAAATCAATCCATCCATCAATGGTATTTCCTGAGTGCTTCCTATGTAGAGAGCACTGTACTAAGCCCTGGGGAGAGGACAATACAAAAAGCTTCTCCAGTCACCATCTAGGGAACCGATCGAACAGCAGATGATTGATTACAACGTTCTGTCAGGGAAGGAAGAAACTAGAACGGTCTCTTAGCTCCTCTAACTCCAGCACATGCGGGAGGCAAAGAAAGGCCAGACCTAAACTCACTGCCCCATTCAGTTACTCATTCAATCGTACTTATTGAACGCTTACTGTGTGCAAAGCACTGTACTAAGTGCTTGGGAGAGTACAACATAACATCAAACACATTCCCCGCCCACAACAAGCTCACAGTACAGAAGGAAAAAAATAAAATAACTCACTGGCCACTCGGCCCCCATCTCCCGCAACAGGGGGCTCGTGGGCAAGTCTGGGCAACTCACATGATAATTCCTGCTTCACAAACTGAAGGCCCATCTAGCCCCTGCCTGCCCAGACTACTACAAGTCCATACTGGGCCACGTACCCCAGGTTTGGTAATTATAGTCAACCCAGTGTCATGGACTTAACGAAAGATTCCTTCACCCTCAAAACCGATATCAAAAAAAAAACCGAAAGCGCCATCCAGCTGGGAAAACATCTACAAAGGCCATTCTACTTGGTCATCTTCTCCTCATTTGACGGACTGCCCTTGTTTTGATGAGGTGGACACAGTCTTGCTGTGCTTGGTGCTTGTCTTTTCCTGTTTCCATAAACCCTGCCTCCCCCTATAGACTGTAAGCTCGTTGTGGGCAGGGAATGCGTCTGTTATACTGTGCTCTTCCAACCGTTTAGCATAGTGCTCTGCATACAGTAAGCGCTCAATAAATTCGACTGACTGGATCCTTCACTGTTTTTGTTTTTTAGGAGGGGAGTCCTGGTCTCCAAGTATGTCAGCATGATAAAGAATTCAATGTTCTCTTTCCTCTCTGCCTTTCATGTTTAAATCAGCCCTCAGAAACAGTCTAAAAAACAGTTACGGTACTTGTTAAGCGCTTACTATGTGCCAAGAGTTGTTCTAACTCTAAGAGCTGATACAAATTAATCAGGTTGGACACAATCCCTGTCCCACATGGGACTCACAGTCTTAATCCCCATATTACAGATAGGTAACTGAGGTGCAGACAAGTTAAATGACTTGCCCATGGTCACAGGACAGACACGTGGAGAAACTGGGATTAGAACTCAAGTCCTTCTGACTCCCAGGCCCGTGCTCTATCCACTAAGCCTTGCTGCTTCTCAAAAAAGAACAATCTTCCCTTTCTCTCTGACCCAGAGCAGATAGCAAGCGGTGCAGCTGCCTTACTTCTCAGCGCTTAGAACAGTGCTTGGCACATAGTAAGCACTTAATAGATACCAACATTATTATTATTATATGGGAGGTGTTTGGGGCAGGTAACCAACTGGGTAGGCTCTGGGGGTGGCGGTGTACAGCTTCACCCTAACGTTCGGGCAGGCCCATCCAAGCAGCCTGGGCACATTTTCGTGCCATCTTTACAGGGCAATTTTTAAATCTCTCTACCTCCAGACCTGAAGTCAAAGTCAACAAAATGGGAGGTTTATCAGGGCTTGAAGAGTCCCCAGCGGCGGTTCTCCGGACACGATGTTTTGATTTTCGAAGCAGCTGTAACTCGGAAGTGTTTTGGCACCACCACCGATGTCGAAAGCTGTCAAGTAAGAGAAACGCCCAGCGTGGAGGGGGCGGTCATGGGGAAACACTGATGGGTCAGAGGGCGCCAAGAAGGGATGGACAATGCCTTCCTCCCTTCTAAGATGGATGGAAGCAATGAGACCAGCATAGCCTAATAGAGTCTGGGCCTGGGAGTCAAAAGGTCCTGGGTTCTAATACTGACTCCATTTGCCTGCTGTGTGACTTGGGCCAGTCACTTCACTTCTCTGGGCCTCAGTTACCTTATCTGTAAAACGGGGGTTATCGGGTCCAACCGATTATCCTGTATCTACCCCAGTTCCGGTACAGAGGCAGGGCTTAACAAAAGCCACAATTATTCTTACTATTACACCAAACTGGGGTTAAGGCAGGAGGTTGTGGACTTCATATATGTTTTCCCATTCCTGACCAGCAAGCAGGTGAAAAATTGCTAGTGAACTGTCCTCCAAACCCCACCCTACCACCACCATCCAAGCCTGCTCCAAGGCAGGTTGGTATCACCGGACACGGTTCCGCCGCTCAGACTAAACTAGATTTTCTGATCAGAGAAAGAAAAATCAAGAGTGACGACAATAACAATAAAAGAGAATCCCCCGACCCCTAGGAAAGGGGAGGGGGCTAAGACTTACTGCCTCCTTCGATTTTATCCGAGCCTCTGCTCCATGTGATCTGCCTGGTTTCCAGTTTGACCTGGAAAGTTTTCCTCTCCGGCCGCTGAGATTTTTTCGAGTAAAACAAAGTCATCACGGTGCCCACCTCCAGGCTCCGGCAGAGGTGGGCGGCCTGGGCCTCGGACTGGATGCAGGGCGCGAAACCGTTGAAGGCGCCCACAGCCCCTGCCGCCGCTGCCATCGCTCAGGCCTCTTCCCGGCTCCGGGGAGCCCCCTGCCCCTCTCCAGACAATGGGCTCGGTGCCCCCCTGGGGCCAGTGGGACCAGAAGAGGAGGAGGAAGAGGGCGTCTGGGTAGTGCGATGCGGGCAGGGACGGAGGAGGCAGGCGGCCGGCTGGCCAGACTCAGTGCATAGCGTGATACTGCTGCAGGACCGCTCCTCCTGAGGACAAGAAAGGGAGCGAGTCAGGGGGCTGGGGCCACACACACACCCCTTTATTGTCGTACAGTACTTTCCCAAGCGCTTAGTACAGTGCTCTGCACAGTAAGCACTTAATAAATAAGACTGAATGAATGTGCCCCCGTACCCATTTTCCAAACATCTGGGGAAAGTGGCGTGCAGACACACACACACACACACACACACACACACACACAAACACCCCTCTGCATTCCCACTCCCGCCGACTGCTGGGAAAGGCTGGGAAAGGCCTCGCTCCAACCTCCAGCTCAGCCTTAAACCGAAACCAGCCAAGCACAAAGCATTCCTGGGCGGCGGAGACTGCTCTAGCTCGGCCGGGGGCTTTAGGCTATGGGCTGGGGGGCTGCAGGCCAGGGGTTTCGGGCGAGGAGCTGCAGCCTGGGGAGGTGGGGGTTTGCACAAAGGGAGCTACGGGCCAGGAGTTGCAGAGCGGGGTTACAGGCCTGGGGGCTGCAAGTTGGGGGCTAGGGGCCAGGGACTGGAAGCCAGGGGCTTCAGGCTAGGAGCTGAAGGCTGGGGTGGGATGGTTACAGGAAGGGGGCTGCGGGTCTGGAGTTGCAGAGTGGGGCTACAGGCCAAGGGGGCTGCAAGTCGGGGGCTAGGGGCCAGGGGCTACAGGCTAGGAGCTGCAAACTGGTTGCGGAAAGGGGACTATGGGCCAGGAGTCGCAGAGGGGGGTTACAGGCCAGGGGGCTGCAAGTCAGGGTCTGGGGGTCAGAGGCTGCAGGCTGGGGGCTACAGGCTAGGAGCTGCAGGCCGGGAGGGATGGTTGCAGGAAGGAGGCTAGGGGCCAGGAGTTGCAGAGCGGGGTTACAGGCCAGGGGGGCTGCGTGCACGGAGGGGGCTACGGGCCAGGGGCTGCAGGCCGTGGGCTATGCACCAGTAGCTGCAGGCCGAGGTGGGTTTCAGAAAGGGGGCTACAGGCCAGGAATTTCTGAACAGGCTTACAGGCTGGGGGGGGGGGGGCTGCAGAACGGGGGCTACAAGCCAGGCCCTGCAGGCTGGGGGCTACGGGCCAGGAGTCGCAGGCCGGAGACTACGGGTGCCCAGGGCTTTGTACAGTACCTGGCACAGTACCTGGTACATCTTAAGCGCTTAACAAATGCCATCCTCATCCTCATTATTATTAGGGGCCGGTCTGCAGGCCGGGAGCCTCGGGCTGGCTTGGGGCAGGGAGCTGGGGAGGGGGTGGTCGCTCACCTGCCCGTCCGGAACCCAGGCCACCCGGAGCCCAGCTCGCCCTCTCCTGTGTGTGTGTGTATCCGTCGGAGGGGAGGGGGGATATGTGTGTGTGTGTGAGACCCCCTCCCCGCATGGATCCAAGGAGGCCGAGATCTCCCGATCTAAGTAATGGCTGAAGACAAGGAAAAAGGGGAATGGCAGGCACACAGATAGACAGACACACACAGAGGTCTGGGCGGGATCCGGGAGCCCTGGATGTCCGGCAGCCCCCTCCCATCGCCCTCGATGAGGGCGAGGGGGAGAGCCCCACCAGGGACAGATGCATTGGAGCGATGCAACGGTGGGGTGGGGGGGGGGGATGCCACGGAGCGCTGCAGCGGATCGCCCCGCGGGGGTCTCGGACCTCCTTGGCCTTCGGGGCCCCCGGCTCTGCAAACAGGGCAAGCCGGAGGGGCAGATTCCGGACCCCCAGATCCCCAGACCCTCGACCCCTTCCCTCCGAGGCCCGGGAAAAACGCCCGGAGCCCGGGAGCAGAACCGCAAGCCCCTTCCCCGTCCCGGCCGCCGCAGCCCCCGCCCCCAGTAAAACAAAGAGCAACGGTCAGAGAGCCCCCCCTTCCCCGGGCCCCCCCCCCCAGGACCCCCAGTACCTGCCCAACGCCGCCCGAGGGCTCCGCACAGGCTCAGCGCGCCCCGGCCCCGGCCCGGCCCATGTGCAGCCGGGGAGGGGGAGCGGGAGCACGGGGCGGGGGGAGGAGGAGGAGGAGGAGGAAGGGCGAGGGGGGAGCAACAGGATGGCCTGCAGAGAGGGGCTGCAGCCACTGACACCTGTAGGATTAGAGAGAGGGAGCTGAGTGGCAGGAGGATCTCCACCCTCCGAGGGGCAGGGGGGCAGGAGGAGGAGGAGAAAGGAGGGGAAGAGGAGGAGGAGAAAGGAAGGGAAGAGGAGGAGGAGAAAGGAAGGGAAGAGGAGGAGGAGAAAGGAAGGGAAGAGGAAGAAAAGGAGGAGGAGGGAGCGGGCAGTCACACGCACGCAGAGGCCTATTCCGCCCTTTCCTTATGGTCCCATGGTTTTCCTCTTGCTCTTTCTTCTTCTCCTCTCTCCTTTTTCCTCCTCCTCCTGCTCCTCCCCTCCTCCTTTTTCTCCTCCTCCTTCTGCTCTTCTCCTCCTCCTGCTCCTCCCCTCTTCCCCTCCTCCTTTTTCTCCTCCTCCGCCTCCTTTTTCTCCTCCTCCGCCTCCTTTTTCTCCTCCTCCGCCTCCTTTTCTCCTCCTCCGCCTCCTTTTCTCCTCTTTCTCCTCGTCCTTCTCCTTTGTCTCTCCTCCTCCTTTTCTCCTCCTCTCCTACTTTTTCTCCTTCTCCCGTGCTTTTTTTCCCCTCCTCCACTTCCTTTTCCCCCCTCCTGCACTTCCTTTTTCCTCTTTCTCCTCCTCCTCCCCCTACTCCTCCTGTGTAGTAAAGTAGCCTAGTCTCCCGACATCTAGCGATGCCCAGGCCTACCCAGGCCTCTGGGCGCTGCCCATCTGGGCCACAAGCTTTGGGGGGAGGAGGGCGCGGGGGAGGCCTCTCCTGGTCCCGAGAAGAAGGGGGGCCCGGGCCAGGGGCACAGGCCAACGCACAGATCCCACCCGGACCCAGGCCCCTCCCTGCACCGACCGGCCTAGGCAGGGAGGAAAAGGTGCATCCTGCATGTGGTTCCGTCATCCCTGTGGCCAAGGCAGATAACGACCCCAAGCCAGTCGTTTGGGTAGAAAACAGACAGCCAGATTTTTTCCTAAATCCCAGGCCCCCGCCCTGTTCTGGACCCCAGTTCCTTTTAATAGGAAAGTCTGAGTATTTTCAAAGTTTTTGTTATTCTTCAGCAGCTGGGACAGCCCTTTTCCTCCCCTGGCCCATCTGTGTCCAAGGGTCCTGCCCCACCCGACAACTTGATGGGCCCAAGTTGGTCGGTAGCCACCAAGGTGGCTCAGCGGTTGGTGGCTGGAGGTCACAAGGTAGGGACCTAGCAAGTGTTTTGGAAGACAGGATCAGAGCTGAGAGGACATAACAGAAACCTAAGGAGTGAATTTCAGGTAGAACAAGGGCCAGAGAAAACTGCCACTTCTCCTCTTCTTCGTCCCCTTCTTCCCTTCCCATCCTCCTTTCCACTCCCTTCAGTCAATCAATCAACAGTATTTAACTGGTGCTTACTACTCCTATTACTAATAAGAATGATGGCATTTACTAAGCGCTTACAATGTGTCAGGCATAGTACTAAGCGCTGCGGTGGATACAAGCAAATCGGATTGGACATAATCCCTGTCCCGGGTGGGGCTCAGTCTCGATCCCCATTCTACAGATGAGGTATCTGAGGCCCAGAGAAGTGAAATGACTTGCCCAAGGTCACAGAGCAGATAAGTGGCAGAGCCAGGATTAGAACCCATGACCTTGACTCCCAGGCCTGTGCTCTATCAACTATGCCATGCTGCTTACTCTGTGCATGGGACAGTATGGTAGAATTAGTAGACATGATCCCTACCCTCAAGAAGCTTACAATCTATTTGAGGAGGCAGCCATTAAAATAAATTTCAGGAAGGAGGGAGCACTCCAGTATTAAGATATGTACATGTTTTGGGGGGGGGTTTCCCCATCTCAATCAACCACTGGCACTTACTGAGCATTTACTGGGTGCTGAGCAGTACTGTATTAGTTGCTCAGTAGAAACCAGTACAGTAGAGGTCATAGACATTCCCTGCCCACAGAGAGCTCACAGTCTAGAGGGAGAGGCAGACATTAAAATAAATGATTGACGGGAAAACCAGAGAGATGAGATCAGATGAGAGTAAAGCAGCCATTGAGCAATCTTTCTACTTGTGTTGGACCAATCTTCCTTCATTTTGAGGACACCTGGGGACAGCCGAGCTGGCTCCAGAAAAACCTCTTCTTTCCAAGTTCCACTCGAAGAAGGGACACCATTTGTACGGAGCTGGTTTTCAGTCACTAAATGAGTGACCCAGGCTGGTGATGTGATGCAGCCAATTGATGGCCCTGGGGAGTTGGCAAGGTTCTACACTTCTCAACATGTGGGTCAAAAGGAATGTGAACCTGACCCAAAGATTTTCTCCCAAAGTGGCATTGTAATCTGGCAGCTAAAGCAGTATTGATATTGACAAACATCAACGGTCATTATGACTAGAGTACACAACTTTACACCAACAAAAATGTTGATATTGACATATATCAGCAGTCATTATGACTGGTGTAAGCCACTTTACACTAACCCCAACAAAAAAACAAAATGCAGTAGAGGTCAACCACCAGTCCCTACTAGTGCTAGAAGCAGCGCTTATGGTAATAACTTGTGTCTAACATACCTTCTTAAACACAATGCAGAGTCCATGAAGGTTTTCTTCCACAAGCTGTTCTCTTGTTATCACCATCAATGATATTTACTGAGCGCTTACTTGGTGCAGTGCACTGTACTAAGTGCTTGGGAGAGTACAATACAGCAGAGTTGGTAGAGACATTCATGGCCCACAACAAGCTTACAGTCTAGAGGGGAAGACAGACAAATATTAACTAATGATTGTCCCCAGCCCCCAAGATCTTGCTGACTTTTTGAATGTTTTGTACAGTGCTCTGATCCCTGTCTTCAGTCAAAATCAAAAGTGTGTGCACTGGTAGTAAGTGCTAAGAGTACATATCATATCCCTATGCTCTCCGATTCCCCTATCATTTCTTTTAATGTCTGTCTCTCCCTCTAGACAGTGAGCTCTCTGTGGGCAGGGAATGTGTCTACCACCTCTACTGTAGTAGTTTCTCCTGAGCATCTAACACCGTGCTGCTCATCACCCAGTAAGTGTTCAGTAAGTACCAGTGGTTGATTAAGAGGGAAAAAAACACCAAAAAATATGTACATATCTTAATACTCGATTGCTCCCCTCTTCCTGAAATTTATTTTAATAGCTGCTTCCTCAGATAGATTGTAGGCTGTAGAAGTTAGGGATCATATCTACTAATTCTACCCTACTCTCCCAAGTACAGTACTCTGCACAGAGTAAGCAGCATGGCATAGTGGATAGAGCGCGGGCCTGGGAGTCCTGGGAGTCAGAAGGTCAAGGGTTCTAATCCCAGCTCCGCTATTTCAGCTGTGTGACCTTGGGCAAGTCACTTCACGTCTCCGGGCCTCAGTTACCTCATCTTTAGAATGGGGATTAAGACTAAGTCCTGTGGAGGACATGTATTGTGTCCAATCTGATTATCTTCCCCTTCTAGACTGTGAACTCGTCATTGGCAGGGAATGTTTCTGCTAATTCTGTTGTCTCGCATTCTTCCAAGTGCATAGTACAGTGCACTGCATAGAGTAATCGGTCAATAAATATGATTGATTGATGGTAAAGGGCCTCACTCAGGATGAGAGAAGCCCACATTGGTGGATTGTGGTCGTTGACCCAATCTGATTCTTCCCTAGTGGGTCTGCTCTGCTTTCTATTATCTTTAAATACTAACAATCATCACTAGAATAGTCGCAGTCGTGATAATAGTATTTATTACTTCGGGCAGGGAATGTCTCTGCCTGCCTACTTTGTTATACTGTACTCTAGCGCTTAAGTACAGTGCTCTGTACTCAGTAAGTGTTCAATAAATATGATTCATTGAACTGGGCTGGGAAATAATGCGTGGGTGAAAATTCAACACAGTTCCTGACCTTCAGGGGATTCACACAATCTAAGAATAAAGGGGAGGACATAACAGGTTTTAAGAGTGTTACCTGAGAGTTAGAGCAACCGCACCATGACAATAACAGGTAGGTCGATCTATTTATTGAGCGTTTACTATGTGCAGAGCACTGCACTAAGAGCTGGGGAGAGTACGCTATAACAATGTAACAGACACCTTCCCCTGCCCACGACAAGCTTACAGTCTAGGTCGATACTTAGCTTATTTATTCACAAATAGAAAGAGGAGAATCCGTGCTGGGCAGCAGCAGCATGGAAGAGAGTCGAGGGCGGAGACTCAGGTTTACTGCACGGAAGGAGGCAGTGGTAAACTGCTTCTTTTACCATTTTTACCAAGAAAACTCTATGGATCCACTACCAGACCGACTGCAGAGGGAAGTGGGGCGTTCTGGGAGAGATGTGTCCATGGCATTGCTATGGGTGGGACACGACTTGACAGCATAACAGAAAGAGTAGATGGTTACTCACCAAAGGCTCTGCGAAGCAGCCACGGGAGAGGACCTGGTCCTTGTCTGTGTGACCCTGGGGAAGTCACTTCACTTCTCTATGCCTCAGATCCCTCATCTGTAAAATGGGGATTAAGACTGTGAGCCCTGTGTGGGACAGGGACTGTTAGCTTGTATCTAACCCAGCTCTTAGAACAGGGCCTGGCATGTAGTAGATGCTCAACAAATCCCAGAATTATTAATTATTATTATCACAGCAATAGAGGGAAGGGCTCATTATCGCCTTTGGAAGTGTCCTCCCAAGCAAGTCATTCAAACATTTTATCCAGCGCTTACTACAGTGTCTGCCACCTAGTAAGCGCTTAACAAATACCACAATTATTATTATTATTGAGCACTTGCTCTGTGCAGAGCACTGTACTAAGCTCTTGGGAGAGTACAATACATGAGAATTAGCAAACACATTCCCTACCCATAACAAGCTTCCAGTCTAGAGAATACTACAGTCCAGTATTTTCCCACAGACCAGATGTTTGGGTATGATGTCTAACCTTCCTTCTTTGTGAGATAAGAACTCCATCCCTGAAGTCAGGCCATTTTGTACCTGATGCAGGGTTGTGGGATTCTTTATCAGGGGTCCTCAACCTCCCAGAAATATGCTTAAATACCACATTATTACTATTCTTATTATATTTAGAGAAGCAGCGTAGTCTAGTGAATAGAGCCCAGGCTTGGAAGTCAGAAGGACCTGGGTTCTATTACCGGCTCCGCCACTTGTCTGTTGCGTGTCCACGGGCAAGTCATTTCACTTCTCTGGGCCTTGGTTCACTCATCTGTAAAATGGGGATTAAAGACTGTGAGCCCCATGTGGGACAGGGACTGTGTCCAATCTAATTATCTTGTATCTACCCCAACGCTTAGAGCAGTGGCTGGCACATGGTAAGCACTTAAATACCACAATTATTATCATCATATACGAACAAATCCTTGTGCCTGCGGGAGTAGTTAGACTCCCTTCTGTCACAGATTTGCTGGGTGACCCCAGGGCTCCAAACTTAACCTCCCAGTGGCTGGGTTTGTCCTTGTGTAAAATGAAGATAATAACACCTTCCCTTCTCCACTTCACAGGGGCGTCTGGAGGTCCAGGTGCTACTGGGTGTGAAAGCACTTTGAGTTCTCCAGAAGAAAGGCTCTAGGTAAGTCCGAGGAGTGATTATTCCAGTTATTAACATTATTAGTGTTGTTCAGGGCTACGGTGACGATGGCAGCTTTGTTCTAGAGCTCTTGTGATCTTCCCCCGTGATTACTTCAACAACACTGACCGCCACGTTCCCTGTCCAGGGAGGGAGCCTCTGACCAGCCTTAAGGGTTCAGTGGGCACCCCCTCTCCCTGCCGCCCCGCCCCTCCCTCTCTGGTCACTCTCCGCTCCGCCGGTTCTTGGCTGGCCACTGACTCACCGGCACTGCTAGGTGGGGTCAGGGGGGACTGGCCTGGTTCAGCTCAGCCTCGCCCAGGCCTGTGCCAGGCTGCAGGAGGGGTGGGAGAATGCCACACCGGTAATGAACCATGCAGACCTTCTGGTCTCTCTCTGGTTCCTAATAGTCTGTAGGTGCACTGCTGCCTTGCACCATTGATATGCACTGACCACCATTTTCCCAATACCTATTTCTTTTTTAATGGTATTTGTTAAGCGCTTACTATGTGCCAGGCACCATACTAAACTCTGGGTTACATACAAGTTAATCAGATTGGACACAGAGACTGTGTTCCACTTGATTAGCTTTCATCTACACCAGTGCTTGATACCTAGTAAGCGCTTAACTAATACCATCATCATCATGAAAGTAAGCCGGGCATCTCCGCACCAAGCTCCCTGGAGTCAGGGGGTGAGAAACCACTTGCCGACCGGGAAGGGGGCATAAAATGTCTTCCTCCCACTCGGCTGTTAGACCACCATTCCAAGTACTAACTTTGGACAAACTGCTTCCTTCTTCCCGGCTCTGCTGATACCCTCTGACTGGATGAGATCACTGTGCCCCCCAATTCATTCATTCATTTATGCATTCATTCAATCATTCACCTGTTTGTTCATTCCTTAGAGGTAATTAAGCCTCCAGTGGGTGCAGGGCACTGGATCGGGTGCCTGCGGACATACATTAAGAGAAATACATCGTCCTTGCCCCACAGGAGCTTCCACTCTGGTGATTAACATCATCGTGGCAAACTCAACCCCCACATTCCAGGGCCTCCTGGGATGGGCAGTAGAAGAGGACAACCACATCCTGTTTTTGTTTTGCTTTTGTTGGGGGGAAGGGGGTGATCAGTGAAGGGAAGGTGCCTACCTGCCCCAAAATTGGTTGGAGAGGAACAAGTCCTTCCAGTTCCCTCTCTCTAGAGGGACTGCTCTTATTCAGGAACGGTTCTAGCTATTGTTGAGGGAACAAAGAGAGCGCTCTTCAGGGAGGCTAGGAGCATGGCCTAGTGGATAAAGCACAGGCCTAGGAGCCAGAGGACCTGGGTTCTAATCCCTCTTGCTTCCTATGTGACCTAGGGCAAGTCACTTAATTTCTCTGTGTCTTAGTTTCCTCAACTGCAAAATGGGGATTTAAAACCTGTTCTCCCTCCTACTTAGACTGACCTGCCACGTGGGACAAGGGACCGAATCCAGACCGATTAACTTGATTAACTAACCCCAGCACTTAGAGCAGTGCTTGACCGAAAGTAAGTGCTTAATATATAAAATATATACACACATATATATGTATATTTATACACAAATATATACACATATATATGGGTATATATATATATATATACATATATATAGCGAGCAGCGTAGTCTAGTGGAAAGAGCACAGGCTTGGGAGTCAGAGGATGTGGGTTCTAATCCCTGCTCCGCAACTGGTCTGCTGTGTGACTTTGGGCAAGTCACTTAACTTCCCTGAGCCTCAGTTACCTCATCTGTAAAATGGAGATCGAGACTGTGAGCCCCACCTGGGCCAACCCGATTACCTTGTATCTACCCAGGTGCTTGACACATAATAAGCGCTTAGCAAATACCATTATTGTTATTATTATAAAAGAAGGGAAAGGAGCATAGAGCTCCGAATGGAAGCAAAGGGGCTTGGAGAGGAGGAAGGTGGAGAGAGGGAGGAAGGATGGGAGGGAAGAGGTTGAGGCGAGGCCCAGGTTGAGACAGGACAAAGCCATTCTCAGCATTGCAGTTGTGGACGAGGGGCCGTGGATCTGCTAATTGTGCTGAAGTTTTCTGCCCCCTAGTGGTTCAGTAATGGCAGGGGAAGACACACGTGTACGTGTAGTAGACACACGTGTACGTGTAGTAGACACACGTGTACGTGTAGTCTGTGTGTGTGAGTGAGAGAGTCAGAGAACGAGAGATGGAGTCTTCTCCTCCTCTAGACTATAAGCTCGTTGTGGGCAGGGACTGTGTCTGCTTATCATTATACTGTACTCTTAGTACAGTGCTCTACAAACAGTAAGCGCTCACTACAACTGACCAACGGACGTATACCTGAGGGTGTCTTTGTGCATTCATTCATTTAATTGTATTTATTAAGCGCTTACTATGTGCTGAGCCCTGTACTAAGCGCATGGAATGTACAATTTGGCAACAGATAGAGATTAATCCCTGCCCAATGGCGGGCTCACAGTCTAAATGGGGGAGATAGACAGCAGAGCAAAACAGAACAAAACAAAAACAAGGCAACATTATCAAGATAAATAGAATCAAGGGGAAGTACACCTCATTAACAAAATAAATAGGGTAATCAATAATATATACAAATGAGCACAGTGCTGAGGGGAGGGGAAGGAGGAGGAGCAGAGGGTGGTGGGGGTGTGGGGGGAGGGCACCATCTGTACCAGCCAGCTCTTGGACTGGAGGGTATCGTGCACACGTACAATTCCTCCGTGTGGTTGCTTCCCCTGCAGCAGCTACTTACCTGGGTCTGGGGGTGCCCGGGGAACTACCAGAGAAAGCTCCCTTCAGCCACCGAGTTCAAACCTCCTCTTGGCCCCAGGTAGCCCACTGAGAGGCACCCCAGGGTTGAGAGGTGGTGGTTAAATAGGGGTTTCAATGAATAAATCATATGGATTGAGCACTCACTATGTGCAAAACACTGTAGTAAGCACATGGGAGAGGACAATATAAGATTTGGTAGACAGGTTCCCTTCCCACAATGAGCATACAGTTTACCATCTAGTTTCATAATAATAATAATTCTGGTATTTGTTAAGCACTTACTATGTGCCAGACACTTTATTAAGTGCTATGGTGCTATGGTGGATACAAGCAAATTGGGTTGGAACAGACCCTGTCCCACATGGTTTGACTCACAGTGTCAAACCTCATTTTACAGAGGAAGTAACTGAGGCACAGAGAAGTGAAGCAACTTGTCCAAGCTCACAAAGCAGACAGGTGGCAGAGCCAGGATTAGAACCCATGACTTTCTGACTTGGAGGCCTGTGCTCTATCCACTACACCGTGCTGCTTCCCATACCTGGGCACAGTCATCCAAGAAGTTGGGGCCTCAGTCTCCACCCAGCACCCCAATCCCTCCCCCCTCCAACCAGGGCATTGAATTTTCCAGTCTCTTGGAGGGATCTATCTTGTTCTACTGGAAGAGCAGGGGTGTGGGAGGCAGGAAGTCTGGATTCTGTCTAGTTAGTTTCAGCACTGTCACCTGCTTGCTGGGTGGAAAGAGCACCGACCTGACGGTCAAGAGATCTAGATTCCATTCCCGGCTTGGCCACTTGTCTAATATGTGACCTTGCCCGAGACATCTACCTTCTCTGGGCCTCAGTTTCTTCACCTGAAAATGGGTTTTCAACATCTGCTCTCCTTTCTTCCTTAGGCTGTGAGCCCCACGTGCGATAGGGTTTGGGTCCGACCCGATTTTCTTGTTTCTACCCCAGCGCTTAGTACAGTGCTCGGCACAGCATGAGTGCTTAACAACTACCGCAATTATCTGTACTATTGGCGGCGGCTGGCCTTGACCCTTAGGAGCAAGGTAATAACAATACTAATAAAAATTATGGTATTTGTTAGTGCTTACCATGTTCCAGGCTCTGTTCTAAGCACTGGGGTGGATACAAGCAAATCGGGTTGGACACAGTCCCTGTCCCACATGGGGCTCACAGTCTCAATCCCCCTTTTACAGATGAGGTAACTGAGGCACAGAGAAGTGAACTGACTCGCCCAAGGTCACACAGCTGGGATTAGAACCCAGATCCTTCCGACTCCCAGGCCTGTGTTCTATTCAGTACACCATGCTGCTTTTGTGGACTGGGGGGTTGGATGGGGGAAGAGATGGGAGGGGTATAGGGGAAGGCAGGGAGATCTCTGTACAGGCTTCTCACCCGTCAGCACTTCTGAGAGAAGCTCCTCCACTGTGCAACAAGCCCTGCTGCGTTTCCGGTAGACTGCAGAGCTGATAATAATAACTGTGGTATTTGTAAAGCGCTTACTATGTGCCAGGCACTGTACTAAGCGTTGGGGTCGATACAAGCAAATCGGGTTGGACACAGTCCCTGTCCCGCATCGGACTCACGGTCTTAGTGCTCAATAAATAATGTTGTTGATGATGAGCTCTCTCATGGAGTTGGGGTGGGAGGTAGGGGGCTGACGGGCCTGACCCCCGAGTTAGAACCTTATCTGACTCTTGGGGGGCAGGGAGAGGGGGCTCCTGTTCACCTCGATAGAGGTGTCGACCCCCAAGATGGGACTGTTCCCATCTAGTAAACCCTTCCTGGCAGGCAGGACTCTGTTTCCCTGAAGACGACTCCAGAAGGAGATCCCTTTAGACTGTGAGCCCGTTATTGGGCAGGGAATGTCTCTATCTGTTGCCGAATTGTACATTCCAAGCGCTTAGTACACTGCCCTGCACAGAGTAAGCACTCAATAAATACTATTGAATGAATGAATCCCTTTTGTTGCGTCTCCGGAAGTTCTTCCTCCTATCACCTGCATCCCTCCTGTTGTCATTCCAGGCCTTTTTCCTTCTCATTCTACCCTCAGAACTGCTGCTCCAATCATCTGGGAAACCTGTCTTCCCATCTGTAAATCAGGGCAAGTCTTCACATCCCTCCCCGCCCACTGTGCCCCCTCTCTCCATGCTGTCTGCTTACCTTGGGGAGGGGAGTCAGGGTGAATTCTGGAGGAGGAGGAAGAGCGCTGATGGTTCTGATGACATCACCTTTCTGGAGGAGCCGAGGGAGGGGGGAATCTGGGAATAGGCTGGCAAGAGGAGTCTCGCTTCCTTGATTCCCGGAGCTGGCAGTTTAGACCAGCTGCCTCTAGACCACGAGCTCGTTATGGGCAGGAAAAGCATCTGCTAATTCTGTTGTAGCTCTCTCTCTCCCTAGTTTAATACAGTGCTGTGCAGTTAGTAAGTGCTCAATAAATACGACCGATGGATTGCCAAATGCCTCCTGACCCAGAAGCTTCCCTATTTTTTTTAGGGGCTAAATGCATTTTCCACAGCAAATCAGGCCTCAGGACTGGCTGACAGGACTTAGAGAAGCAAAGTGGCTTAATGGGGGGAGCATGAGCCTGGGAGTCTGAGGACTTGGGTTCTAATTCTGACTCCACTACAGGTCTACTGTGTGACCTTGGGCAAGTCACTTTACCTTTCTGTGCCTCAGTTACCTCATCTGTAAAATGGGGACTAAAACTGTGAGTCCCACATAGAGCATGGACCTAATTAGCTTGTATCTACTCCAGAGCTTAGTACAGTGCCTGGCACATAATAAGCACTTAACAAATATATATATATTTTTAAAAAGGGGCTGGGGTGAGGGTGGGGCCTGTTTCCTTCCATCATTGGAGGCAGCACAGTCTTGGGGAAAGAGCCCAGAACTGGGAGTCAGGAGTCCTGTGTTCTAACTGCAGCCCCAACCTGCTTAAGCTATCTGGGCCTGTTTCCTCATCTGTAAACTGGGGATAAGATACCTGCTCTCTCTCTCTCTCTCTCCCTTCCTCCTTCCTAAATTGATCTTTGGCACAGAGATTGGGTCTGAAGTGATGATCTTGTATCTCCCCCAGAGCCTGGCCCAGTGCCTCGTACTGAGTAAGGGTTTAACAGGCCCTGCAATTAGCTTAATTAACAAATTAAATGAATGTAGCCACAGCTGGTTCCGAGTCTGAGGGAGGGAAGGCTCCCGGCAGCCATCTTAGTTTCTGGGACCCAGGCAGGGACCTCCCCTATGGTCTGCGGACTTGGAAGCCAAGGGAGGGTTTGGTCTCCATCCGGGCGGATGCTTTGGCCCCCACACTAGGACGGTGGGTTTTCCGGGCCAAGTTTCCTGGCCTGCTGAGGAGCGGGGAGCCTCCGGCTGTGAGCCCTTGCTCCCCAGCTGGGCTGCCAACCCCTAGTCCTGTACCCTGGCTCTCTGGTTCCCCTCAGGATTGGAGCTGGGACAGCCTGGATGGTGGGCTGCTTGAAAGGGACCCCCCAATTTCACTCCGCTCTTCCCAAGAACTGAAGGAACCAGCACTGAGGAGGCACAGTGCTGGCCTGACAGGACATCGACGTGGCCTGATGGGAACGGCCCTGGGAGTCAGAAGACCTGAATTCTAATTCTGGTTCTGCCATTTCCCTGCTGTGTGACCTTGGGAAAGACACTAAACTTCTCTATGCCTCCGTCAACTGTATTTATTTAGTGCTTACTGTGTGCAGAGCACTGTACTAAGTGCTTGGAAGAGTAAAATATAACAATGTAACAGACACATTCCCTGCCCACCTCGTGCTTACAGGCTAGAGGGGGAAACAGACATTAACATAAATGACTAAAATTACAGATATTTACATAAGTGCTGTGCAGCCTAATTAATTAGTGATGGTATTTGTTAAGCGCTTACTATGTGCCAAGCACTGTACTAAGCACTGGAGTGGATCCAAACAAATCGAGTTGGACTCGGTCCCTGTCCCACATGGGGCTCACAGCCTCAATTCCCATTTTACAGATGAGATAACTGAGGCCCAGAGAAGTGAAGTGACTTGCCCAAGGTCTCACTGCAGACAAGCGACATAGCCGGAATTAGAACCCAGATCCTTCTGACTCCCAGGCCCGTGCTCTCTCCACTAGGCTATGCTGCTTCCTTTGTGGCCTGTAGGGCAGAAGGCAAGAGAAAATGGGACAGGGCGGGTCTGCTTGGGGGGCTGCGCTCCCCACTTCCCGCCCTCCAGCCTCGGGCTCCGGGCAAGCCCAGCCAGTGGGCCAGTGAGTCTGTATAAATAGCCAGGATATTTTTACCGGTCCACATTGTTTCAGAGGCGGGCTGGGAGCAGTCTGGCCCAGGAGCCCGTGGCAGGACAGGAAGGCTATTTCAAGAACCCTCCTTTTCCACGGCTGTTTACATTGTGGCCGAGCAGTTTCAAGGCACAACAGCAAAGGCTTAATTGGCCCACTCTGCTTCCTCTTCCCGACGTCCGGCGACTCTCAGCAGCTCCTCCTCACGCGGTCCGGGAGGCGAGTGGCTCCCAGGGGCCTCGATCCTCTAGAGCTCAACCCCAATTCCTCCAGCTGGGGGATCTGGGGAGCCCCCTCCCCACCCGAAGGGCCCTGGAAGCCGTCCTGGCTGATAGCCAGGCCTGGGGCAAGGGTTGGGAAGGGTCTGGCATCCCGCTCTATGCTTTGTTGTTTATACAAGTCCAATCTCTCCTTCCCAGACTTGGGACATCCCCTGCACCCACACAGCTGGTGGAGGGAGCCAGGAGGCCAGGACGCCCTACTGGAACAGCTCAGGGAGGCTACGGGAGACTTTCCGATGGAGCCTTCCTCCTCTCGACCCCAGCTGGAGGGACTCCCAGGTGGCTTTTTGGCTGATGTCTCAGTATTGTCAGCAATAATAATAATGATGATGCTGGTATTTGTTAAGCACTTACTATAGGCCAGTCACTGTTCTAAGCGCTGGAGTAGATACGAGATAATTGGATTGGACCCGCTACCTATCCCACACAGGGCTCAAAGTCTTAATCCCTATTTTACAGATGAGAGAACTGAGGTCCAGAGAAGTGAAGTGGCTTGCCCAAGATCACACAGCAGAGAAGTGGAGGAGCTGGGATTAGAACCCATGAACTTCTGACTCCTAGGCGCGTGCTCTATCCATTAGGCCATGCTGCTTCTCAGGGTCAAGCTTATGGCCTAGTGGATAGAGCACAGGCCTGGGAATCTGCTAATATATCTTGCTTTGCTCATAGTAAGCGCTCAGTAAATAGCACTGATTGTTGGATTGATTGACCACCCCCCAGGCATTACGCCGTGACACGCTGCAGAACATTTTCTGGAAATCTGCAAGGGAGGACCCCTGAACCCACAGTTGCTCCAGACCCTTGACGTCCCCTGCCAGGTCAGTGAGAAGCAGCATCTCTTACTGGATTGAGCCCAGGTCTGGGAGTCAGAAGGACCTGGGTTCTAATCCCGGCCCGCCACTTGTCTGCTGTGCAACCTTGGGTAAGTCACTTTACTTCTCCATGCCTCAATTCCCTCATCTGCAAAATGGGGATTAAGACTGTGAGCTGCATGTGGGACAGGGGTTATGTCCAACCCGATTGGCTTATATCTACCCCAGCGCTTAGTACAGTGCCTGATGCACGGTAAGCCTTTAACAATTACCATCATCATCATTATCATCATCATCATCAAGCCTGGGCTGAGCCCTGGAACTCGGAGGCAGGAGCGGCGCTTGTGGAAAAATAGGACTTGAAAGCAGCCAGAATCGGACAGGGATGGGCCAGCTAAAAATGGACTGTCCGGTTCCGGTATAAAGGCGGATGAATGGTCACCCTCCCCGCAGCCCGCTGAGCTGCCGTGCTCGGTCGGGTGTGGCCTGCCAGCCAGAGGTAGCAGTCCCCAGCAGCGGGCAGCCGGTCTGTGGCCTCGGTAGGCGTGCCGTACAAGTCTTGGGATCTGTTCCCTCATCTCCGTTCCATAGATCCTGGCCCCAGGAGGCTGGTTGGTGGGGGGGCATTCCTGGTATGCGTTGCCCCCACTGAGGCCTCCTTGGGCTCCCTTTTTAAATATATTTATTAAGTAGGTGTCGGCGGAAGCAGCATGGCATGGTGGGTAGAGCACGGGACTGGGAGTCCGCGGGTCATGGGTTCTAATTCCCACTCTGCCACTTGTCTGCAGTGTGACCTTGCAAGTCACTTCACTTTTCTGTGCCTCAGTTACCTCATATAAAAAATGGGGATTAAATTTCTGAACCCCACGTAGGACGGTGACTTTGTCCAACCAGATTTGCTTGTATCCACCCTAGCGCTTAGTACAGTGCCTGGCACATAATAAGCACTTAGGAAATACCATTATTATTATTGTCTTCCTCAGTGTTTACAACAGTGCTTGGCACATAGTAAGCACTTAACGAGCACCATAATTTTTATTCTTATTAGCCCCTTGCCCCTTACAGAGCTCTTACAATCCCCATCCCTCAGACCCCTCCCTCCATGCCCCCCTGTGCCCACCACATCCTGGCTTGCTTTTCCTTCCTCGGGCCTGCCCTTCTGCCCACAGCTCGATTTTTGGATGGGGGAAGAGGATGGTACTACAGTCCCCAGCCTGGGGTGCTGCCAACGTATGCTGCAATCTTGCTCCTTGGGCATACCTTTTTTTTAATGATATTTAAGTGTATGCTTTGTGTCAAGCACTGTTCTAAGCACTGGGGTAGATAAAAATAATCATATTGGACACAATCTTGTCCCTCAGAGGGCTCATAGTCTAAGTAGAAGGGAGGAGGATTTAGTCCCCATTTTACTGCTGTGCTGAGACCTAGAGAAGTGAAGTGACTCACCCAACATCACACAGCAGACAAGCAACGAAGTCAGGATTAGAACCCAGGTCCTTCTGACTCCCAGGCCCGTGCTCTATCCAATAGGCCACACTGCACTGCTTCCATGTATGCTGCTTCTTGATTTACTTTGCTCCGCCCCACCCCTTTAAGAATCCTTTTTAAGCACAGATCAAAATGCAAAAAGCAACCTCTCCCCAGCTCCAATATACACTTGTCGGTCAGGAATCCATCTACTCCATTACTTGTATTTACTCTCACACTTTTCAGTTGTAAATGGCCCCCGTCTGGCCGGCGGCTTTTATCTCCACGGGGCTGAAAGTGATGCTCCTTTAAACCCTTAGTCGCCAGTGTGGCTGGGGATGGAGACAGGTGAGGGGTCGTTAGGGAATTAGGAAAACTGCTTCCAGCTGCATAATGGGTTCTATTCCTGGCCACTCGTCTGCTGTATGACCTTAGGCAAGTCACTTCACTTCTCTGTGCCTCAATTACTCCCATCCCCACAGCACATTTGTATATATCCGTATATGTCTGTAATTTATCTATTTTTTTTAACGTCTATCTCCCCCTCTAGACTGAGCTCGTTGAGGGCAGCAATGTGTCTGTTGTTATATTGTGCTCTCTCAAGCGTTTAGTACAGTGCTTTGCACACAGTAAGCACTCAAATACCGATGAATGAATGAGTCTCATATGGAACAGGGACTGGGTGCAACTTAATTTGCTTGTATCCACCCCGGTGCTTAGAACAGTGCTTGGCACATAGCAATTAACCAGTACCACCATTATCATTAAAGATGCAGGAAGAAAGGAGAGGAAAGAGGTGCTTAACAAACACGACTATTATTATAATGACTGTTTGGTAAAATGCTTCCTATATACTAAGCACTGTACTAAACCCTAAGGTGGATGAAAAAAAGATAATCAGGTCATTCCCACTTGGGGCTCAAAGTCTAGGTAGGGAAAACAGGTATTAAACTGCCATTCTACAGATGAGGAAGCTGAGGCATAGAGAAGATAGTTTTCAAGGATCAATCAATGGTATTTACTGAGCACTTACTGTGTGCACAGCACTGTACTAAGCTTGGGAGAGTAGAAGTGATACATGTTTTGTGCCCACCGAGAGCTTAGAGTCTAGAGAGGGAGACAAAGGTACAGATATGTGCATAAGTGCTGTGGGGCTGAGCGTAAAGGGAATATCAAATGCTTAGACTGACTGTAAGCTCGCTGTGGGCAGGTAATGTGTTATATTATGTTATGCACTTCTAAGCGCTTAGTACAATGTTCTGCACACAGTAAGCGCTCAGATACGATTGGTTAAGGGACGCAGATCCATGTGCATAGGCAAAACAGAAGGGAAAGGTGAGTAGGAGAAATGAGACTGTTGAGAAAGCCCTCCTGGAAGAGATGTGATTTAAATAAGGCTTTGAAGGTGGGGAGAGTGGTGGCCGGTTATTTATATATGAAGGAGGAGGGAGTTCCTGGACAGAAGGAGGATGTGGGCAACGGGTCGGGGATGAAACAAATGAGATTGAAACACATTAAGTAGGTTGGCACTGGAGGAGCAAAATGTGCAGGCTGGGTTGTAGTAGGGAATCAGGGAGGTAAGGTAGGAGGGGAAAAACTGAATGCTAAAGCCAATGGTGAGGCATTTCCATTTGATCTGGAAGCAGATGGGCAACCACTGGAGATTATTGAGTGGGGAGTCATCAACTGAACCGCTTTTTAGAAAAATGATCCGGCAGCAGAATAAAGTGTAGACTGGAATGGACAGCCAGGGGGGGTCACAGAAGAGGCAGATGCAGCAGTCGAAGCGGGATAGGAGTGCTTGGAATAGCGAGGCAGTTTTGATGGAGAGGAAGTGGTGGATTTTAGTGATGTGAAGGTAGAACTGACAGGATTTGGTGACATTGAATAGGTGGGTTGGATGAATGATCAGGCTACTAAAAAGGATTTTTAAGACTACTGCTACTTCTAATAATAGTGTGTTAAATGCTCACTATATGCCAACCACCTTACTTAGCACCAGGGTAGACACAGTATATGGAGATTGCAAATAGTCCCCATCCCAGGGGAGAACAGGTATTGAATCACCATTTTACAGATGAGGAAATGGAGGCACAAAGCGACTTGCCCAAGGTCACAGATCAAATGGCTGAGCTGGGATTACGACCCAGGTCCTCTGACTCCTTCTCTTCTTTTCCTTCAGCGGAGCTGAGACAGAATTCAACCTGCATCAACAGAGAATCTCACCTTTCCTGCTCAAGACTTATCTTCTCCCTCCTCTTCGGAATCACTGAATGAAGCAGCCAGAGAATTGCTTCTCATTTTGTGACTGGAAAGTTTTCAGCTATCAATTGTATTTATTGAGCACTGTGTGCAGAGCACTGTACTAAGCACTTGGGAGAGTACAATGCCAGCACCACCTCATGTGCAACATTAGCACATTCCAGACTGTAGGCTCATTGTGGGCAGGGAATGGGCAGGGCTGGAGAAGCAGTGGAGCCTAGTGGAAAGAGCACAGGTCTGGGAGTCGGAGGATCTGGGTTCTAATCCCAGCCCTGCCACTTGCCTGCTGTGACATGGGCAAGTCACTTGACTTGTCTGTCTCACATCTATCAAATGGGGACTAAATACCTGGTCCCGTCCACCTTGTACTGTGAGCCCATTGTGGGAGGGGAACTGAGTCCAACCTGATTATCTTATCTATTCTATCTCAGTGCTTGTCAAGTAAGCAGTGTTTGACAAATACCACCAATATTATTTCTCAAGAGCCCCCCAGGGCTCTGAAATAAGCCTCTAAACCTGTCCTCATTGTTTTGGGAGCAGGAACTATCAATCCCTCTGCTTACACCTCCAGGTCAAAGGCATGCATGTCAGAGCCCTGTCACTCTTTGCTCAATCCCCAGATCCTTGGCTCAACCACCTGGTGTGTCTATCTGTTGCCAAACTGTACTTTCCAAGTGCTTAGTACAGTGGTCTGCACATGATATTGAATGAACGAATGAATGAATGGTGAACCAGAAAGGCAGCTAGATTTGTAACAGCCCACCTATTACTTCCAAATTGGCTTTCACCACAGATTTTCACCTCAAAAGAATAAATCGAATCCAAGATGTCTGGGAAGAAAGAGGGAAGTTAGTTGCCAGCAACTCCAATTAGATACATGGGCATAGGAGAGGAACAGGCTCTCTTGGGGCAGGGTGGGGGGGGTAATAAAAGTTCTCCAGGGAAATTTGGGTAGTGTCTTGGGATGGGCGATAAGAAAGGGGGCGAAACCAGTTAGGCGAGGTCAGCTTTAAGTTTGGAAAAGTCACAGATTTCCAGCCGGGCTCTACCTCTTGGTCCCCTAACTAGTCTCTGGGCTCGGTGGCAACACCGGTGCCTGGGGAAGGAGCCGATGTTCAGGAAGCATCTAAGGGAATGTAATGATCTACCCTTAGTTACAACATGGAGCCCAACGAGAGGGGGCCCAAACCCACCCCCCAACCCCCAAGCAGGCCAATTGGCCAACTGAAGCAAGAGGACACAGACACCAAGGTTCAGTTAAGGTGTAGGAATTTATTTTAAATAACCTACAGTTGATTAAAAGGGAATTCATGATAAAAATAGAAGATACTTGAGGAAAGATGTGGGAAATGGTCTTTGCACACACGCTAAGCTAACAATGCCTCTAAAACTAATGATTATAGCAAAAAAAGTCTTCACATTAAAATTCTGCTTTTTATTTGTTTTTGTTTTTTTTTATTTTTTACACAATTACAAAAGAAAAAATAAAAGCCCTAAAATCTTGATTATTTTTCCTTTTTGGACCAATGCTCATTTCCCTCGAAATTTATTGACCTGTGAAACTTTGTACACAATAAAATCTTTCAAGTAAAAGACTGGGATTTAAAAAGGGGAAAAAAAATGGGGGTCGGGAGAGAGAGGATTATTTTAGATGTGTACAGAACATGCTCAGAACAAGGCATGATGGGAAAATGGCTTCAGTCACTGATTTCATTATCTTCAAACTCACTCAACTGTCACTCCCCTCCCACCCCCAGCCCAATCTACACGATCTTTAAGATCAAGGAAAAGGTTTAAATATTTTAAAATAATTAAAAGAAATAAAAATTCACATTTAAAAAGGAGCACTCAAGTCAGGAAGCATCTTCCCATCATGTTTTGCTGTGAACAGCCATCTTAGCTAAAAATTTTCCGATTACAACTGTTTCAAGTTTAATTGAAAAATCTATTCCCAGCGTCAATAGCAACAGCTGTAACAGGTGCGCTGGTTCGTTTTGCTGACCTTTTAAATTCCTGAAAGTGGACGGGAGGGTGGGGGGAGGGGTTTAGGAGTCCATTTTCTATTAAAATATAGAAGTTATGCAAAACCCTAACTGTAAAAACGCACGGCAAATATAATCGACTTCTTGTTACAGGTAGCTAAAGATCCAAATTCTTCAGTGAATCAGTGAATTTGCCTGGCGGAAGGTTGACAAATTCCTATCCACTTGCCCTCGCAGAGAAAAAACGAGACAAAAAAAAAAAACCAAAAAAACAGAAAGAAAAATCATTAACAGCTAGAATTTTGATATTTGAAATATTTTAAATAAGTTGTCCATAGGACAACTGGCTCAGCTCTCCATTATAATATTTCCAGGGTTTATCTTTTCGCAAAGATGTTTGTTGATTAATGCTTGCTTGCCCGTCTGTTCCCCTCCCCCCCCAAATATAAGGACAAGTAAGGCTCACAGTTTATCAATCTTCCTAAAACCAGGCTCTCCCTTTCCATAAAATTCATCCCATTAAAAACAAGTTAAAATTCATAGTCTTCATCTGCCATGTCAATGGCCCAGGCAAACTTCTCCCGCTGGGTTTTGTTATAAATTTTCTCTATAGGGATCCCCCACTTCTTACACCTGCAAGGAAAGGAGAGAGGAGAAGTGAGCGACGGTATGCCAGAAAAATCAGCTGAAGGAATCGGAACTGAGGCCCAGCTTTACACCTTCCCCTTATGGTACTTTTCCAAGGGGACACGGTGGCAACTTACGGAGGAGGCTGAAGTTTTCACAACACAGGCTTTATATGTGGGGCCCAGGATTACACTTTGTCACTGCCCAGGAGACCGGGCTGCCTTTAAGTTACTGGTCCCATGGACGAAAGGACCAGGTGCAGGGAGTCTTTAAGAGCCCCTCCCTCCTTCCCCGGCATCACAAATCCAGCGGTCCCTAAAGTACCCTCGGTCCCCTGGGCAGAGCTCCCATGTTCCCTGGGCCCCTCGGGCATTCCAAACGTATTGGGCAGCAGCCCTGGCAGCGGGTGCTTTCTTCTGGGCTGGGATCTCTCCGCAAGGGCTGCCCCCTGCCCCAAGGCTGCTATTCGTGTTTCTGGCATGCATCGGGATAATAATAATAACTGTGGAATTTTTTAAGCACCTACTACATGCCAGGCAATGTACTAAGCACTGGGGTGGGTACAAGCAACTTGGGTTAGACACAGTCCCTATCCCACATGGGGCTCACAGTCTCAATCCCCATTTCACAGATGAGGGAACTGAGGCACAGAGAAGTGAAGTGACTTATCCAATAACGCACAGCAGACAAGAGGCAGAGCCGGGATTAGAACCCGTGACCTTCCAACTCCCAGGCCTGTGCTCTATCCACTACGTCATGCTGCTTCTCCAGCCCTCTACCGACAGACGCAGCTCAGCCCCCAAGATGCCGACAGGGCATCTCTCCTCACCCACGGGAAAAACTAGGGGCTACCCCAGGCTAGGGCCCCTAGAGGGAAGCTAGATAGTTAGACAAAAACAGCCACCTGGCTCTGAAAGGCAGAGATGCTGTTGACTCTCTGGGTGGCTATGGTGTGAGTCTGACTGACAAGCCTGCTTTCACCGTTCCCTGACACAAAGCTTTTCTTGTAGCGCAGCACTTTTCTGCACCACCTCTATTTAATGTTAACAGATACTTCTTTACTGGCCACTTACAGAAGTAGCAGCAGCACTGTGTGCAGAGCATTGTACTAAGTGCTTGGGAGAGTACAATACAGTAAATAGATATAATCGCTGTTCTCAAGGAGTCTACCATCTTGTGGGGGAGACAGAGATGTAAAATAAATTAGAGAGGAGGAAGAGGGATATGTACTTGAGTTAGTGTTTAAGCTGTACTCACACCGCCCATAGCAGTTAAATGCTTAAGTGGCAGTCGAGGGGCAGAGGGGAGACAGAAACTGGAGAGGTTAGATATTAATTGGAGATGCCTCCTGGAGCAGTTGTGATTTTCAAGGAACCAATAAAGAGGGCTAACTGGGGAGCCCCTGTATGCAATGATCTGAGAATGCCTGGCAACTCTGAGGAATTCAGTGGCAACAGCAAGATTCCCAGGGTATATCATCACAGAAGGCACAGGGGAGGAAGCTCATAGAATGCAGGTTCAAAATGAGACGGGGTGATCCCGGGTGGGGGAAACAACAATAAAAAAACCCTCTCATAAATCTTGGGAGTCAGGAGACAGTTTCTAGCCCTGCCCTGCCTCTGCCTGGCTGCATGACCTCCACCTCAATCTTCTCAATCACAAAATGGGGAAAAGCCCTGGATGTTGTGATGATAATGTTTGGTCATGTGTGAAAGTGCTTTGAAAAATAAGTGCTTTACAAATCCAAGGAATAATTAAAAACCAAAAACAAAAAACCACTGCGATAACCAGTCATAATAAGCCTGATTTGTGAAGAACTCTGCCTCACATCCTTTTAAAAGGGGCATAAAAGGATTCCCTCTTCTTCCCTCCTCCTTGAAATCCCCCTTGAAATCCCATTGCATACCAGGCCACTGAGATCCTAGGATCCAGGTAATTAAGTTTGGAGGTCCCCAAGGCGATTTGCTTATTTTCCTCTCGGTCTGTGGCCTGAACTTCCAGTTTCATCAACTGCTCCTCCAATCTCTGCACGGCCTTCTTTTTTGTCTCTACTACCCTGTAAGAAGAAGGGAACAGGAATCAGTTTATCCAAAGCCAAGGCCCATCACTTCTTCAGGAGTTCATGCCACTCAATCAGTGATATATATTGAGGATCCACTGTATATTAGGCCAAGCCCTTGGGATAGTGTGAGAGACGTGTTCCCTGCCCCCAGGGAGCTTATAAATTTATTAATTCACTCAATAGTATTTATTGAGTGCTTACTATGTGCAGAGCACTGTACTAAGCGCTTGGAATGTACAAATCGGCAACAGATAGAGACAGTCCCTGCCCTTTAACGGGCTTACAGTCTGGAGGAAGATACATATTAAAATGAGTTAGCATGAAAAAGAAGGAACAACATATATGAGAATGGTGCTTAAACAACAAGGTATAGTATGCCTAACTGCCCAAGTTGAGGGGACTTAAGTACTAAATTGGTGATGAAGTGGTCTTGGGGACTGGGGAAGAAAGAGAAGCTGAAGAGAAATTAATCGGGAAAGGCCCCCTGGAGAAAATGTAATTTCCGAAGGGAAAGCTGTGGTCTGTTGGATAGGAAGCAGCAAGTGAGCAAGAGGTCGGTAGAAGTGGGGAAGATGAGAACAAGTAAGTTAGCTTGAGAGGAATGGAGAGTGCAAGCTGGGGTGAGGCAGGATAAGAGTGGAGTGGATAAGGAAGGTGAGACCTGATTTCAGTCCCTTAGAACCAAAATGTCCAGAGTTTCTACTTCATGGGGAGAGGGGAATGAGCAACCACTGGAGGTTTTTGGAGGAATGGGGTGATGGGTGGAGCATGGTGTTTTAGAAAAATGATCTGGGACTGAGAGGCTAGGGGCTGCGAGGACGTAGCACTGAAAAGTTCTAGAAGACACAAAAAAGTTACTTTACAGTTGAACTTGATTTGGTTGACCCAGGCTGCTCAAAGTCCTTTTCCCTTCAGTTCGGTTTGAAAAACTGGGGACTTACTTTTTAGATTTTGCATCCCTCTGAACCTTGGCATCAGCTTTGGCGCTTTTCAGATCTCTTCTGGCATTGGCTAGTTGGTCCTTCTTGGCATCAATCTGAAAAGAAGCACAACAGAGTGGCAGGGTTTAGCTAGGGTCTCATTTCTAGCTGAGGATAAAGCAGATTCCCCCCCCAGTGGGATGAGGCTAATTGGGAGGTTTGGGGGGGGCGAAGAATGGGGTGGTAGTGTTGCCCTCCCTCAAATACAACACGAAGAGCACATGCATCACACATGCCATTTTGATATCAAACTAACCATCGCTCAAGAAGTGGCACGACAGGTCAGGGTTATTCCACATCTTGGAGAGGTAAGATGCCCCCCAAAACTACATGAAGCTAAGACCTGAAATTGGAACGAAATTGCTACCCCATTCTGTACAAATCACTAATCACCAGGAGAGGACAAGAGTTAGGCAACACGATTCCTGCCTTCAAAAGTTCTCAAGGTCTGCCCTGAACTAGAAAATAGTGACTGAAAGCAAGTGTTTAAGTTAAATTATTCCATTTCCTGATCCCAGCGCTACAGTGCCAAGTTTGCTCTCCTGCTCTACGAGCAACAGGCCTAGGAGAAACTCATCCGCATCCACAACACAACAACTAAACAGCCCAATGAGCCATGTTTTGAATTCCCCAACAAAACCCTGGAAAAACATTCCAGCCTCCGTCCTATGTGCCAGGCACCGTACTAACTGCTGGGGTAGACACAGTTGGACACAGGTTGGACAGAGTCCCTGCCGCCCAAAGGGCTCACAGTCTAAGTTGGAGGGAGAAGGAGTGAAAAGATTAAGGATTTTAAAGATTTAAAGGATTAAAGATTTTAAAAATCTAGAATGATTCTGCTGGGGTCATATTTGAGGGACTGGTATGAGAGTGAGCTTTCTGATAACTCAGGAGTTTTGTCCTTGACAAATTCCCAATTTAAAGAGAACAAACACTGTAGTGCTGTAGCCTTGACCACTGCCTCGCACATAATCACTTCTTCCTCCAACGCACTGTGCTCTATCTAGACGCACACTGGAAGAACACGCCCTAATTCTGGGAACTGGGGCCTAGAGAAGTTAAGTGACTTGACCAAGGTCACACAGCAGACAAGTGGCGGAGCTGGGATTATGTGCTCAAGAGAGAGGGGCAGGTACTCTCCTCTCCCCTCCAGCAGCCCCCACTCTGCTGAAACAAAAGGGAAACACTGGCTTGGCAGAGTTTCTAATGCACCCAACTGTTTCTGACACTTTAGCAAGACTGACGACCCATTAGATCACTAGGTTTTACCTGTACGGAGAGAAATCGTAGTACTTTTGGCTGTTAAAACTGAGGAAGCTATCTTTCTCTAGCTACATAAGAAACGATGTCTGCATAGGAGATCGCTTGACTTAAAATTTGGACTTGGTTAAAATTCCAGAGCAGCTCACGAATTTCTTTTTAAACTGGAAAAAGGCTTAAATTCTGGCAGAGATTTTCTTTTTCACGGCACACAGGTCAGCTTGGGTGGCTGTGACTCTTTTTAATGCCAAGGGGGTATTTAATCCATCAAAAGTATTTGAGTCATTTTGTGCAGAGCCCTGTATAAAGCCCTCGGGTGAGTACAGTAGAGTTGGTAGGTGTGATCCCTGCCATCTAGGAACTTGTGTCTCCAAGTCTATTTTAAAACGAATTGTCATGGTTCGGGATTGGATCCGCCCAAAAACAAAATCACACAATTACCTTGGTTTGCAGATTCATCATGGATTTCTCAAAGGTTTTCGGCGGCGCCCTCTGGTGATTACACAGAATAGCAACAGCTCGGTTGGCACGATTATAAGACAGGATCTTCGCGGGGATGTTCTCGTCCGCTAGAACGGTTTACACATGGAAAAGACACCATATTCCCGTAAGATGGACTGTTTCCATTTCAGGCGACCGCAAACCTATCATCGCTGCTTTTATTGGTTCTTACTTCACCCAGAAGGCAACAGACGGTCCCTTCAGTGCTGCGGCCCAAGAGACCCTAAATTTAACCCACATGGCAGGAAGTGTTGGAAACATGCATCTCTTGTCCCCCATTCACTCTAGCTTAGTCCTTTCGGTAAAAGCTCAAGAAAGCTGACGGTTAAGTTTCCACGATTTGGGCCTCCTTCCAAAACTAGAGGCTGAAAGTCAATGTCTCCTGCAGATAATCAGAGGCTTAGCTACAGATCTGCGGGAGGAAAATTCCTCCTCACACTGCCCCCTCCTTTCCATTTACTATGTGAAAGGCACCGTAGTAAGCACTGGGATAGGTACAAATTTATCCGGTTGGATAGACGAGGTAACAGGCCCAGAGAAGTTAAGTGACTTCCCCAAGGTCACACAGCAGATAAGTGGCAGACTGGCTTTAGAACTCAGGTCCTTTTGACTCCAGGCTCATGCTCTATCCACTAGTCCATGCTGCTTCCCAATAACACACAGTAAAAATCCTCTTTACTGTCTCAAGTGAACCCAGTACTTCAATGCTTATTTGCTGCAGACAAACCTAACTTTTCCAAACATGACCTCATCAAATAATTGAGTGCCCCGCCATACTTCTTGGGAAGTGATGTCATCCTCAGCTTTTGCACATGTACGATACTGCAAATGATTGAAGCCAGTCCCAAACACCAACCAGGCTTATTACCTGCCCTTCCCCCACATAGATCAGAGACCTCTGACTCACAAATGCCTACCACTACTGCACCCCAAACTACAATGGGTAATTGAGATTCAACCGTCTGCTACCCGGGTGCTTTGGAGACTCTAGCCAACTGTGAGGGGGAGAGTAGCATGTACTTCGGGGAGTTGATTCTCTCCCACCTTCTTTTTCCAGTTACCATGACAACTCCACCCTCTTTCCAGTTTCAAAAGAACATCATCTTTAAGGCAGTGAGCCCTATGAGAATATTTGTGTAAAGTCCATAGCCCAAAAAAAAAACATTTCTTGAAAAAGAATTTTCAGAGCTGTGTTTAGAAACTCCAGTTGGCACATATGCTTCTCCACTCAGCAAATGAAGGCTGGAATTGGAATGTGTGTACAGAGGGGGAGGTAGGAGACAGAGCGGGGAAGGAGGGCTACTCCTGAGAAGCAGTGTGCCCTGGTAGTATTAGGACCTGGGTTATAATCTTGGCTCTGCCAGTTGCCTGATGCAAGACATCAGGGCAAGTTACTTGACTTCACAGAGGTGACTCAGTTCCCTCATCTGCAAAATGGGGATAATAATAATGATGGTATTTGTTAAGTGCTTACTATGTGCCAAGCACCGTTCTAAAAACTGGGGATTTGTTACCTGTTCTTCCTCCAAATTGGAATGTGAGACCTGAGTATCTTGTATCCACCCCAGGGCTTAGTATAGCACTTGGCATATAGCAATCAACCAACTATATTTATTGAGTGCTTACTGTATACAGAGCACTGTACTAAATGCCTGGGAGAAGACCAAGCCGGACTAAGCCCCCCCTTGTCCTCAGCTCCCCCTCCTCTCCCCATCGCTCCGACTCGCTTCCTTTGCTCTCCTCTCCCTCCCCGCCCCACAGCACTTGTGTATATATGTACGTATCTAGAATTCTATTTATATTAATGCCTGTTTACTTGTTTTGATGTCTGTCTCTCCCCTTCTAGACTGTGAGCCCGTTGTGGGCAGCGATTGTCTCTCTTTGTTGCTGAACTGTACTTTCCAAGCACTCAGTGCTCTGTACACAGTAAATGCTCAATAAATATGACAATGAATGAATGACAGAAACAGAATTAGGGATACGTTCCCTCCCGACAACAAGCTTACAACCAAATTCACGTAAATTACATAATAATAATAATAACAATGCTGATAATAACAATTATCATTATTAAATGGTATTAGCAGAATTGGGTAAAAACCAGCTGGAATGTGTTGGAAGAGCCTGTCTGCGAAAACATTATGGATGTGGGCGTATTGACAGTCTTCAGGTACAGAAGAGGACTCATTTTACATTTAACATTATGGATGTGGGCGTATTGACAGTCTTCAGGTACAGAAGAGGACTCATTTTACCGAGCTGGGATCAGACCCGTTGGGGTTTCCAGAACCGAGACGTTCCCTTGACTGAGATAACACTTACGGGCAGTGAGCTCCTTCAGCTGCTGTTGTAACGTGACGGAGGCATTGTAGGTACGGAATACTTTGGCCGTCAAGCCCTCCATCAGATCCTGGAGATGCTTATTTAGGATACTGGTCTAAAGGAGACAAGTGAAGAGGAAGGGTTTAGCTGAAACGTATTTGTGAGCTCACCCCACATGCCCGGGGAACCCTGTGCCTGAACCAGATTCTCGAGCACTAGCCACCTGGCAAGTTGGACACTTGGAAAAGTACAGTGAATTCACAGAATATTCAAGTCAAGGATTCTCATCTTGGAAGACTAAAGTACAAAATGAAACCCTCTTAGGGGCTCAATATTCAAACACAAAACATCCCAAAACAGACAGGGAGAGAAGGCGAAGTGGGGAGGAGGAGGAGGAGGAGATTGAGGAGATGACAGTGACAAGAATTTGGACCTACAAAACAAGTGAAAGCCAGAGTCCAGACTAAGGCCTGGAGCTGGACCCAAAGGATTGGTGGCCCTCAGGACAATCAGACTACAATAAGGTCATGTTCATGCTTTATCCTCCACTAGCTCTCTTAACTCTTAGCCTGTACCTCGAAGTTTAGAGATTCTAAACTCCTTCTAAACTCCAGACACTCCTTTTGCAGGTTTCAGGCTGAATAGCTTGAAGAAAGGGCCACCATGTTGCCAAGTGGCAGAATGGGGCAAATCAATCTGTTTTTGGAAGCTCTAGAGCTGAGGGTTGGCTCAAGTTTTTTGGTTTCTGCCCTATTTTCTATGTGAGAGTAGGAGGGCATCCATTCCTCTGCAAGCTTACATTGAGCCTGTCGAAGAGGTCATCTTCGGGTTGTTTATTCTCCATAAATAGTTGAAGGTTCTTGAAAACCTACAGGAAGGGTAAACAAAAGTGGTCATTCACTAAAATTCAACTCAATGGACGATTCACTTGGGTTCACAGTCCCAAGCTTGCGTACATTTTAAGTGGCTCTCCACATTAGATGAGCTGAGGCTTTGCAGCTGCCACAGAAAACGGGTCCCAGGTTTCTTAGCTCTATTCTGAGACACTGCAGCAACGGCATGTTAGGTAAACATGGCAGGGTGGCACTTGACTCCAGGGCCCTTGTCCCAACACTTTCTACAAGATTAAGTTTTCTACTTTAAACCATCAACTCAATAAGACTGGCAATCACTCCATTACCCTTCTTGTTTAGAGAGGATAAGGTTTGGGGCCAAAAATGGAATTGTCAAAGGACACTGTGGCCACCCCGACCCCTTCTGATCACTCTTGAGACCAACCCCTTGGAGGGGAGACCGCACACCCACAGCTTACCCTCTTCTCCACGGGAACCTTGTTGTAGTATCGGATGGAGTCTTTCCCGAGGAAGTCAAACTCGACCACATATTCCTGGCCATCCATCTCCGTGTGCAAGTTAATATGTTCCACTCGGAGGGAGCAGCAACCCACAGTGTCAGCTGTCTCCCCTTCTTCCTTCTCATTACCGGCCCTCAGAGCAAGCTGCAAATTGGATGGGGGAAGAGAAGAGAGGAGGCAAATGCAGAATGAGATTGGTGTTTCTAAACCACAGAAGCTCCCCCAATCAGCCTCAAAAAGATCGCCTTGAGTGACACCACTAGGTTAATCAATGATATTTACCAAGTGAGCACTGAACAAGTCGTTGGGAGAGTACAATGCAATAAAGTAGACATGATCCCTGCCCACAAGGAGCTTAAAGTCTACAGGGGGAATAGGTACTGAAATTTAAAGAGGTAGGGGGAAGTGGGAAAGGTACGAGGTAAGTTCATAAATGCTATGGGACTAGAGTGGATATCAAGTGCTAAAAGGGTACAGAGTGAAGTTGCAAAGGTGAGGCAGAAGGTCATGGGTTCTAATCCCAGCTCTGCCTCTTGTCTGCTGTGTGATGTTGGGCAAGTCACTTCATGTCTCTGTGCTTCAGTTCCCTCATCTGTAAAATGGGGATTAAGACCGTGAGCCCCACATGGGACAGGAACCGTGTCCAACCTGCTTTGCTTGCACCTACCCCAGTGCTTAGTACAGTATCTGGCACGCAGTGTATGCTTAACAAATACCATAATTATATTATTATTATTTGGGGAATTGAGGGTTTAGTCCAGGAAGGCCCCTCTGAGGAGATGTGATTTCAGGATGGCTCAGAGTGGGGAGAGTGATGGACTGTTGGATATTAAGGGGGAGGGAGTTCCATGGACAAGGGGGCAGTGGTGAAATAGACGAGATCAAGGCATCGTGAATAAGTTGGCATTTGAGCTGAGTGTGTGGGCTGGCTTGCAACAGATCAGTGGGGTAAAATAGGAGCAGAGAAGCTAATGGACTGCCTTAAAACCAATGGTATGGAGTTGGTGTTTGATATGGAGGTGAATGGGCTACAGTGAATGGCGAATAGGGACTTTTGAGGCGTGGGAGATGTGGGGTTGAACTTTTTTTTAGGAAAATGATCTGAGCAGCAGAATGAAGTAAGGACTGGTGTGGGGGAGAGACAGGAGGAAGGGAGGTAGCAAGGAGGCTGATGCAATAGCCAAGGGAATACATGAGTGTTTAGAACAGATTGGAAGTTTGGATGGAGAGGAAAGGATGGATTTTAGAGATGTCATAAAGGAAAACTGATAGGAATCGAGGATAATGCTACGGTTTCGTGTTTGTGAGGTGTGAGTCACGGTGGTGTTGTCTATATTGATGGGAGACTCAGGAGGAGGGCAGGTTTGGGTGGGAAGGTGAGGAGTTCTGTTTTGGACATGGGAAATTTAAGATGATGGTGGGATACCCAAGTAGAGTTGTCCTAAAGGCAGAAGGAAATGCGAGACTGCAGAGAAGGAGAAAGATCCACAGTGCTGACGGCAGCTGAGAGCTTGGGGAGGATTAGGGTGGAATAGGGGCTTTGGATTTGGCAAGAAGAGGACTATTTCTCTGGAGTGAAAAGGTTGCAGGGTTCAAGGAGAGAACTGAAGGAGCAGAAGTGGAGGCAGTGGGTATAGACAACTTTCTCAGGGAGTTGGGAGAGGAATGGTAGAAAGGAACAGAGTGGTAGGTGCAGAGTATCACAGAGTCAAGGGAGGGGTTTTTTTTCTTAGGATGGGGGACACAGGGGCACATGTTTGAAAGCATTGGAGAAGTAGCAATTGGCGAGTGAGGGTTTGAAGATGGTGGTCAGGTAAGTAAGAAGGGAGGGAGCAAGTGTTTTGATAAGATGTAAAGAGATGGAATCTGAGTCTCTAGTCCAGGGACTACATTTTGAAAGGAGGTGGGGGATCTCTTGAGATACTGCTGGGAAGGATGGGAGAGTAGAGGAGACGGCAGGAGGAGAGAGGGGTTGGAAAGGAGCAGAGTTTTCATAGCTTGAAAACTGGAACTCCCTGTTTTCTATGCTAGACATGCTCTCATAAAGGGTTTGTTCTGATTGGTTTTCAAAATAAGGGCCACAAGTGAGAAGGGGCTCCAATTTGAACTATCAATCTCAACAAAGTCTCAACAAATGCTAGCTGTCACCTCCTGGAGGAGACAAACACGCTCAAGGTGGAAATTACTTATTATTCCTCTGCAGCTTAAGCTTGGAAAACAAGTAGAAACCATCAAATCCTTTTTCTACCTGGACCGAGAAAACATCTCTCTTTTGTAAAGTAGCCAATTTTAACCCCCCTACACCTTTTACCATAAAGCGGGGCAGACATGTTTTCTGACCACATCTTCTCCCCACCAGACTTGGACACTCATCGTCAACCTCTCATTCATTCATTCAATCATATTTATTGAGCGCTTACTGTGTACAAAGCACTGTATTAAGCACTTGGGAGAGTACAATATAACAAAGCCTTTGTTCACAATTATTGAGGAGCAGTGAGGCCCCTATTGGAAAGAGCAAAGGCCTGGTAGTCAAAAGGCCTGTGTTCTACTCTCAGCTCTGCCACTTTCCTGCTGTGTGACCTTGAGCAAGTAACAACTCGGTATCTCAGTTTCCTCATCTGTAAAATGAAGACTAAATGCCTGTTCTCTCTCCCACTTAAGACTGTGAGCCTCATGTGGGACAGGGACTATGTCAGAACTGTTTTTCTTGCTTGGCACATAGTACGCTCTTATCGAACACAATACTACTGATAACAGTAACAACCACTTATGATGGCACGAGGAGAAGAAAAATGAGAAAGGTCCATTAAAAAGTGCCCACACATGCATGACACTGACCTTATCAATGAAATACAATGCTACGGCCCTCTGTCGGACTTTCATTTCTTTGGATTTCCAATCTTCTCGGTATTGGTTCCGAATTTTGTCCACACACTTCTTCAACCTCCGAGCCGTCTCGTATTTCTGCCAATCCTTTTCACCCTGGAGACCCAGAAAAATATGCTTTACTTTTCTGCCACATTTATGATAACGCAACAGAACGGTTTCGCCTGCCCCTATCATTTAGCCTATCAGGCTGAGAGCTCTGAATTAGGAACAACAGGGGCAGCAAGAGCTCAGGCCTGGGAGTCACAGGACCTGGGTTCTAATCCCAGCTCTGCCCACTGCCTGCTGTGACTCTGGACAAGTCACTTCACTTTACTGTGCCTCAGTTCTCTCATTTGAAAATGGAGATCCACTATTTGTTCTCCCTCCTACTTGAGCCCCATTTGGGATAGAGACAGTGTCTGATCTGATGATCCTTTTATCTACCCCAGTGCTTAAAACAGTGCTTGGCATATAGTAAGCACTTAATAATAATAATTTTTGAAAGGCAGGATGCTGAACAGTTTTAATCAGAGGAGAAGGGCTACAGATAATCTTGACCTGGGCCCAATAGCTAAAATAGTGGAACTGCACTCGAAAGCTTATTAAGGACAATATTTTAAAATGGCACATCCAGCACTGAAGTTAGGTCTGAGGCCTAAATTCTGCCCAATTCCTTAAGAGGCCAGGGATCACTGAAACCTTGGAGTGCAGGGCAACTATGAGCTTCCCAGAAATTAATCAAAATCAAAATATAGCAAGATTTGCTTCAGGATTAGTGATTCTCACACCACATCCAGGATAGGGTAAGGGCACAAACATAAGATTAGTAGGATCACTACCAGGGAAACTGAATAGCAACATGTGATCATTTAGGTTAGAAAGCTGCATCCATGAAGAATCACTGGTAGGACTTACTTCCAGCTAGATTTTTTTGCTTAAGTAGCCTATATTTACCAATTTACTTTATAACTTTATAATTTACAAAGTAACTTGTAATTTACCAGGTGCTGGTACAGGCCCAAATCCAATAGAAAGGTGACATATCATTATGGAACATGCTCTTCTGACAAACAGCTAATAGTGCTGACGGTTTCAACTTGGAGAAATTTCAGTTCAGAGAGCGGGAACCGGGAAACGCACAATGCCAATCGCAGCTCACTTGAACAAACTAGCTTTTACAGTCATTTTTTGCCTCCCCTTCTCGGGTTTTCATTTTTGAGTTCAATCTAGCAGGAGAGGTCCTATTTGACACACAGAGTCAGCTCACTGAGTTACTACTGCCACCTTACCTTGATCCTAGAGCTGGGGTTCAGCATGATGTACTTGATGGATCCCTGGATATTTTCAGTCCAGGACACCAGCCAGGTCACCTTGTTATCATGTCGGACCTCTTTCCACCTGTGTCCTGGAGGAGGGGGAGGGACCTTGGAATCTCTACAGAGGGCAAGTTGATAAGGGAAGGAGAGGAAAGAAAGCAATCAGACACAGTCACAGAAAACCCCCCACCCCCTCAAGCCCAAACTGTCTGGAGTCCAAAATGGTGTCATGCTCACTTGCTACAGTTAATGATGATGTCCCTCTGGCTGGATCCTCCTCTTGAGCATGCCCATCTTAGGGTGGTTGCCCCGGCCCCGGAAGAGACCCGGAGGCTCAATCCTGAAGTTGGCAATCCTTTCTCTGTGGTTATCCATCACACAGAAACCATATTCCTTGAGCAACTGTTCGTTCTCCTCTTTGATTTTCTAGGATGAGAGAAGGGACCACACATGCAAAATGGATTCAATTTTTGTTGTGGAACATCGTCATCATGAGTGATACTGACTGGGAGCTTACCCTGGGTCAAGCACTGTGCTAAGTGCTTGGGAAAATATAACAGAGTTGGCAGACATGCTCCCTGTCCACCACAAACAAAAAGATGAAAGTTATCACTATCCTTGGCCCAGGGATCAAAGATACAGACTTGGGTATGTAGAGTTCAAAAACAGTTGGAAAAATTAACTCAGCTGTGACTAAACCCAGAGAAACTGAAGAGCGCCATATTCCATACTTAATTACAAAACTGCCCACTTGGTCTCCAATGCTTAAATATTTACACCATGCACCTTCTATTCAACAGGTTGGTAGCTATGCTGTTTTAAATACCAATAACCTTCCCTGGGAAAAAAACAAGCTATTAGCAGTCTCTGCAGGAGCTGGCAAAGAGCGAGAGGAAGAGAGGTTGATTGGGTTCTCCTTACAAACTTGGTAGTTCTTAGAAATCCAGGTCAGATCGAGACAGATATTGGAAATAGCAAGGCTGAGAGAGGTTTAATAGAATTACATTCAAGGATACATGCCAAGAGGTGTTCCATTTACAACTCTATTCTATTTCCCTCTTTTTGCCTTTCAACAGCGGCAGTTGGCTGTCGCCACTGGTAAAATGTTTCTCCTCCGATAGCCATATGTTGGTCAAAGTTTCATCTAATAGTAATAACAACAGTGATATTTGTTAAGCACTTACTATGTGCCAAGCACTGTACTAAGTCCTGGGATAAGACACAAGGTAATTTGGTTGGACACGGACTCTGTCACATGTAAGATCCCCGGCTTTATTCCTCATTTTACAGATGGGATAACTGAGGCCCAGAGAAGTCAAGTGACTTGCCCAAGGTCATGCAGCAGACAAATGTGAAAGTCAGGATCGGAACCCAAGATTGGCCCCAGAGACTTTCACCTCAAAGCATACATGTCCTCTGTTCCATGTGTACTTGCCAGGAGGCTTTTGGAAGAATTTTCAGGAAGGGACTGTTACTACATGCTCCCATTAAGATATTCTACCTGACATCTGAGTCCCAACCCAATGAATAAAGTTGCCCCAGAACACTGTATCGAGTTGTTAGAGATGATTCCTGGGTGCAAACTCATTTTAATTTTGCCTTATATGCTTCAAATTTGCTTAAGGGATGGAAACAAAAGAAGTACAGAGTAGAAACCCTTAGTGCCATTGACTAAGCCTCTCTGACAATTACCTTTGGAGGCAGGATCGGGTGATAAAACTCCAGAGTATTCCAGGACAAGGTGAGAGGACACAGTGATTGTTATTCATTAATGCATGACAGATCAATATTTTTGATGCCCCAAATAAGGTTTGTTGCTTTATTAAAACAGGAAAAAAAAATTTACTTTTCCCCACTCTCCACCCACATCCAGCTGGGGAAATAACTAATTACTTCACAGCTATGAGTTCTGTCTATTTGTGTAATGTGTAGTGCTTAATCATGCCACCATAACATTATTAAATAGACAAGTGCCAAAGTTGTTACCAAGAAAGCTGTAAAAGAGGGAGCCTGAGAGAGACCATCCCTCCTGACTATCTTCCTGTAGTTTCCCCTACCCACCTAAACCTTAAAAGTTGCCTCCTCCTCCTCCTATCATCATCTTCATCAATGCAGTATGTCCTCAGCACTTTTAAGCCAAGCACTGGGCTTAAATATAAGATAATCGGTCCATGAACAGTTAAGTACAGTGCTCTGTAAGCAGACAGTGCTCAAATTATCACTGACTGATTAAAAAAAAATTATGCAATGATGTATCAAGACCAAGTTTTTATCCAGGGAACTACTGGATCAAGAGTCTATGTAATTCTGTTCCTGGTGGAAAGGCCACTATGAAGAATACCATTCCACTAGGGGAGAATCCACACTTAAACAATAGTCCTGAAATGACATGAAAGGCAAAGGATGGCTGAGAATAAACCTAAGGGAAAATGAAATGCAAAAGCCTGGAAAAATATTGTGCCATACCTGCTTTTCTTCTTTGCTCATCTGCTTCCTGGCTTCTGACTGGGCCTTAAAATACTGGCTCATATGATTGAAATCACATTTGCTCAAATTGGTGATGTTACTCTTCTCTTCATTGGTCATTTCCTGGGAGAAAAGAGGAAGGAAAGGATTGGGGAGAGGTGGGGAGTCAGGACCATGAGAAAAAATCTTAAAGTCACATTACCTGCTGAGGAATCAGCAAAAGCCTCAGAAATTTGACTTCAGTTGGTCAGTAATAAGAAGTAGTTTGACCAAATAAAGGTTGAGAGAACCTCTGAAGGCCCTCCACCTAGCCCCATTTCTCGACAAGAGGAAGCCATCTTCTCAGCTATGACAACCTTTACAGACTGTGGACTCCTTGTGGGCAGGGATCACGTCTACTACTTTCTCAAGCGCTTGGTACAGTGGTCTGCACAAAGTAAGCGGCTCATAACCACCACAATTGATTAATTGATTGTTCCTTCCCAGAAGAACTCAACTTAAATTGTTTTGCTTTTTGCTGCTTGTCATGTTTGCACTGACTTGGGTAAAGAAATCCAAGAACGCCACTTTAAGCATAGCATTCTGTTGACGATGGGACGTTGGGGAACCACTCCCCACGTAGCTACTTATTCTTTTGGGGTCTGGGAGAGTCAGAGAGGGAAGGAGAGTGGTGATAAGGTCTGGCATCCAAGTCACCCAGCACTCTGGGCTGTCTGTATCTCACTCTCCAAAAGCCTCAATTAAAAGGACCTGAGTTGAGCTGACCTGGACCTGAAATTCCAAGTATTTGAAAGGAGGCAGAGGAGGCTCGAGTCAGTTCAAGATTAAACCGAGCCAAACATTCAGGAATTCTTTTATTTATGGCATCTGTTAAGTGCTTACTATGTGCCAAGCGCTGGGGTAGATACTACCTAATCAGGTTAGACAGTCCGTGTCCCACATAGGGTTCACAGTCTTAATCCCCATTTTACAGATGAGGTAACTGAAGCCCAGAAAAATTAAGTGCCTTGCTCAAGGTCACAAGTGGCAGAGTCAGAATTAGAATCCTTGATCTTCTAACTTCTCTTTGCACTAGGCCATGCCGCTTCTCTAATTTCTAAGAATTACCGGAGACAGTTTACCAAAAAACCAAGGGTCAATGGTAAGTAAGCCTAATCAGAATGCAACACGGCCTCATTTCAAATTCGATGAGTCATTTTGAGGTGCAGCCCATCTTGCAACAAGACAAGCATACATTAAGGGTTAAAAGGAAAATCCGTTTAGTCCCAACCTTTCACTTTAGAATGCTTCTAACAGTAAAAGAGCTGACTGCTTGAAAATGCCTGGGCTCACTTCCACAATTTAGTTTGCCGGTCCTTTCCGCTCGTGACAGCCACCCGGAGTCACGAAACAAAGTCTGGGTGACGCTTACCTTCCTCCAATCTTTGAAAAAGTTTTTCCTGAAGATATCCTTCGTAGTGTATTCATGGTCAAGCATTTTTGCAAAGAATGTCGCCACTTCTTCTGCTTTTGGGGCTCAGCTTCATCACTTTACCTGGAGAAGTGGGTTCAGAAGTCAAGCTAGCAGTATGATCCAAATTTAAAGAATTTCTTTACAAATTCTTCACATTATGAATGCACTCACTCAGAGGTTAAAGTGGGTCCCTGTGCCAATAATTCTACTGACTCAATCTATACTTTTTTTCACTTAAGATCACAACTGACTCACTTTGGGGGTTAAAGACCACGCACAAAATATCGTTTGCACACAGTATCCATTAATAAAACTGTTATTTAGCCAACCTTTGGGAAAATTAGGCGAAACTGCTTCCTTTTGTTAATAAGCCGTCAATAATGGACACAACCTCTTAGCCCAGAGGCAGAATCACATTTCAGAAAACCAAAAAAAAAAAAATAAAATAAAAAAGGTAGCCAATGACGACCCCCGGCTTCCAGAGGAAGGCACTTGGGCCACCTCTAGGACGCTCTGAGAAGCTCCCCTAGCTGACGGCTAGAGAGCCAGAAAAGGGTATTGAGTTTCTTCCCAGTCTTCAGTAAACTTGCTTTCAAGAACTAGTCACAGCTTGCTGCAGCCTGGCTGTGTGCAGCTGATATGACTATTCCCAGCAATGATAGCATTTTAAGGAACAGGACAAGCTCTGGGGAGAGGAAGCTGCTGAGTCAGAGCAGAAAATTCAATGCCACTTAAGCATCAGCTCACACAGTTGCTGGCATGTGAGCCCTCCCGGCTCTGACAGGTTCTTGCTCGTCTTTTAGACAAAGAGTCAACTATTTTCCTACCAAGATTGCTCTCGATGCATGCAGCATCAGATTGAACTAGCCTGCTCTTGGGAGGAGCCCAGTGAGACCCCTAGACTTGAGGCCGACAGTTCTCACATATGAAAGGAGCAATTTTGGAGCTGATGGAGCTACTACTTACTATTCAGGGCCCTGAACATTACTAATTTTGCAATCAAGCTATCTCTAAATCGTTGGCAACTCAAACGCTCATATTCGGGGGTGGGGAATGGGACGACTAAAAAATCACCCTCATGGGGCAAAAAACAATTTTAACACTTCCTAGCAAAATCTAGTGATTGTTGCTTATACTAGCATTCAGGATCTAAGCAAAAGCTGCCAGGTCTTTATTGCTTAGCTTTAGGCATGTGAAGTGAGGATCTCGAAGGACAATCTCTAAATAAATAACACTACCTGCTGATATTACTGATTTCTCAATTAGGCATACCCTTCTGACCTTCAGGAAAAGACAGAACCTTTTTCAGATTAAAAACCAACCAGGAATTCTCCTGTTCCATATCATTTATGACTATGCTGTAGTGCGATTATTAAAGACACATATCACCCAAGTTTGGTTTGGAAAATTCACCCCCTCCCACAAAAAAGTGACAGAACATCATGGCATACTCCATAAAAAGACTAAGAATGAAGCTTGACAGTGGCAGGATCAAGAAAAACAGCTTCTTCACATAAGTGGCAACCTTACAGATATCATTACTGCATAAAGTTAGAAAATATGAATAAACTTGAGAATGGATAGGATAAGTGCATGGAGGAAAAGGTCAAAATAGGTTGTTAGAGGGAAAAATGCAGAATGTTAGCTTTTGCAAGAAGGAAATATTCAATGCTGGACTGGTTCATAAAGGATTTTTTTAAAAAAGGATTTTTTCATAAATATTTTGTTTTGCTGTTTCCCCCATTTAGACTGAGCTCGTTATTGGGCAGGGATTGTCTCTATCTGTTGCCACTCTGTACATTCCAAGTGCTTAGTACACTGCTCTGCACATAGTAAGCACTAAATAAATACAATTGAATAAAGGGAAGCAGTGTGGTCTAGTGGATAGACGGTCTGGGAGTCAGAGACCTGGGCTCTAATCCCGGTTCCACCACTTGTCTATGTGACCTTGGCCAAGTCACTTTACTTTTCAGTGCCTCAGTTACCTCATCCGCAAAATGGGGATTAAATCCTACCCCCTCCTACTATAAGCCCCATGTGGAACAAAGACAGTGTCCACCTGGTTAACTTGTATCTATACCAGGGCTTAGTACGGTGACAGGCACACAATAATGCTTAAGAAGTACCATTAAAAAAATAAAGGAAGGAAAAGCTGCTTCTACTGTAATATTTAAATTAAACAAAGCAGCCACGTTAATTTCACTTTTGTTCCCAAAACCCAGGTGAAAAAATATGCCATGCTGCTTCTACTATAATAATTAAACACTGAATAATTAAAATTCTACAGTCTTCAGCCTTCATTTCTTCCCCTAAAAGAAGGAAATCCTGAAAATGATCTTCCAGACCTAAGTCTCCCACTTGTAACTTGGAATAACTCACCATCATAGTAAAACTTTACGTTTTCAGGCAGGGGTTCATACGGTGGTGCAAACACAGGGGCCTTTTGTGTTCAAGGAATTTCCATTTGATGCCTTCGGGGTAACGCTCTTTCCTCCACCTTAAAAAATATACAAAAAAGGGAAGACAGTTACGTTAGCCTTCACTTTATTAAATCAGGTTGAACAAAGTCCCTACCCGACATGAGGCTCACAGCCTAACAAGGTGTAGTACGATTTAGCCCCCACTTTACAGATGAGAAAACTGAAGCCCAGAGAAGTAAAGTGACTTCCCCAAGGTCATGCCGCAAACAACTGCCAGAGATGGGGTTAGAACTCTGGTTCTCTGGCTTCCAGGCCCACACTCTCCACTAGCCCATGCTACTCCTCTTCTTGCTTAAATAGATTATCACTCTCAAAGCAAAGAAAAATCTAGTATTCATGGAAAAAAAGCAAACAGGACAAGGGAAAGCCTCTCTTTGGAGTAAAAAAATTTTTTTAAAATCAGTACGGCTTGTAATTTAATCAAAGGAATCTAGAGAAATTAAGCCAGTAAATCAAATATTCCTGACACTAGCAACTCACTTCCGTCTTTTTAATCAAGAAAGCAGACAGTTCTCTTCCCACACAAATTAATAACAATTCATGGTGTTTAAGTGCTTATTAGGTGCCAAGCACTGTACTAAGTGGTGGGTGGATACAATGCAATCAGATCAGACAGTCCCTAGCCCACATGGGGTTCATAGTCTAAAGTCTAAATGGGAAGGGAGAACATATATTTAATAATAATAATAATGGTATTTGTTAAGTGCTTACTGTGCTAAGTGCTGGGGTGGACACAAGCAAATTGGGTTGGAAATAGTCCCTGTTCCCCATGGGGCTCACAGTCTCAATCCCTGCTTTACAGATGAGATAAACTGAGGCCCCAGAGAAGTGAAATGAACCTCACGCCAAGGTCACAGCAAATAAGTGGGAGAGCAAGGATAATAAGCCATGACCTTCTGTCTCACAGGCCCGTGCTTTATAGGGGCAGCAGTTTTAAAACAGTACTAGCACCTAAGTGCTCAATCAAGGCCGCTGATGGATCAGTAGCTCTGTCACCCCATCCCGGACAGACGGACATTCCCAGGATCCCCGGGTGGAGGGGCACTAACCTGCCTGCCCATGTACTATTTTAGAGGTATCGTTTCAGATATCAGACATCTGAAGTATGAGCTGGATGCCAATGATTCCAGACTTGGGGTCACTTACACCTCTAATGAAATCTTCCCCTATATATTTAAAGCCCAGAAACACAGGGGCAAGAAAATACGGCTGAAAGAGAAGGAAGGAAGGAAAGAAGAGTGTGAGGAGGATTATCATTTTTTTAAAAAAATGGGAAACTGGGACTCCTTTGCAAGTTCAGAGCATTCAAAAAGGAAGATGTCAGATTAATCCCAAATCATCCCCTACATCATAAACTTCTACTTTTTTGAGCTTTACTCCAAGGCAACTCCTTTCTTTTCGAGCCTAACTGTACTTCAATAAATTTGCAAATTAAAGCAGGAGAATGAGAATTGAATTTTCTCCTGTAAAAAGGCTCTTGTCAAAGGATCAGTGGTTTTCCCTTGTGAAACGAAATTAGGGTTTTCACCTTCTACTTCTATAAAAGGACAACTACTCTCCACAGCCACATTTGTGTATTACCTCTCAAAACTAAAACCCAACGTTGCCCTTACAAAACATTTCAAGGAACCAAGAACGTGTTCTTTTCTCCTGAAGCCCCTGATTCCTGGCTTTGGTCAATTTGTTGCTTAAAGTTAACTTCACAAAAGAATCACAAAGAAGATATATTTCCCGATACTGTTTCATGGATGGAGAAAAACAGGAAAAAGGGAGGGAAAAACAGAAACTTGAATATATTTATTTCGCCATAATGGAGATGCAGGTCACCTAAGAAGATAAATGCAAAGTCTCCTGGGAGACAACCAATAAGGAAGGAACAGCGGTAATGAAAAACAAAACCCTTCAAAATATTACATACAAAGATTTGGTGGCACATCTTGTAGAACAGAGAATTGTAAATATTGAGTATTTCAGCAAAATAACTGTTATATTGCCAAAATGAGTTTCATTTCTTTTAAAACAGCTCTAAGGGAACCTGAGTCTTTTATTGCAACGACATTCCCTTTTAAAAGGGTATGTGTGGGAGGGGGAGAAAAATTGGTATCCATCACTCAGAAATCAGTCATATTTATTAGTCAAATAATTTCACATACACACCATCCCCACCCACTGGAACACTTAAAAACAAACAAAAAACTGAGTCTTTAACTCACTCCAAGTAGGCTTCCAACATTGGTTAAAATGATCACTTCATTGCTAATATTGCATGTATGGTTTTGGGTTGAGTGAATGAATTAATTCCTCCTAGAGTAAAAATTAGGTACGTTAGGAGGAGCATTAACTTTTCTTTTAACATCCACTGCCCAATATAAGCAAGTGTAGGCAGCATTTCACTAACAATGAAAAAGTGTAATGCATTTCCTAAAGCCCCTAATTTACTACCATAAAATCAACATGTGTTGAAAGAAACTGAGCTTAACTAGATTGCTCTGGAAACAATCCCAGTTAATCAGAAAAAAAGAGTATCTGAATGATACAGGGTGATGAATTTTGAGCTAACCAGTCAATCTTCTGGAAAGAGATTTAGAATCGCTGTTGAATGTTTTTTTAAATCACCAGTCAATACGGAACTGCAGCCAAAAAAGGCTCAAAAATGGGTTTCCCTTTCATACCCAGTCCAACTCTAGAGCCAATAGCCACATTTGGCTATTTCCTCTTATTTACTGAAGACAGATAACTGAAGTTCAACAACTTAAACCCTCCAAATAAAACCCAATTTCCTCTTTGAAAAGCAGCTGAATAGCAGTAAGGAATTGAAACTGCACACAATAACTCAGTATGAAAAAAAGGTTTTGGAATATTTGGCCTGGAATATACATTCAAGAGGAGCAGCATGGCCTAGTGGAGAAAGCACGGGTCTGCGAGATAGAAGGACCTGGGTCTAGTCCCAGCTCCGCCACTTGTCTGCTATGTGACCTTGGGCAAGTCACTTCACTTCTCTGTGGCTCAGTTACCTCATCTGTAAAATGGGGATTAAGACTGTGAATCCACTGCAGGACAGGTACTGTGTCCAACCTTGTAGTTACCCCAGCATTTTTGGCCCTGTATGAGTGCAAAGGAGATTATTTTTCTGCCACCCTTCCAGCAAAGAAGAAACCTCTGGAGAGTGGAATGTTCCAAATAATTTAAGTCGTATTATTGTTTTTTTTCCAGTGGTTTGGCTATTACTGTCATTATTGTATTTGTTAAGCACTATAATCATTCATTCAATTGTATTTATTGAATGCTTACTGTGTGCAAAGCACTGTACTAAGCGCTTGGGAGAGTACAATATAATAAGAGACATACTTCTGCCTAGAGGGAACAGTCTAGAGGGAGAGACAGAAATTAGCATAAAAAAAAGAATAAACAGATAAACAGTGCCCAGCACTGTTCTAAACACTGGGGCAGATACGAAATCATCAGGTCAGACACAGTCCCTGAACCCCATGGGGGGCTCATAGTGTAAGTAGGAGAGAGAACAGATATTGGATCCCCATTTTCAGATGAAATTGAAGAAACTGGAAACTGAGGCACAGTAAAGTGAAGTGTCTTGACCAAAATCACACAGCTAGCCACTGGCAGAACTGGGATTAGAACCAAGGTCCTCTGACTCCCAGACCTGCGCTCTTTCCACTAGGCCTCTCTGCTCCTAATTCGGAGCTCTCAGTGTGACAGGCTGAATGAGGTTCTGGAGCAAACACTCAAGTTTTAATCTGAATTACGAGGTTACCATTTCCATTTTTGTTCCTCTTCTTTCTTCTGTTTCTTTCTCTTGTTGTCTGGTTCAGCCATCTTCTTATCTTTACTCTTGGGTTTCTTGGCTTTATTGTCCTATGAAAAGGTGAGAAAGGAGAGAACTTAAACACATTTGTCTGGAGAACACTAAAGAAGCTGGCAGGGTTAGAATGGTTGTTATGGTAAATGGATCCAGGTCAACCAGGGTACATATGGGGAGGAAAAAAGAGAGGGGGAACTACATTTTCCCGTCTCTTCCTCTATTGCAGACCTCTTTACTTCCCTTGTCAAGCATGTCTTTCTTCCAGTCAGTTAATATTAAGCGCTCAGGGTAAATGGTCCAGGGCTATTTGCAATGTAGAGCTAAATATTTGGTTTAAATGGAGAAGACAGTCTCAGCAGCTACGGGGTGATTCATTCAGCCAGAGTTTGCTTCTTACCCGTTTTCTAAACATTTAGTTGATGCACTGATAAAAGCGGGCATTGAAATAGCACCACTGCCTCACCCTAACCCCTCTAAAAAAATATATATATATTAAAAAAAAAAACTTATTCTTTCAGTGTTCTCTTACTTTACAAGCAATGTTTTAAACCAACGTGAACTCTATCATACATTAAAAGTACACCCACCCAAACTGCACCGCACATATGATAAATGTGAATCATATTTAAATAATGGAAACTCAGCAAAACTTAACAAGTAGATAAAACCTGGAACAAGCAGCTTATTAAGTTGGGAGTTTGGCTCGGCAAAGGAATGAAGACATGCAGTGTCGAAAATAGGGGAGGGAGAGGCTTTGGCTAAAAATCCTCCAGACACAACTATATCAAACAGCTGCTTCCATCATCTATCCTGGGGTTGGCAGCACAGCACTCATGAAGGTCCATTAATATAAATTCCAGGCATGCTGTTGGATCTCTTTGGGTGAGTGCTTGCTATTTAACTACTGAACATGACTTCTAGGAATCATGGGAACAGAGGACCATGCTGTGGTTGGCTGGGCCACTCGGGGGAAAAACTCTCAGGCTTGCAATAAAATCATCTTGGCCCTTGAAGAAACTGATTAAAAAAAAATATTAACTTTGCTGATTTTTATCTGCAAGATAAATTGGCAAAGTGGAGGGAAGAAGGGGAACTTTACTTCAGGCAGACTTGTTTGGCATGACTATGCAACCATTTGAAGAGAGAAAAAAATTAAAGCACATAAAGGGGAATTTCTTTCCAGGTACATGTACGCCTCCATACTTCCTGACTCAGAAATGGCTCGCTGCTTAGTAACCCTCAAGGCTCAGACAAGAAAATCCACAACTGGGGAATGGCAGAGCAATTCCTGACCTCTCCTGAGAAGACTCAGCCTGCCATTCCCTAAGCTTAATGATTTAACAGGATCATTTAAGGTCTGTCCACTATATAACTGCCAAGAAAGGCAAAAGCCAAGTGTTTTTTCCCCTTCAAAGGTTTCACTAAGCCCTTTGCATCCTCCCTAACTCCAGTAGAAAGGTTATTTTTTTTTCTGGACCAAGCAGTACTCATCAAATTGAAAGGAGTTCAGAACATTGAGGGAAAGAGTAGCACTCTCAAACTACTCTCTTTCAATCAATTGCATTTACTGAGCACTTACTGTGTGCGGAGCACTGTAACAAACACTTGGGAGAGTACAATATAACAGTCTTTGAGGGAGACATGAACTGTGTTTAATTCCCACCTGTGCAGTTTCTCCCAGCACTTAGTAAAGTGCTCTGCATACAGCAAACACTTAAAACAATGACTACTACCTATAAAAAAAGTGCAGCCACCGATGTTCAGGAATCATCATTGCAACCATTAAAGATGCTTCGTCGTCTCCTTTTATTGAACCAGCAGCACAAATCCTGTTTTCTGATTCTCAACCTTAAAGCCATGAATCTGCTCCCTGGCAATTAGCCACAGTACCCGTCTCCCGACTTACCTCCTCTTCCTCTGGTTTTCGCTTCTTGACTTTTTTGATATCTTCTGTTTTAATTTTTTTGGGCTTAAAATCAACACTGGAGGAAAAAGAAAAAAAAGCCACTTAAACTTACCATCCACAGGAAAAGGAATTCTAAAACCTGAGGCCTCGAAGTGGGGCCCCTCGCATCTACTCTGACAGGCCCCTGGAACAGAACATATCAAAACACCAAAAACAACCTCACTGAGGGAACGGCAGGAATGATTATGACATCAATCCATCACACTGGGCATCTGCTCTTTACTGAGCTCTTAGGAGCTTACACATCTATGCAGACCATCAAACCATCTTCCTCAGAAACCCTCCCACATTGCCACCTGTACATATACCCATCCTCTTATGAACCCCAGTGGAAAAGCCCCTCCAGAAAGATTTTACAGAAATACAAGTAACATCAAGTCTGCTGAGAAGACAATATAAGACTGTAGACGAGTAGGTGGTATTTCCCATTTCACTGGTTGAGGGAAATGAAACGAACAAAAAATTAAAAAATACTCACTCATCTTCTTCTCGAGGTCTTTTTAAAGGCTTAGCATCTTCTTTGGGAGGTGCAAAGTACCCATCGTCATCTGGTTCGTCTTTAATACGAGGTGGACTGGGGAGAGGAAATTGGCTGTTTTAGGAACAAATGTGAGAAAAACTCCCAACTGGAATGGGGCTGATCCCACAAAGTGAAGACGGTCACTTGTTGCTCTGATGTCTGCTTTCAGTTCTCTAATTCGATATTTTATACACACAAACATGCTAATGACAATAATTTGCTATTTTCCAGTTAAAAAGAGTAATACAACTACGCTCCTACTTAAGACTGGGGGTGGGGGTCAAGTGAAGAAACGCAAGTGGGATTCTCTTTTCTTCACTCATTTCAAGTAACAACATCTTTGGAACCTTAACTGAAATAGCACTCCTGTTAGTCGGGCCACACGGTATAAAGCCTGCTTTTTCTGTTGCCCTGCTTCTGCAGTTCTGGAAGTCCTAATTCACAGAGGAGCACAGTGAAGCCTTTTTTCAGGGAGGCCATTTTCCTTACTGATCAACTTCCTGCCAAGCTGAAATGTCATTTGAACTGAAATTGCCATCTGCACCAAAATCTTTAAGCATGCTTGCTCTGCTGCGAGGAACACCTCATTCTTACCTCACAGCTCCTACCCGGAGAGGGAGGCAATACAGGAGTTCATTATTCTCCCCTCATTTATGATAGAAACCTCAAGCTTACAAGCGGCTAATTTTCAGAAAGAAGGACCACTGTCACCCTTGCATCTGGATTTGTACCTTTTTTCCCTCCCTCAGCCCTATAGCATTAATTTATTTATATCTCTAATTTATATTAATATCTATCTCCCCCTCTAGACTGCAAGCCCCATATGGGCAGCAAATGTGTCTACCAACTCATATCTTGTAATCTACCAAGTGCTTAGTACAGTGCTCAACATACAGTAAGCACCCAAAAAATATGACTGATTGGGAGTGAGACGTATAGAAGAGTTACTTTTCTTGTTAAATTATTCTCAGTTATAGTTATCTATTAAGGGTTTAATATGTGCCAGGCACTTTACTAAGGTGGATTCCAGACAATAAGATCAAAAACACAACTTGCCCCACAAGGAAGAGAAGGTATTTTATTCCCATTTTACAGGTGAGGAAACTGGAGCTGAGGGAAGTTAAGCGACTAACCCAAGGTCACAGAGCAGGCAAGGAGAAGAGCCAGAAACAGAACCCAGATCCCATATAGGACAGAGACGATGTCTGACACAATTATCTTATAATTGGGTTTAATTATCTTAAACCACAGTGTTTAGTACAGAACTTGGCCCTTATTAAAATACCACATTATTAAACTTAAATACCATGAAAGCTCCATTTTCTTTCCACTAGGCTACACCTTCTCCATCTTCCCAGGTATCAAGACTTACAGCAATTTCCATATGAAAACTAAAATCACTGCACCCAAAATGAATCCTGGCATTTATGGAGCCAGATCAGAAACCAGCAGCAAGTTTATTCCCCACCCTAGTTCAAATATTTTTAAATGCTGTTAAGCGCTATGTGCCAAACACCATAATAAGTGCTGGGGTAGATACAAGCTAATCAGGATGAATACAGTCCAAGTCCCACATGGGGCTCACAGTCTTAATTTCTATTTTACAGGGAGCTGAAGCACAGAGAGATGAAGTGACTTGCCCATGTCCTAGTGCAGATAAGTAATGGAGCCAGGATGAGAACCCAGGTCCTCCAACTTCACAGGCCCATGCTCTTTTACTAGGCCACACTGCTTCTGCAAATGAAAAACTCATACCCTCTGTCCATGTATACATTAGGCCTCCATTCAAACACTGGTAACATTAAGAATGTGGCTGGATGCTGACAATAGCCCTGAAGCAACTTAGTAATGGTATAGTCCATCAGAAGAACAATGATGGTATATGTTAAACGCTTACTACGTGCCCAGCACTGTTCTAAGCGCTGGGAGAGATATAAGGTTATCAGATTGTCCCAGGTGGGGCTCACAGTCTTAATCCTCATTTTACAGATGATGTAACGGAGGCACAGAGAAGGTAAGTGACTTGCCCAAAGTCAAGTGGCTGACAAGTGGCAGATCCGGAATTAGAACCCATGACCTCTGACGCCCAAGCCTGCACTCTTGCCATTAAGTCACACTACTTCTCTACAACAACAATCATTCATTCATTCTACAGTCTAATTTTACAGTCTAATCGGGGGAGACAGACAGACAAGAACAATGGCAATAAATAGAGTCAAGGGGGAGAACATCTCGTAAAAACAATGGCAACTAAACAGAATCAAGGCGATGTACATTTCATTAACAAAATAAATATGGTAATGAACAATCTACTCCCCTCCTGTCATTCCCAGCTTTCCCCAGTGAAGCACACTCAACTACTGTCTATACCTCATCCACCTCGGGGAATACTTGAGTTAAGAAGGTTGCATCTTAGGACAGGTTGATTTTAATTCCCTCTAGCCCTAAGTCTATTAATTTGAGTGGGTCCCAAACACAAGGCTGTCTGTTGCCACTGGACCTGTCGTATTTGGGAACCCGGAGCAGGCTTTAGAGAATCTAAAACAGAGAAGCAGCATGGCTCGGTGGAAAGAGCACGGGCTTGGGAGTCAGAGGTTGTGGGTTCAAATCCCAGCTCTGCCACTTGGCAGCTGTGTGACTGTGGGCCAAGTCACTTAACTTCTCTGTGCCCCAGTTACCTCATCTGTAAAATGGGAATTAAGACTGTGAACCTAACATGGACAACCTGACTACCCTGTATCCACCTCGGCGCTTAGAACAACAGTGCTCTGCACATAGTAAACGCTTAACGAATACAACTTTATTAATTATTAAAAGGCCACAATAATTAAAATGCTGAGTATTCCCATTAGCTAACCTTGCGAGGGCTTTGGCAATTTCCCATGAAACAGTTCTAAAAACCACCTGAAGGGGGCACCTGCTTTCTGCCGCAGAGAGGAATTCCACGCAAACTGCTTATTTTCCCCTAACAAGGGTTCGCATTAGGAACTTCAGCAGTGAAACCAAGAATTGCACATTTGGGGAAGAAACATTCATCCCGCACTCTGTCCTAGGCAGCAAATGCAAACATTTCATCCCTCCTTACAAGTCCACACTTATCAAATACAGGAGCAAACAAGAACTCGGGGAACAAAAATGCCAGGGAGAAAGCACTGGGCTGAAATGAAGGTGTCGGAATGCGAAGCAGGGAGTGATCTTTAGCTGTGTGTGTGAGACTCCCAAATGCACTCAGCTCTCTTTGCTAATCCTACCCCAAACCACTCGGAGAACACTGTAAAACAAAACTGCAATGTTCCATCATTTGGTTACTAGCCCACCTGAACGTAGCACTTCCAAGTGCCTTGGGTGACTAAACTATATTCACAAGGGAGAGGGAATGGAACTGGAGGAGGACAGGTGGAGAAGGGTGATTTAGGAAAGCAAGGAACACGTTCCCAAATGAATCAGCCTTGGCACTGACAAAATACCCTCACATGAAAACCTGGCAATAAAGAGGAGAACCTGGCAGCCAAGGAGGAAGGTACCGAACAGGCTGCCTTTAATCGAACTTTACAGTTAATAGGCATACGTTGTAATATACAAGTGGGTGAATGCATAAAAACACCTCAAAACATTACTGTAAAATCCTCCTTTTAAAGTCAGTCCCATCCTTTTATTTCACTCACAGAATAACCATTAGGAAGACAATCCTCTGAATCCCATAACAAATCTAATTTGGCAGAAACCAAATTCCTTGAAAGAGCCCAGAGAGGTAATAGGCAAAGGGGAAGACTGGTCCAAGAGCTTCTTGAGCTTGACATCGGCAAAGAGCTAAAAAGACCTGAAGTAGGTGTTATTGCTCATCCCCCACACCGCCGACTAAAATCTCTGTCCACCTTTTCAATCGCCCACTCAAAAAAGTAAAAAATAAAAGGGGGACTGAAGTAGAACTGAGAATGCAGCCAGGGTCATGACCTTGGCTTTCAGATCTTCAGTCACTGCCAACAACATAGTAGAGAGGGTCTCCCTAATTCATCTCCTCGTTACGGCATTAGGGCAACACAAATCAAGGTAAATATACCTTACCTACGAGAAGCCATTTCCTTTTCCTTCTTATTTTAGCATCCCCAGACAGTCTTCCCTGTAAGATAAAGCGACAAGTCGTCAGAATCTTGCAGGTTTGATTGTCTTTCCCGGCCTGGTTGCAACCCTCTCAGCACCAGCGAACTTTTCTTCCAAAGTCACCCTTTAACAGGCAGTCAACCTAGTTACAATCAACAGCAGATGAAAAGAACAGATTTCCAAGAAATAGCCATTTCCTTTGCCCCCTAGACTTCTATTCTGAATGTTGCAGCAGCATTCCTTCATCTCGTGAATTGTGTTTTCACCCCTCCAATCAGCTCTGGTGGGCAGGACTGAGTAGGAAGAAATGTTAAGCCAAATATCACGGCCCTCCTCCTTCTCCTTCCCCAATCCGGCAGTACTCCGACACATTCAATGAGGGCCCATCTCTTACAGCAGAACACATCTGTAAGGCCCACCAAGGCCACACTTCACATCGCCATTTCCCAGCTGAAATATTTCCCAATGAGAAGGAAGAAGTGATGGCATGGCTGATGTCTGAGCCCAGTGAGAAATCAGTTTACATTTTTGGCTCACAAAAAGATGTGGTACTTGACTCAGGTAAACTTACAAAACAAGAGATTGCTGATGTCCCTCCAAGTCACCGGAATCCCTCAAACAAGTCACTGAACACACATACCTTTTCTTCTTCCTCTTTCCTTGTCTCTATCTTTATGCTTGTCTTTAATGCTTCTCTGAGCTCCCATCTTTGTGTTTGGTCTTCTCCTTCTCTTGTGTTTCTTCTCCGAGGAATCTTTGTGCTCACTGTGAAAACAGATTAGATGTCCCAGGCTTAGCTCAAGGAAAGGCAATTGTTCCCGTGGTCCTGTATCAAAATTAAAACTAAGGGGGCCATAGAAATTTGATCACTTGAGGGGAAATGATCCTGGGTTATCCTGATAAGGGGGGGAAGCTGTCAAGCTCTACATTGAAGGGTTGGGTTCTGCTTTTCAGGGTGTTGCCAATGGAAAAAGGAAGAGTTAATGCGTGTTAGTACGTTTGTGTGCATATGGTCTTTTACTGACAGAAAATTTATAGTGAATCAAGTCTACTTTCATACCACTGATAATTATCTTTAAAATCTTTTTATTCCAGAGTGTACAGAAACAAGACAAGGTCATATCAACACAGGTTTGGTAGTGTAATACCCATCAACCCAAATGTTGTTCTCTGAAGGCCTTACTTCCACAACTAGTTCCCCTTAAGGTGATGAGCAATCTAAGCAAGGCACATTTGTTTCTTTCCATAACTTGCCTTGTGCTTCTTAAAAGGCTGACCATTTTTGTCTGGCTGAAAAATACATGTCAGACCTTTTCAAATACACCAAAAATCATTGTATTTACTGAGCGCTTACTGGGTAGAGCAGTGTACAGAACAGAGTTGGCAGACACATTCCCTGCCCACAACGAGCTTAAGATCTAGAAGAGTAATAACGGTATTTAAGTGCTCACTTTATGCCAAGCACTGTACTAGATAGGAAGGTCAGACAGTCTCTGTTTTAATTGGATATCATGGTCTAAGTAGGAGGGGAGACCCGGCACTGGATCCCCATTTTACTTATGAGGCCCAAGAGGAAACACGGAACTGCAAATCAGGGCTGGAGATGTGGATTTGGGCATTATCCACATACAAAAGTGGTAGGTGAAGCCATGGGAGTGAATGAGTTCTCTGAGGGGGTGGGTATAGAGAATAGAAGGGGATTCAGAACTGAGCCCTTGAGGGATCTCACAGTGAAGGACGGGGGTGGGAGGCAGAGGAGAAGCCCACAAAAGAGATTGAGAATGAGTGACCAGAGAGGTGGGTGCTCATATTCCAGAATGGGTATCCCCACACAGCCCAACTGCACTCAAAAGTTCTCTGGACATTTGGTCCTGAAAGCAGCAAGACCCAATTGGAGTACTTGCCAGGTACTTTTGCAGAGCACTTTGTATCTTTATTTCATCCGCAACTATTATTGCCTTCAAGAGTGGCAATACAATCTTTGGGAGAAGAGGGTGGTAATGCCTACCTTGGTATCCATCCTAATGGTCAGGTTGACCACCCAATATCCTACCTTCTACTCCTGGTAGGCAGTTACCCACATCTCACAAAACCCTTATCAAACCTGATGTTCCAAGTTGGCACAATTTTCTGTGTTTTATCATCCGTAGTCATTAGTAGTATTTCTTTGGTTTTGTAAGCCATGAGGAAGCAGCATGACCTAGTGGAAAGAGCATGGGCCTGGCAGTCAGAGGACCTAGGTTCTAATTCCAGCTCTCCCACATATCTGCCGTGTAGCCTCTAGACTGTAAGCTCATTGTGGGCAGGGAGTGTGTCTACCAACTCTATACTGTACGTTCCCATGTGCTTAGTACAGTGCTCTACACACAGTAAGTGCTCAAATATGATTCACATGGGCAAGTCACAAATTCTCTGTGCCTCAGTTCCCTCATCTGCAAAATGGGGATTCAATACCTGTTCTTCCTAGTTAGACTGTGAGCCCCCATGGGACCTGATTTCCATAGATGAACCCACTCCCTTTTCCAGGCAGCTTCAGAATCAGTGAACAGAGCTGGTGGGCTTTTAACCTGAGCTGCCCGGCTGTAGGCAATGGGGTCACCTGAGGTGAACCTCTCCACCTCAGATTCGTGTTTGCTTACATTCACAACAGCCTCAGACCAGAGAGTACAGGGGTTTGAGACATTTAGCAGTGGTGGTGGTGTGTGATCCAAACCTTCAAAGCCTTATTGAGGGCACATCTCCTCCAAAAGGCCTTCCCTGACAGCCCTGAAAGCCCTCCTTTCCTCTTCTTCCAATCATTTCACCCTGACTTGCTCTCTTTATTCATCACCCCTCCCAACCCCAAAACACTTACGTCCATATCTGTAATTTATTTATATTAATATCTCCCTCTCTAGATCGTAAGTTCGATGTGGGCAGAGAATGTGTCTGTTCATTGTTGTCCTCTCCCAAGTGCTTAGGACAGTGCTCTGCACACAGTAAGCACTCAATATGACTGAATAAGTGTGTGTGTGCGTGTATGTTTGTGTATACACTGGTATATACACATTTAGGGGGTAGGGTCACTTATCTGAAGCAGCAGAAAAGCAACTTGCTGTTGCTTATGAAAGGGACACAGAGCTATAAAGAACCACTCATATTCCTGACAAAAGAGTATTTTGTAGGTTGATCTAAAACTAGTAATAGATGGCAAATGTTTACTACCAATACAGAGAATTTACAGTTAATGATCAAAATCTGTGGGGCTGCTCTGGGTGTCTTTCTGTCTTTAGGCTCTCTCTTCTTTAGCTTCCATTTCACTTGATCTCTGCTTTAATGAAAGTAACTGCCACACTGAAAAAATCGGCTTCACTAGCACATCTTCTCAGCACTAGAGTGCAATTAAAGCCTGCAATCTGTGCAGGCCACTGGAAAACTGCAAGGTTAGAATGGCGGCTCAAGAAGAGATTTTTAAAAGAAATAGAGCTCTCTGGTAAAACTCCAGGGTGGTTCTTTGTACAAGATAAAAGAGTTTCCAGATAAGAAATGGAATCACAAGGGACAAAGATTACAGTAGGGACTGTTTTATCAGGGGAAATCAATCCTACGAGAGATTTTCATGGCCCAGAAATCTTTGGAGAAAGTTTATAAGCAACCAGAAACTGTTCTAGGAATCATAAACTGAACAATTCCCAAGGGAACTAGAACTCAAACACATATACATACACATACGCCCACAAATGTCATGATTACATACAGAGAACTTGACTGCTAAATTTGCCTGCTTTGGTCAGAACTGCATTATGCTTCTTCCACTCCCACTTATTTACTTCATTTACTCATGAAGACAGGCAACACAGTTAAGTCATCCTGACCATCATCACCCAGTGAACCAAAAAATACTAGCGGTCTGATATGAGACTGTACTTCTAGATGGACAGAAAATCACTTAGACCCCAAAACTTTGCACCCAACTAAATAATCTGACGGGCAAGCATATTTATGATTGCAAGTGAGGTGAAAACTAAAATAAACTGCGAGAATAAATAAATGCAGTCAGGGCTATCCTCTGCATCTTTTCCAAAAGTCCTGCTTTCCAGGAGACTATGAAACTGTCTCATTCACTAAGTGCTAGAGCCCAAGAGGGGGGAAAAAAACATCTTCCATTGTCACTAGGCACAGATGTTGGCTGCTCAGGTCTGATTGAATTTTTGTCTGGAGCAATACAGTTACAGCCCTACAGAGTATTAGTTGGCACCATTATACAGTGAAAGAGAAAGGGAGGAAAAAGAAGCATCAAATGAAGGCCACTAAGATGATAATGTTTCACCTTTCAAACTAGTAGTAACAGTGCACTGTCCTAGGTCCTTGGGAAGTTTAGAAAAAAGTGACTCAATGCTCTCTTCCCATAAGGATCTTACATTCTAATAGAAGACAAAAGTATTTACAGTAATTAAAAGAAACATTTTTATGTCTGGATATATTTAGAATAAAAGATATTCAAGGGGGCTGAGGATGGATGGGTTCGAATCCTGGCTTTGCCGCTTGTTTGCTAAGTGACCTGTAAGACACGGGATGTTACATACATTGAGTTCATAAGTGCTAGAATTGGCTGATGGATTTATTTGGCTTCGAGTGCTGGGAAATTAACTGGGGAAGGCTTGCTGGGGGTGAGAAGAGACAACAGGCATTTTATCCCCATTTTGCAGATGAGGAGATCAAAACAGAGGCCCAGAGAAGTTACATAGCTTGTCCAAGGTCACAGTGCAGCCAGAGGCACACCTGACTCCCAGCCATGTCTCTTCCCTCCCTCCAACTCTTTCCAGTAGCCCATGGTGAGCAGCTAGTGAGTTCAAAGAAGATGGAATGAGGAGGGAAGAACGGAATGGTCAGCAAGAGAGAACATGTGTTTCCCTGAAAGTAAATGCAAAGGCTTTTCCATTTTGGGACACCAGGATCAGTTAGATTTGAGAGCTGGGCTTTTAGCTGAAAGGCAAACATAGACATCATCTAATACACAATCAGAGAAGCAAACTCTTGCTGCTTGGGACAGCTGGGAACACCAGGTCTCTGGACTATCACCAAGGAACAGCACCTGGAGCAATATGGAAACGGCAATGACGTTAGAAGTTTCAACCCTCAGCAATCATCACTCTGGCCTGTAAGATGACACTTCAGGGGAACATTACCATGGCCTTAAAAAGTCTTTGGCCTTAAAATTATTAAAAGACCAAAAAAACAGGGATCTTTACGTCTTTACTTCATCGCCAAGCCCTATCCCAAGTTTTCCCCCAGCCTGGAACTTCCTCCCCTTCCCAGTATGCCAGACCGCCATTCTTTCCACCCTCAAACCATTATTAAGGTCACACCTCCTCCAAGAGGCTGTCCCTGATTAAAGCCCTCTTTTCCCTGGCTCGCTCTCCCTTCTGCATACAAGCTAATCAAGATGGACACAGTTGATGTCCTACATGGGGCTCACAGTCTTAATCCCCATTTTTCAGATGAGGTAACTGAGGTACAGAGAAGTGAAGTCACCCAGCAGACAAGCGACTGAGCCGGAATTGGAACCCAGGTCCTTCCAACTTTCAGGCCCTTGCTCTATCCACTAGGCCATGCTACTTCTCATGATCTTATGTCCTTATATGCAATTTATTTACTCCTATTAATATCTGTCTCCCCCTCTAGACTATAAGCTTGTTGTGGACAGGGAATGTGTCGATTTATCCTTCTACTGTACTCTTCCAAGCACTTAGTAAGGCTTTGCACACAGTAAGGACTCAAATACGAGTGAATGAATGAATGATCTATGTACTTTGATCTATGACCTTTGGACCTTTGATATTCACCCTTCCCCCAACACTTACGTACTTTTGACTTATATTATAAATTAATTATTCACGCCTGCCTCCCCCTTGACTCTAAGCTCATTATGGGCAGGGAACATATCTGATAATTCTGTTGTACTGTACTCTCCCAAGTGCTTAGTACAGAACTCTGCCCATAGTAAATGCTTAATATGATTAATATGAAATGCTTAATATGATTGCTTGATAACAGTACCTGCCCTACATGGTGCTCACAGTCTCAATCCCCATTTTTACAGATGAGGTAACTGAGGCACAGAGAAATGAAGTGACTTCCCCAAGGTCACACGCAGACAGGTAACTGAGCTGGAATTAGAACCCATGATCTTCTGCCTCCCAGGCCTAAGCTCTATCCACTAGGCCCAATTTCTAGAAGCATGCTTGGCATCTTCCTTTGTACGAAAAGCAATAACCACTAAGCTCAACAAAACCTTTAGCATCTTACAAGTGGACAAACTGCCGACGACTCTCTTCAAAGAAGTAGTCGCGACTCTAAGGCTTGGCAGTCATACTGGATACTTTTACTCCAAGCAGCATGGAGTAGTAGATAGAGCACCAGTCTGGGAGTCAGAATGGGCTTTAATCCCGGCTCCACCGCCTATCTGCTGTATGACCTTGGGCAAGTCACTTCACTTTCTCTGTGCCTCAGTTCCCTCATATGTAAAATGGGGATTGAGACTGAGCCCCATGTGGGACAGGGACTGCGTCCAACCTGATCTGCTTGTATCCACCCCGGCGCTTAGTACAGTGCCTGGCACATGGTAGGTGCTTAAATGCCATAATTATTATTATAAAGCTTGGCAGATATCTTCAGACTGCCCAGTTGGCCCAAGAACTATTTAAGGGGAGAACTGGTTCTTGAGGGCAGTCAGTCGGACCTGGTTTCCCAGATGCTAGGAAAAGGATCAGTAAGGGACGAGATGGATGGCAAAGAGAACCAGTTCCTCTGAGTGCAGCTGAGAGTTCATGACTCTTTAAAATATTTGCTGGAGATCCTCAGAGGCCGAGGGCAGACTTAGGGGTGGGCGGAAAGCCCAGTTTTCTAGGAGATACAAGCCACTGCACCAGGTGCTTGACAACATACAACAGAAACAAAAAGCCCCACTCTGTGTTCTTGAAGAGCTTACATCCGGAAAACCAAGAGGCCCAGAAACATTTGTAACTGAAGGGAAGAGGGAAATCAATGGAGGACTTTCCCAAAAAGCTATCAGGCGTTTCTCACTCTGACAGCCTAGATCAGCGCTGCCAATACAGCCGGAAAAAAATCTCTTGGCTCCATCTTTTACAGCAATAGTTTTCTGTCTTCCCCAGTTTTCCACAAACTTGTCATTTCTGACAAGTTCAAGACCAAGTGCCAGGATTTCAGTGTAAAAGCAACATAGTCAAAATCTGCCAGAAGGAAAATCTGACTGCTTCATATGCTGGTCTTGGAAATCAGGAATTTGCCTTTTAACTGTCCACTGTCCAAATAAGTGATTCAGCTTTTGAAAGAGAATCTTTTTGGTCAGGCATGTGGGAAGAAGAGTCATTTATTTAGACCCTTTTTTTAATCAGTCTATCAATTTAGACAAGGAGGCACATTTGTTATGTTCTTTTTCAAGGAAAAAGAGAACGTTATTGTGGGGCAAACAGTTTAACTGAGCGGTTTGTGTCTAATAAGTAAATCTGAGGTTGCATGCCAAACTGTGGGCACCTAAAAAAAACCAGATTCAATGTGGTATGTCATTTTGACTCCCTGAAGGACACACTAAATTCCAATTACAAAGTATCTTGTTAACAAGGACCTTCACCTTCAGCACAAGTGAATTTTCCATGTCCCACCATTTAGGAGGTCAAATTGTTCTAGATAAATCAGCTGTGTATTCTTGTTCCAGCAATGTTTACCTATGTCAGACCAACGGGCTGAGAAAGACTAAACTCCCCACTGGAATATGGCATTTAACTTGTCTCTGTTCCATTTACTCCTTGTATGTCTTCAAAGAAAAGATGGTTAGACGTCAAGGAAGGTGTTCTAATCGGTCTCCTTCTAGGCACGTAAAATATGATTAATGAGGGACAAAAATGGCTCTCAGCTCATAATGGGATGACAAAGTCAGTTTTGGGGAAATGCTATACTATAATTATTTATTTTGCAATTAAATAAATATTTCAGAAACCTGAGCATGGGACCAAAGAATTCACCCCACTACCCAAAGGTCATAGGCATTTTGTTAGGAATGTTCTTAATCTGAGAAAGGAAAAGTCTTTGCATGGCTGCAATAATCTGCTTCCCTGAGGGGTCAAGGTATAACTTGGAAAATACTATAGTGCCCATGCTCATTTTTACATCAGTGCCTTTCTGCAGCTCTAGCAATCTGGCAAGCAAAGACCTCGTCAGGCAATTATCTGAATGGAGATGTACCCGCTGCTAAAGAAAAGTCCCCTTACCTATTACTGTGCTTCGACTTTTCCCGATCTTTCTCCTTGTCCTTCTTGTGCTCTTTGTGTCGATGTTCTCTGTCTTTGTGTTTATCTTTATGTTTGTGAGAATCTGCAAACAAAAAAGGAAATGAATCAGTCAAGGGAAGGCAGTAGTCCCCTCTTGCCCATCTTGTTACGCAAGGTGACTTAAGGATGGAATTGTGGCATGGGGCCCATTTGTCAGATGGTGCTTACGCATCAATCCACTGCAATGGCCGACAATCAGACAAATAGCCCATGGAGGCATTCCCCCAAGCCCAGCCACCCACACGAGCGAGACAAGTAGGATAGAGAATTATAGGATAGGAAGTGGCATGGTGAGTCCCTCTTCTCACTGCCCTCCTCCACCCCTCCTGGAAACAAAACCCACGGAAGAAGGCGTGACGGGAACAATTAAGCTGAGTGACAGTTACTGGTGTGAGTCTCTAAGGGGGCTGAGCCTCATGGGATTACTTATGCCAGGAATGGCTTTCGCATTTGAGGTTAAAAAATTTATCACTGAGAACAGGGGAGAAGATGCTCTGGGGGGCATGAACGATTGAAAAATTCACCCTCTCAGTGACATCACTTACTACCCCCCAAGGGGCTAAGTACCTTGAGCAACTTTAAAGACCTGTGCTGACTCGGCATCAGCATGGATGGCCCTGAAATACTGACTGTTGAATTTTCCAAGTCCAGTTCAGAAGATTTTATTTTATTCATAATTTGTTGCATGTTTTTTGGTCCTAGTTCAGCCAGGAGGGCTAAAGACTCAAACACATTGCCTCAGGTCCCTCTGCCAAAGCATAATACTATAGGAAAGGGAATAAGGGATGTTTTCAGTCACTGAGGGTAGGTTCCCTCTCAGGGTTGCACCTGGAGAGTTTCCAGTTCTCTACTAAGCTCGGCTACTGGAGGGTGAGTCAAGCAGAGGCCTACCCATTCCATTCCTAGCTCAGGCAGTGTTTAGCAAGTGGAAGGCAATCTGCTACAAGTCAAAACTCACCCATGTTGGGCAGCAGCCGCATGGGAGAAAGTTGAGGGCGGAGGCTCGAGTTTACTGAGAGGAAGGCGGTAATGGTAAACCGCTTCTGTATTTTTACCAAGAAAACTCTGTGGATACATTACCAGAACGATTGCAGATGGAGAGCGGGGCGTTCTGGGAGAGATGTGTCCGTGGTGCCTCTATGGTTCGGAAACTAATCGACGGCATAAAACAAGCCAAGAGGGTAGGTTTCCTCTGTGGCTTCTCAGGTCAGGCTGCCTCATCTTTACATTGTCAGTTAATAGTACTTATTGAGCACTTATTTTGTGCAGAGGACTCTTGGTGGAGTACGATCTAGTGAACAGACATATTCCCTGCTTACACAGAGTTACAGTCTAGAGGGGGGCTAGAGGAGTGTAATCCAGTTGGTCCCCGTAAATCGAGGGCACTGCTTGCTGCCAACTGCAACATGCCTTCTGGGGCCAGGAATCCCTCCAGAAATTTTGAGATGTGTCCTTGGGGGCCAGGAGTGCCAGCCCTCAATCAGAATGGAAATGGTTAGATTTCCCTCTCAAGGATGGGGCTCAGTCCTGACCTCAAGCACAGAGGTCAAGTTAAGACCTGGATCCAATCACTGTCCATAAGGACCTATTACGAGAATTGAATTCAACCCGGGGATAAATGACTGACTTCATACCGTGCCAAAGTTACAGGCAAGCAGAAATGTACTGAAGTAGCATGGCGTGGTGAAACAAGCAAGGGAGTCAGGGGACCTAGGTCCTAATTTCGACTCTGCCAGTTGCCTGATGGGTGACCTTGGGCAAGTCACTTCACTTCCACTATGGCTCAGTTTCTTCATCTGTAAAATGGGGATTAAATCCTACTCCCTCTGAACTCTATCAGGGGCAGGGACTTTGTCCAACCTGAATATCTTCTATCTTCCTAGTGCTTATAATAATGCTTGGCACATAGTAAGTGCTTAAACACCACAATTATTATACTGTTCATTTAAAAAAAACTATATGTGCCAGACCTTTTTAAACAGCAGAGCACACTCAATTCTCCAGCCAAACCCTGTTCACCAGCTAAGGCCTTTGGCCTTTGTCACTTTTCTTCCCCCAACCCTCCTGCATTACTATTACTATATACTGCAGTTTCAAAGTGGGTAATCCTCGGTCTGATAACCGGGAGTTTACTGTACAGTCAGTTCTCCTACAATGCAAGTGCTCACTGAGTTCTGAATCTAATTCGGCAGTTGCAGAGTTAGGGAATGTTCTGCTGATGGCAAGTATCTGTCTGGAGATATAACAAAGCGCTATCCATATTCTAACGCAAGATTTCTTAACCCAGGATTCTTCAAGAATGCAATCTCTATACTGAATAAAACTGATTTTACTTAAATAACAAAAAGGTCACTTTAAATCACCTTGAAGATTAAAGCTAACACAAATATATTCTCTACCCTGCATCACACATTGACTTACATCTCCATCTCCCATTCAAATCCACTCCATTTGGGGTCAAAATGGCCCCAAAATCTTTTAATTGCCCAACATTTGTGCCACCACATTCATCCCTTTAATTTCGGGATGAAGATACTGAGGACAAGGAAGATTCCCCTGAAAAGCCTATGAGGATTCAACTCCCCCATGCGATCCAATGCAGCCTCAGAAATAGCTATTTGTCCAGTCCCTACAGTAATAATCATTATGATACTTGTTAAGCACATACTATGTGCCAAGCACTGCTCTAAGAACAGGAGTAAATGTAAATTAATCAGGTTGGACATAATCCCTACCCCACATGGGGCTCACATTTTAAGTAGGAGAGAGAAGGACTGAATCACCATTTTGAAGATGTGGTAACAGGCACAGAGAAAAGGAAGTGACTTGCCTAAGGTCATACAACAGATGAGTGGTGGAGCCAGGATTAGAATACAGGTCCTGACTCCCAGGCCCATGCTCTTTCCATTAGACTACACTGCTCCAAGTGAACAACTGTCACTGGACAACTGAAACTGAAGGAGCAGAAGAAAATTTCAATTGCTTCAGGAGGAAAAACTTTCAGAACCAAGGAAGTGCTGATGAAAGTGTTGATAAAAGATGAAAAAAACCAATTTATTCACAAAGCTGACCTAATGCATGCATGCTTTCAGGTCAAATCACACAGCTTGGCTGGAAGTAATAATAATAATAACACTTAGGGTGTTAAGCACTTGTTAAGCACTGACTATGTGCCAAGCCCTATTCTAAGTGCTGAGGTAGGTACAGGTGATCGGGTTGGACAACGGTCCCTGTTCCACTGGGGCTCATAGTCTTAATCTCCATTTTACAAAAGAGGAAACTGAGGCACAGAGAAGTTAAGTGACTTGCCCAAGATCACACACCAGACATGTGGTGGAGCCAAACCAACATCCTCTGACTTCCAGGACCCCCCCCCATGCTCTTTCCACTAGGCTATGCTGGGTACAGACCTGCCCACTCTCCCTCCCCCAGCATTTTATTCTCATGTCTGGAGGTGCTCATACATTTATGAAAATATGCTGAATTTGTTTTCACTCTAGGCTAAAACGCCTCTCTGTGGTGACCCAACAGAAGCGGAAAAGAATTTCCAGGATCCTGTTTAGATCCAGAAGTTCCCTGGCTAGATTTGAAGTGTCCAGCCCTTTTACCTCCATCAAATGGGACCGATTTAACCCCCCCATCCCCCCCCAAAAAAACAAACCCAAAACCAGTTATGCTAAGAGTTTTGAAAAATTAATGTCGCTTTTTTTAACAAAAAAAGATTACACAGCTCTTAGTGTAGCCACTTTTTAAAAATCAGTTCCATGAGCCCAGAGCATGAGACTGTGTTGTTGGCTGATGCCAGTTCTGCCTCAGAAGTTGGAAAATATTTTTGCCTGCTTAACCTAGTCAGGACAGCAGAACCACCTTTCTGCAGAAATGACATTCCTCATTTTTCCCTTTGCCAACAGCCTTATTTGGATTCTAGTTTAATGCTGGCACGTATTAGCCATTACTTCTTGGAATAAAGGCGAGGAAAGAGTTTCTGTAGGAAAACTAGAAACCATGTATGGAATTGGAAGATTACCCACTAATTCTGGGTTCCTAATCAGCAGATTTCTAGAAACCACATGGCTGAACGTGCACCAGGAAAAGATAGAAGAGCTAACATAGGAAGAAATATCTGCTTCCCCCATCCTAAAGCCCTGTAGTGACTGAAGCCTCACCTGACACAGACCCTCCCCAGCCTGAACGACACAAAGTAGTGTAGCTTAGTGGAAAGATCATGGTCCTGGGAGTCAGAAGGGCCTTGGTTCGAATCCTGGCTCTGACACTTGACTGCTCTGTGACCTTGGGCAAGTCACTTTACTTCTCTGGGCCTCAGTTATCTCATCTGTCAAATGGGGATTAAGACTGAGAACCCCAAGTGGGACAGGGACTGTGTCCAACCTGATTAGCTTGTATCTACCCCAGTGCTTTATACAGTGCCTGGCATGAAATAAGCGTGTAAATACTACTTTAAAAAAATCAACTTTGGCCAGTCCCCCGTGCTGAACTCTGTTCTTAAAAGATATTGTAGGGTCTTAACCCTTAAAGGAAACAGCCAAGAGGGATTTATGGATACACTTATTCCAATCATACTCCTAAATTAACCTTGGCTTCTGTTTCGGCCATTCCTTAGATTCAGCGTCCCAGGATTTCTTTGCATTCTTCTCCAGGTAATGCTCGGGCCAATTACAGTAGTAACATCAAACTCAAATTACCCCACCACCAAGGCCCAAAGTGTAAGTGTAAGTGAACTCTGAGTCTTTTTGGCCAAGGAGGTAGCACGATGAATGATTCTGCTGTTTCCGATACCTGGGACAATCTAACAATTGGCAGGTTAGAAGAGTAGGAAATGTAACATGCTACTGCCGTAAATCTGCTAGGGGAGGCTCCCCCCAGAAAACCTGGGTAGAATTTACAAAACAACAACAAAAAAATTCCAGCCCCTTATGCCCCGTACCATTCCACGCCCTTGCCAGTGTTTTTTTTCCCTGTTACACACTGCCTTCTTTTCTCAAGCCCACTGCCAGTCTTACACTTTGCCTCCTTGACAGATTTCCTCAAGAAGCAATCAATGGAACTTGAGCACTTAGTCTGCACAGAGTACCGTACTAAGCACTTGGGAGAGTCCAGTACAACAGCTAACAGAATCGTTCGTGCCCATGTCGAGCTTACAGTCTAGACAGGGAAACAGACATGAATATAAATAACATATAAGTTGAAGATCTGTAGGAAGTGCTGAGAGGTTCGGGGAGGGGTGAAGACTAAATGCTGAAAGGTCACAGCTCCAGTAGACAATGCAGGCAAGACCCCCGAGACTGCCGTGCTCCTTGGAGAGGAAATAAAAAAAGACATTGCCAGACAGGGAAACTAGTTGTTGAGAAATGAACTTGCAGGTTCATAGAGAAACCAGTAAACCATAAAGATCCCCCAATTCTCAGATCTAAAACTAGTCTTCCATCAGTCAGCTTTGTTTTACATTTTAAGTAGGCAAAAACAATACAATTGGTCTCTGCGAAAGGTAACTAGTGCACCCATTATTCAGAACAGTACCAACTGCTTTCAAAATAGACAAGAGACACACAAACCTTCCCAAAGTAGCTTCTTAGAAGAAATTTTTAAAAAGCCACTATTTTACCTTCCTGGCAATTCAAGGTAACCACTTAAATTCCATTAAAGAAAAAGTAACTCTCTGTACTAGTATGGAATCCCTGAACTAGTCCAGAGGAACACATCTAGGAACTAGTGTCTCAATATCAAATACTGCAAAAATGAAATGGCATTGGGTCCAAATTGAACTCATGTGAACCCAAGTAAAACCAAAGCAAGGACAAGAACAAGTCGACCCTGGCAATTCTACTCAGTTCTTCCAGAATGTGTGTTTTTACTGGACATTTTGGATAGAACGCTGAAAGGGAATTAGGAAACTTTCTTCCAACATTGGATATGGTTCTGGATAGAATGTCATGCAGTGGTTGGAAGCACTCACTATCAACTCAGTTTTCTTTAACTGTGTTCGTCAGGAACATTACCCCAGTGCTTCAAGAGAATTTAGTGCTACAAAATTAAGACAGCTTACTCTTAAAGGAAACTGGACATAATAGCAGAGAAGGATGTGCTAGTTCCAATTCGTTAGGTTTTTTTATGGTATCTTAAGCACTTAGTGTGTGCTAGGGTAGATACAAGGTAAGCAGGTTGGACACTGTCCATGTCCTAAATGGGGCTTCAGTTTATAATCCCATTTTATAGAGGGGGTAACAGGCACAGATATTAAGTGACTTGCCACACGACAGAGGTGGCAGAGCCATGATTAGAACCCAGGTTCTTCTGACACCCTGGCCTGTGCTCTATCCATTAGGCAACATGGCTTCTCTAGTTGTACAGCATAAAGAATGATTTAGTAGACAAAGCACCAACCCTTTCGAGTACTGACTTACCGGGAATTTCTAAGTGCATTTACCAACTGCTACTCCAGGGCAAATAACTGCATCAATTTATAAAATTCTCCTTGGAATCGGTCAGAAAGCTGGTAAAACAAACCCCAGACCCTGGATTTTCAGCCCAGAGCTCAATCTTATTTCTTTTAAGAAGGACACTGATCATCAGTACCCTCAGAATCCCGACCAAATCGCCTGTTTACAAACTTTTCATCTGGATTTCATCTGGAACTAAGATAGGTATCTCCCCTTAAAAAAAAGCCTGCCCAATTAAATCAATCATATTTGAGTGTTTATTATGGGCAGAGCACTGTACTAAGCATGAGAGAACAATACAGCATAATTAGCAGACACGTTCCCTGCCCATGAAGAGCTTACATTTGTAGGGGCACAACTGCAGTGCTTGGTATATAGTAAGCGCTTAAACACCATAATTATTATTATTTATTATTTGCTGTATTGACAAATGTTTCCTTTTGAGGAGGAGCATTCCAAGAGAAAAAAAAAACCAAAAAACAATTCAACATTCTGAACTGTATTCAGAACAACATTCTGGCAAATCCTGATTCCAATTAAGTCAGAGAAATAGTAGCAACCAGAAAGCTAGACTGTTAAGCTCATCTCTAGACTGTAAACTTGTTATGGGGGGGGGGGCTTATTTACTGTTCTACTGTCCTCTCTCAAGAGCTTAGTACAGTGCTCTGCACACAGTAAGAGCTAAATAAATACGATTGAGTGAATGAATGAACAAACGGCTACCTATTGAGAACTGACCTACTTAGGTAACACAAGTAACAGGACTAATATATGGCATCAAATAGGGTATTTAACAATAATAATAATAATTATGATGGTATTTAAGCGCTTTCTAAGTGCCAAACAGTGTTCTAAGCACTGAGGTAGATACAAGGTAATCAGGTTGTCCCATGTGGGGTTCACAGTCTTAACCCGCACTTTACAGATGAGGTCACTGAGAAACAGAGAAGTCAGGTGACTTGCCCAAAGTCACAAAGCTGACAAGTGGCGGAGCCAGGAGAAGAACCCATGACCTCTGACTCCCAAGCCCACGCTCTTTCCACTTTGGCCAAACAGCCAACGCCAAACAACGATAAAATACCTCTCAAAACTGACCCTATCATTACACATCCATGCAGAACTAAAGGATGACTAAAGGATGGCAAGGACACCCGAATGACAGATGGTTTAGCACAAGTTACAATTCTTGTGCCTGTGGCACTGCTTGGTTCTGTACCTTCCAAACCCTAGCCAGGTTCTTTCTCTTAAAATAGTTGCTTCTCCAATTCCCGGATGGGTAGTCAAGGCAACAGCAGGGGGTTTAAGGCACCCAAAGGAAGGTGGGGCACTCAGAATTGGTCACTTGTCCTTCATACCTCCATTTCTTACTTCCGTGTCCTCAAAGATTCAGGGCAACGATAACACAGTGCTGACTCAAGACGACACCCAAAACTAGGTCTTCCTACACATATGGAGCAACATTATCACCTTTCCCTAAATAGTATCCCTCTTAAAAACCTCTCCAGAACTTCTGACCACATCTTTTCAGTCAGGAACCGATGCACTGTCTATTTTGAAGAACACAAAGAATTCTATTTTGGGGCAATATGAGAAGCAGCGTGGCCTAGTGGATAGAGAAAGGGCCTGGGAGTTTGCAATCTAGCTCTGCCACTTTTCTGCTGTGAGTCACTTCACTTCTCTGTGCTTTAGTCAACTCATCTGTAAAATGGGGATTAAGACTGTGAGCCATGGGGGACAGGAACCTGATTAGCTTGTATCTACTCTGGTGCTAAGTACAGTGCCTGGAACACAGTAAGCGCTGACAAATACCATAAAAAGGGAGGCTGCACACCTACTCCACAAGTGTTCGCTCACAACAATTAAATCCTGAATGCTGCACATTATTGTGTTCATATCCCACTGCTTGCAGCCCTGTTGCCCAGGTGCAGGGGTGAGAGGTAAACCATACATGGCCTGGGCTGGAATCATCAGACTTCCTCATCCTCCTCCTTTCTTCCAACCCTCTCCAGGTTGTGAAATTCTGGTGTTCCCACAGAATATAATAGCACTAGTCAGCTAGAGAGAGGTCCCAAGAAGAAACTGCTCTCACCCCCCAGGGGTCCTGCAATTTGCTGTCCATGTCAGGTCTGGACTTCTTCCTCGTAGAGATGATCCTAATCAGATTGGTGATGGGGAGTAGCTCTGTAACTGGGAGGAAGGGGGTAGGAGGTGCACACATAAAGAGGCACCAATCAGGAGCCTGAAGGAACTGCTCTTAACTCCTCCTCTTTTCCCAATGGAAATCAAAAAGCAAAATATGACATTCACATTTCATATGCCTGGGGGAAACGTAACATGATGAACACTGAGATTATTAGTACCAGACTTGGATCACGTGTCAGGTTATGCCAGGTGGAGTAAGCCACGGTTCATATCTTTTTTTCTCTACCTACCTTACCTCTCCTTCCTCTAAATCGTAACTCCTCCTTCAACACATTTTACTCAATTGACACTAACCACTCTCCAAAATCCCAGCTAATCCAGGACTCATTCATTCCTGTCAGTGTATTCTTGGGGTTACTGTCAGGGTTCCGGGGGCTGTCCTGCCCACATTCACAGGCCCACTCTGGCCAAAGAGTTACGGATGAAACCCAGGTGTTTGTTCAACTATTCAGGATTCAGTAAAAAAAAAAAAAATGAAAGCCCTCGTTTTCAACTCAGAACTGCACTTTCCCACGTGCTTAGTGTAATGCACTTTACATAGTAACCAATCAGTGAATGGTATTTATTAAGCACTTATATGTGCAGACCACTGTACTAAGCACTTAGGAAAGTACAATACAACAGAATTAGCAGACATTCCCTGCTCGGTAAATATCACTGATTAACAGATGTCCAAACAGGGGGTTTTCTCGGGACTTAATCCCTTTACTAGAATATCAGTGAACTAACATTTATGAGGACATGAATCTCAGCTACCAAAGGGAGGACCTGCAAGGCATTGATTTGAATTCAGAGACTAGTTGGGTGTTATTATGACCAAATGTATTCCACCCTGGATGTGAGAGGCCGGGCTGGCTCTGGGAAGGAATTTGCAACATGCTTTTAAGAGAGTAAAACAATAAGGAACTGCTGTTCCTTCTGGAGTCACACAAAACACAGAATTCGCATCACTTCCTCATCTGCGAAAGTTCAGTAATACTGCAGTGATGTAAATGCTCTTGCAACACAACCCACTTGTTTAATTTTCTGAGTTATCGGTCAAATGCAGGAAATGCCGTCTTTTGCCTTGTTGTAAACAAAAGTACTGAATTTTGTAAACTCACCCGTCCATGAAGCCTTCAAAGAGCCCCTTTCTCTCCCCCATTACGTCCGAGAGCCTATGTCCATCTGTAATCTTCCAAATCCCACAAGCCACTTGACAGGGGTTTCACAGAGAAGATCAAATGCTTACATACAAGATTACAGGCCCATCTAACGGTAGTTAACTGTTACATGGGCAGGCCGAGTTCAAAAAGATGAACCGAACCAGAATGAAACCATTTAATCAAGAGCTGAAATCTCCAACAAGACAGCAGAGGATAACATCTCCTGGCTCTGTCCCAGATCGTCACTCGAACAGATTTAAGAAAGCAAGTTATGGAACCACCATGAACGGTGCTGAGTGAAACTAAGTGAGCAAGCACTTTTTACTAAACTGGTCAAAATTTGGGCCTGGGGTTTCCCTTCCTTCTGTTGTTCTTCCTTTACCTGCCCACAATTTCTCTTGTCTATCTTTTCCAACTCTCCCTCCCTTTCACATAATTAGAATTGGGGTATTCAAGAGCTTCCTCAGCCCCCCATATGCATCCTGTTTCACACACTCATTCTCCCCCTTTTCTTCCCCTGACTCTTTCCTTATCTCCACAATTTATTCTTTGCGTGGCACAGTGTGTGGAGTCCCATCCGAGATCTCTGGTGGAGTTCTGTCTTTCTTCTAGGTATAGGCGCGGCTGCACATTTGTTTCCCGGGGATGCAGACACCATCTCAAGCCTCTCAATCAATGGTATTTATTGAGTGCATATTAAGTGCAGACCATTGTACTCTCCCAAGCTCTTAATACGAAACAACAGTTAGCAGATATGCTCCGTGACCACAACAAGCTTACAGAGGGGGATAAATTAGTTATCTAGGCAAGATTATTTTGTATCACCATCTCTACCATTCACCTTTCGGTGACCTAAAACAAGGGCCTTTCTACTCTGTCTCTGGATCCCGGTTTCAGTTCACAACATCGGAAGGCCAAGCTGACCCTGCAGGTCAGATCAGTCCCACTTTTGGGGTGTTCTGTCACATGGCTTTCGCCCCCACCAACTGGGGGTCATTTCCAGTTTGGCAAGGGAGATGATCCCCTCACTGTGTCCCCTTTGTCCAAAATGAAGGGAAGGGGGAGGTGGTAAGGAGCTCAGCCAAACCCAGTCCAACCCCATAAATCTCTAGCAAATGAGACTAGTTTTTCTTTGGGAATCCTGTATTTGGGTCTACGGATGAGCAAAAGAAGTGGAACAAAATGAGAATTATGTATAAGTCTATAAAGGGTAAACAAACCTTGACTTCATTTTTTTTTTTTTTTTAACAAATGGGCTTTGGGACTTCGAATCTACCACAGAGGAACCTCAGTGTTAAGGGACGATTCTCCGTTTCTGAGGAGATATTACAAACCCCTCACCAGTATGCCCCCCATACTTATCTGAATTAACCACTACAACCAGAAGCCTACCAAAGTCTGTATTCCTTCGGAAATGGTCAAAGGCTCTTTTTCTCCTAGAAAAAGGTGCAGGCTTCACAAGAACAAGTCAAAGCCACTCAAGGAAAAATGGGGTTCATTGGGTTAAAAAAGAAACCAGGATTTAATGATGCTTCCATTTCTTTGCTTATAAAATGGGGCTAAGAGTATTGACCTCTTTCATAGCTGCATAGGGCACGACTCACAAAAGAGTCACCCACAAAAAGCTATTTTCATTGCTCAATAATTCACATCAATACATTACATTAACTCCATATTGGGGCATACCGATGCTTCACACAGCCCATTATTCTGATATCTCTCTCCCTGCCTGCCCCCCAAACTTTCTCTCTTCACAACTTTGCTCCTATCTGCCACCTCCTCCCTCCTCACTTTCAATCCTGCCTCTATTTTTCAGGATTGCAATGTACTTTGAGGGGATTATTTTCAGGGATCCAAAATCCCTTCGACCCCTGACTGCTATAGTGGGTATTGGCACACCAGACACGGCACTTCAGATATGTTGTGTGGTGATAATAAAAATGGAACAGCCTTACAAAAGCTTGTAGTCCACAAAAGTTATTAAAAATGCACGAGATTGGAGGAAGACAGCCATCAAAATGTTCCTTGATAGTAAAACAGATATTGTTTGCACTTGCACCACTCCTGGGTTTGGAGACAAACCTCTAAAACTGCACAGATAAGGACACTATGTCTCTGGATTGTGAGCCCTGGGTGGGACAGGGACTGTGTCCAACCTGATTACTCCATATCTTCCCCAGTGCTTAGAACAGTGCTTGATACATAGTAAGTGCTTAACGAATACTATTATTAGACTTTGGGGTTAGAATTTCCAGGTTCTGGGGGGTCAGGGATGGTGACGTTACACTTATAAGTTCCCTTTCGTCAGGAGGTTAAAGAGTTCAGAAGGTAAGATTGGGTTTGGTCCATACTGTTTGCAGTCTCCCTGTGGGGAGAAGAACACTAGAGGAAAGAAGATGCTGTGTAGAGTGGGAGTAGGAGAAATATTTATGAAGTGCTTATTTTGTACAGAGCCCCATGATAAGTACTGGGAAAGAGTACATGGGGGTGTCCAGTGGCATTTGGCCTTTGCATTTTAATGATCATATAGTCACCTCTGGGAACACGCCAGAGAGAGTCAAAAGTCCCACTATCAAAACAATCAACAGAACTTCTTGAGTGCCAACTGTGGGCAGTGTACTGGACTAGGCACTTGAGAGAATATGATGGAATCAGTTGACACGATAACTGTTCTTAAGGATCCTGCAATCTAGCCACCAGCTTCACTAGATAGTGTATATATGTGTGTGTGTGTGTGCGCGCGCGCGCTTGAGCTCATGCATGCAGAGAAACAGATGGTAAAATAAGATAACGATAGGAGGAAGAATGTGAGGTACATGAGTTGGTGCTTAAATGATGGGCTATGTAAGAGATGCACTGAACATAAGTGCTTGGAGGTTGAAGGTATTTAAGTGGCATTTGAGAGGACAGGAACTGGGGTTCTATCTTTAGACTTCAGCTGGGAAAGGTCTCCCATCAATGAGATTTTAAAAGGGCTTTAAAATAATAATGCTGGTAGTTAAGCACTTACTATGTGCCAGGATCTGTACTAAACACTGGGGTAGACACAAGCGGACTGAGTTGGACACAGTCACCGTCCCTTGTGGGGCTCACAGACTCAATCCCCATTTTACAAAGGAGGTAACTGAGGCCCAGAGAAGTGAAGTGACTTGGCCAAGGTCACACAGCAGACAAGTGGTGGAACCCATGACCTTCTGACTCTCAGGCCCATGCTTTATCCACTATGCCATGCTGTTTCTATGGGGAGAACTGGGGTGACATTAAAAATCACCTACAAGCATTCCTTGCTCATGACCCATGGAATTTTAAACTTTTAAAATACTAGCTCATGAAGCACAAAGGGAACTGGATTTGCATTTGAAAACTATGTTCATTGGGTAAGCCTTCTAAGAGACATTCATTCCATATTTGGAGGGGAAATGCAAAATGCAACATCATTCATGGATGACAGCAGTAGCTGAGAGCTAAGGCAGATTTGAGATAGTCTTTCCCACATGGGTATCAACTGATTAGGAAAGCAGAAATGTGAGAAGTTTCTTTGTGGGCAGGGAACGGGCCTACCAACTCTGCTGCAGTGTACTCTCCCAAGAGCTTAGTATAGTGCTCTGCATACAGTAAGCGCTCAATAAATAAGACTGACTGAAAGTATATTAGATGTGAGTGGTGAGGTATTCAATTGTATAGGGTCATTTTTAGTCAACCTATGATTGTCAAAAGATAGGCAGGAAAAAACAGAGATTGCTAAACAGTCTCAGATCCATTCCTGCTTCTCTCCACTCACTGAAGAACATTTGGGAAATTACTCCTTTCCCAATTTTACATTTCATAACATAAAAGAGCAAGATCATATTTGTCCATAAAAATGCTATCACAGTCTCAGCATTCAACAATCGTTAGGCTCTGTGGTATGTAAAGCAGCACTGGATTGAAGCACAAACAACATTGATTTGCTGCAAATGACCACAACAGGAAATCACTCAATGGTTTCTGCTGTATCAGACTCCAACTACTTTTTTTGACGAGAGCAGGGCTATCGACTGCAATAATATATTCGATCTAATCCTATTCATAAAGAAAAGAACACCAGTATTCTGCTTCCAACCCAATATGGTAAATTCCTGATTATCCCAATTTAGGATTAACCAGAGGATTCGGGACTCTGGATTGGCCTTGGAAAAACTACATAATTGGCACGCAGTGCTTGGAGGAATGTCATTTCCCAGCCCAGCAAAGGGGGAGTCATATGGAGGGAAGATTACACAGGGTACCTAAGGTGTGCTTGGAGAGAGAACTAGGGCTGACAGCCCCTTCCCCAACAAAGGAGCACATGAGAAGAATTGGTGGAGAACTGGGAGCATCTAACGCAGTCGCTACTGACCAAAGTACACACTATTCTAAATATGGAGGAGATTTTTCTGAACACATGTTCTGGCCCTAAAAGCAATCAATACGTTTGGGGCATTCATGTAGTTGCCTAAAACTCCTGCCTATATCTGAAAAGTCTCTGACTAAACAACACCCCTCCTGCTGTTCCCCTTGAAGTAGAGAAAGGGGAAGGGAAGACTCCCTTGAATGGGCTCCTCCTCTATACTCACCCACAATAATTACCCAATGGGGTCCTTGGTTTTCTTTGACATGGTACTGCTATTTTTTAAAAAAAAAAATAAATCAAAATTATAGATAACACTACTACCCAATAAATAAATTCTGGATCTACCACTGCTCAGCTAAAATAGAACATCCAAAGCAAAGCACAGCTTTCCACATTCCTTACAGAGACAGTAACAGTTGTAGTTAAGTGCTTACTGTGTGCAAAAGCAACGTTCTAAGGGTTAAGAGAGAAGAGGTGGGAATTAGACAGTTTCTGTCCCTTAGGGGGGCTTAGAGGGGGGAAAGAGTTAAAGACAGACATCAAGATTGATGAAATACTACAACACAAATAAAAACAAAATAGGTTCAAAGAGCTTGCAGGAGCCTGGACCTTCAGTGGTGGCTGGGAAGGTGGCGGTCACCACTGTTGTTCTTTGTTAATTCTTTTCTCCAAAATTCTACAGAAATCTAACGAGTATGTCCTTAACATGAGGATTTATGTTAATGGATTTATGTGATGGATACTAAGACCATCAGTCTCAACGCCACCCAATAGTAAGCGGGAGAACAAGAATTTTAGGCAGCCCAAACTGTTCAAAGTTTTAGAGTAGCATCACGAGCCACAGATTCTAATTTATGAATACAGTTCAGAAAGGACTCAGTTATACAAGAAAAACATGATAAAAAACATCTCCAAGCATCACGATCTTTTTTTAAAAGAGGAGCTTCACAGGTTTGTCACACACTTGAACAATTTTTTTTTTAATCAAGTGTAGTCCAGCTGAAACAATTTAGTTTTCATCCCAAAATTTGAGAGAAATGGGGGAACTGCTGTTCCCAATTGTTAATGGCTATGATGTATTGTCTGGTGATAATCACAGTGGTGATAATCAGAGTGGTATTTGTTAAATGCTTATTATGTGCCAAGCACTGCACTAAGCGCTGGGGTCGATACAAGATAATCAGGTCCCGCATGAGGCTCACGGTCTAAGTAGGAGGGAGAACGGGCACTGAATCCCATTTTGCAGATTTTGCGCTTAGTACAGTTCTTGGCATACAGTAAGCGCTTAAATACCACAATCATTATTAGACGTTAAATGACTTGCCCCAAGGTCATAAAGCAGGCATGTGGAGCAGCCAGGATTGGAACCCAGACCCGTGCTCTTTCATTAGGCTACACTATTTTGCGGTGATCAAACACTCATTTGACTACCTGCTCTCGGCCTTAAAGTAGTAGGCATGCTTGTTCATGCTTATATAAGAAAATTCCTGTGCGCAGTAGCTGAAGATGTATCCAGTACCGTGCAAGCCTATAATTTACTGGTGAGCTGTTCAGTGACACTTAGCAAATGGATCTATAATACAAAAAACGTGAGCTCTGATTACCAAAAATAAAACAGTACTCTTCCTACAAAAACAAGAGTGAGGAAAATTTTCCTCTTGTGTTTAGCAACCATCAAGAAAGGAGTCCTTCAAGAAAGGTTTTTCCCACTTGTCCCTGTATCTTGGGTAACCTTGCTGCTATGAATCATGCTGTCAGAGACCTCTCCATACGGCAAATGCTTTGCTTTCCCAGGAGGTTGGATTAAAAGGGGGGGGGGGAGGGAGGCAGGGGAGAAGAGGACTCGTCTAACCTGAAGATGAGCTCTCAGGTATACCAAGTGGGGGCATGTCCATTCCTGCCGTTTCACCTCACCTTAACGACTAATAGATGAGCCCACTTATATGCTCATCTTCTGACTGATGCAATATGCGTAGCTGGGAATGTGCTGTTCTCAGAGGGCGGGGAGACCCCCAGCTCAGGCTTGTACATCACATGGATCCCAGGACCCTACTGGGCCAGCTATTTGGGGTGGCCCCTAAGGAGAACCCCAGGGCCCGTCATTAACCTTTAACCCATACTCCAACCTGATCTTTATATGGCACTTCCAATACAGTGATTTTTCCTCCTCAATAGCTTATTTCAAAACACAGCCTGAATTGGGCTTAAATGCTCTCAGGGTTAGCTAGTTGATGCCAAGAACCCACAGGGCCCTTTCTGCAGCTAATTCTGAAATCCCCAGAGTTCACGTCCCCAAAATCTTTATCACAACCAAAGGAAAAAAAGTACATTAAAAATTTTTTTTTTTTGTTATTTAGAAACTCATGCCCCCTAAGTAGAGTTAAAAAAAACCTCAAAAGAGTTGTACAGACATAATTCCCCAACCTTTCAGCTCTCATTCTCCTGAAAGCAAAAGCAGCAACAGTTTTTCAACCTACTCCAATTCTGCAGCACCCAAGCCTTGGCCCTCTTGCAAGTACTGTAACAGAAAACCTGACTGGGGATGCATTCTATTAACGAAAGCACTACTTTAACCCCTGCCAGAATTATGAGTGAGAGGGAAGTCAGGAGGGAGGAAGGAAGGAGGAGGGATGGATGGAGGAGGGAAAAGAGATTGGAAAAAAGCACTCCAGTGCCTTTAAAGCAGTACAAAAATTAAGAGGTACATATGGGAGCGAGACTAGAGAAATAAATGAAGGAAGGGGAAATGTTGTATGCATCATCTCTCCTCTGATTCCCCTTAAATAATTTTAACTCTCAGTTAACTGTGGCTAATAATTATAATTGTTCAATGTAATCGCTCCCCCCCTTTTTTTTTCAACTGGCTGAGAGTTCCTGACACCTCCCAGCAAAACCCCTGTTTTGCTTAGTCTCAATTTTCTTAAACTCATCTCTGGATGGTAACTCGCAGGACACTTGCTCCTCTTGTTCAGGCCCAGCCCAAAGTCACCTAATCCACAGGAAATAACGACAGAATTAATTGGTGGGCAGAGATTCAGAGAAAGTATAAGAGACTCAGCAGCATAGGCAGGCGTCTATCCTCAGATTCCACTGAGCTACATATTTCGCCTAAAGGAGAGGAAAATTTTGCCTTCATTCACAAAGAAAACAATACAGGCTAAGAAGATGCAAAACCTTCTCCATAGGTCAGGTGAAAAGATGCTGCTTCCATGAACACCTTCCCATACCGTAAACCTTCAGACACCCAGATTTGGGAGAATTTGATTCTTAGGTTCCCCTGTCCTTGGCCAAATTAAAGGAGATGGTATTGATGCGTATTCCAGCAAAGATGTGCATTACAGGGGCTGTTCACAAACAGGCCTCAGCAGAATGGGGCCCAGCAAGCTGTTTCAGCAAGCTGTCTCCTTGCCTGGGAACAATTTCAGATACACAAAGACTGAATTCTACAGGGCGGTTATCTATGAGTGCCCATTAGCCAGTTAGCCCTCATTTCCTTCTCCCAACCCTTTCCACACATAAATGCTGTCAAATCCTTGCTGCTCCTTTATTCCTATCATTCCTCTCTGGCCCTCTCATGGTAGTGATAATGACAGTGATAATTCAAAGAGCAAGGGACAGAGTCAGGTGGCTGGGATCCTAGTTGGGGCTCCGTGACTTGCTCACTGTGCAACATTGGGCAAAGTCTGTGGCTGAACTGGTCATTCCAAGCACTTAGAACAGTGCTCTGCACATAGTAAGTGCTCAATAAATACGATTGAATGAATGAAAGTCACGACCTCTTTGTGCCTCAGTTTTCTCAACATTAAAATGAGGGTGATATTTTCCCTCCTTGAGAATGAGTGTCCTATGTGGAGCAGGGACTGTGTCCAATCTATTATACATCTGCCCCAGTGCTTAGCACAGTAACAAATACCATCATTATTACTTATTAGGTGCAAGGGGCGGGGTAGCGAACACTGTGTGTGTGCATGCACACTTGCAAAAATGGGCCACAGAAAATCACAGCAGAATGGGGAGAAGTAGAAGATCTGGGAGAGGGAAATAGGGGGAAGGTGGAGGAAGAGGAAGGAAGGGAGAAAGAAGTAGGTAAACTGATAGCAAAAGAGGTGGGTTTTGAAGAGGGGTGGGGCAAAGGGGTATAGATGGATGAAAACAAGGGAGAGATTCAATGAACACTGTCATTTAAGAATCATTCGGCAACCTTTTGGAGAGATGGAGTTCACAACAAATATTTTTTAACAAGTATATGCCTCAGGTAGGCAGATGATATTTTACACCCCAAAATAAAAAACATTCTCATTTAATAAATTCTTTTCTTTGTGCCACTACGATGAAACATGCCAGTTCTATTTTTAAAAGGCTTGAAGGGCTGACTGACAGGATTCACAATTTAAAAAGCAATTTCAAGGGTGGCTTCAGGACAAACTTGTCTTGCTTTAGAACTGTAGTTCAAGGGTTGCCACCGAAGTCACCAAAACAACAAAAACCCTCACTGAAAAGTTTTCAGATGCTCACTTGCCTAGATACCTTTAACGTAAAACCATTTACTGTAATCCCAACTCACCTCCCCCAACCTCCACCCCACAATATAGAACACAGTAATCCTTGAAAACCACTGATCTAAAATAGTCTGACATCCAATCTGTCCAATCCAAAGTCAAATTTTACAAAAACTGAAAGTCTTGTAGATGGCAAGAATCAGTCAGGCTGACAAAAGTCATGGATTAAGTCCATTAGACTTGACAGTTCAATGGCTTTGACCACATATCTTACTTCTATGTATATGCCCCCAAGGGCTTGGAACAAGACCCTGCAATAGAAGGCATCTGAATGCTCTAGGTGGAAGTAATTTTTCAGGAATACACTCAATTCTGCTAGAACATGGATTTTTACTGCACAATCTGAACATGACAATGGAAATTTGAAGTTCTTCCCATAAATGCCTGAGCATACAAATGACGTTGACCTCTACCTCAGCCTTTTCTGTGGCAATCGATTGATTACTCAGTGACATTTATTAAACACTCACTGTGTACAGAGTACTGTACTAAGCGCTTGGGAGAGAACAATTAAGTGCTGGTAGAGAGGCTCGCTGCCCACAAGGAATTTACAGTGTAGATGGGGAAAAAGAGATTAATACAAATAAATGTATTACAGATACATTCTTAAGTACTCTGGGGCTTGTTCTTGTGTTTCACAACTTTACAGTATTTAATTCAGTAGAAAAATGAGTAGCACATAAGACATTCTAGCACCACAAATGTCTTCCCGTTCAAATCATCAGCAGCCAGGGTCTTATCTTCAAACCAGCTGTTCCCTAATCATTAATTACAATGACATTATCAACTCTGTTATACTGTACTCATTCAAGTACATTCAAGTACAAAAAGCACCACTGATGATGAAATCAAATATCACTGTCCTCTAATCCAACGTTCTCCAAGATGACCCTTAAGGTGACAACAGCAATAAACTAATGCACCAATCAGAAAATTTGAGGTTTTAGGTGATACAATTGCAATTGCTCTGTTTGTGAAGTGTTACCCCCTGCAGCTCTGAAAGAAAACTCTGACTCCATTGAAGACCAAACTTTTACAGCCAACCACCCTTATGCCCACCACCCCCACCAATTACAGAACAGACCACCTTTCTTGAGCCACCTGTTTTTCTGTGCTGTACACTCAGTGGGAATAAATGGTGTCAATGCTTCCTCCCTATTATTAGAGCCAGAACACCCTGCACGAAGGAGAGAAGGGTGCAGAAGAGGGAATTCAGAGCACCTAGCCCTAGCAAAACCTGGTTCAACGTCTCAGCCGATAATACTCCATCAAGCCCGGCTGCAGGCAACGGAAAGCCCTTCAAAGGGTAGAGCGTGCTGGTAGCCCTTTACAATTCTTGGCTGCCTGACCTCGTAGCTCCTTCAAATAGGGAAGCAGCGATCCTCAACAGGCTGGCAGTTGCAAGAGCAAGTCAGACTCGTCCTGGCTGATCTGAACTACTACTTCAAAGGAAAACTGGAATGATTTTCACTGGTTCATCTGTTAAATAGGAAGGACTAAATGATGGGGATGGATCTAGCACAAGCATGGACTAAATGACTGCACTGTCATTCCCCCCCAAATGACAGGGCTTCTTACTCTCTCAATCGCTTAGTACAGAGCTCTGCACAAAGTAAGCACTCAAATACGATCGAATGAATGAGCCGGAAGGCAGCAGCCTGGAAAAGCATGGCAAGGAAGGGGCTGGGGAACATCTAAAGGGGTCAAAATGGCTGACAGATGGAAGGGAGTTAAGCTTCTGTTCAGACTGGTAGGCGAGAAAGTCGTGATCTTGAGTTCCCTTTAAACTATTTGTGGATTTCAACTAGTAAGATACAAATAGGTGAACTGGTGTGATCTATTGGATAGAGCATGGGCCTGGGAATCAGAAGGACCAGAGTTCTAATTCTGACTCTGTCACTTGTCTGCTGTGTGGCTTTGGGCAAGTCACTTCATTTCTTGGGGCCTCAGTTACCCGGTCTATAAAATGGAGATTGAAACTGTTGGGCCGCATGTGGGACACAGGCACTGACCAATTTCATATCTACTTCAGAACTTATTACAGTGCCTAGCACATAGTGCTTAACAGATATCATAGAAAGCACACCTCTTAAACAACACCTCTTCCTAAACCCTGCCTTAAAGAAACTGTTTCACCAAAGTACCCTTCCTCCAGAAATTCCTCTCCAGGTCAGGAACTATAAAGTAATCGGTTAGATACTAAAATATAAATCCTTCCTGAGCACTGTTCCTCTAAAGTCAAGCTCTCCCTAGGTCAGTCAGGGGAACTCTTCCCCTTTCTCTTCTCAAACTTCTCTCCTTGTTTCCACTCACAAAGAACAAGGTAGGTACTGTCGGAGACACGTAGAGATCCCTCCCCGAAGTACTTGGGATGATCATCCCACTGGCAATGTCACCCCAACTGCACCCTAGAAATGTTTAGCATGACTCCGGTTCTACACAGGCCTTAAGAATCCTGACTTTCCAAACACAGTTTTCCACATCTCATCTGCTGTGTGACCTTGGGCAAGTCGCTTCACTTCTCTGGGCCTCAGTTACCTCATCTGTAAAATGGGGATTGAAACTGTTAGCCCCATGTGGGGCAGGGTCTGTGTCCGACCTGATTTGCTTGTATCCAGCCCAGCACTTAGTACAGAGCCTGACACATAGTAAAATTATCTCTGCCATGGCTCTTAGCACTTCTGAAAAACATCAGCTTAAAAGCACTAATCAACTCGCCCCCTCCTACCTTACCTTGCTGATCTACTACAACCCAGTCTGCATACTTATTCTAATGCCAACCTACTCGTTGTACCTCGATCTTGCCTATCTTGCCACCGACCGTCAACTCCTTCTGGCCTGGGACTCACCTCTTCTTAGTCCACAGATCACTTTCCCCATCTTAAAAGTCCCATCTCCTCCAAGAGGGCTTCCCTAACTAAGCCCTCATTTCTCTTACTCCCTCTCCCTTCTGTGTCACCTATGCAATTGACCCTGAATCCTTTAAGCACTTGATAGTCACCCTGTCATCAGTCCCACAGCACTTATATATGGATACATAATTTCTTTTAATGTCCCTCTCCCTCTCTAGATTATAAACTCCTTGTGGGCAGGGAATGTGCCCACCATCTGTGTTGTACTGTCCTCCCAAGCATTTAATACAGTGCTCTGTACACAGTAAGTGCTCAAATACTGTTGATTGATAGGATTTGGAATAACAATCCTGAGCCCCGGGCAAGGACATTTGGGATTTGATTTAGAACCTTCGTTTTCCTGGCTCTGGAATTGGAACAACGAGACACACACAAAAATGTAAATCCAACAGGGGCAAACCAAAATTCTCTTCTCTCCACACTGTTGACTATTCAAAAGCACCATAATATATTTAATGGGTCAAAAGACCCTCTTAAAAATGAGTAGAATGAATCCCAATTTAATGTTAACGAGGAAGGAATAACAAGGTAGTTGTGAATACGGTATCTTAAGCCTTGCATTGCATTTCTAATGTTGATCCTTCAAGAATCAACGGATTCCTGTTTCAGAACTGTCAATTTAATGTGAAAAGCCAACACTAATTACTGAATTCGAATCTTATCTTTCAAAATGATGTCTTGACAGCTCACAGTTTTTTTAAATTTTCAGCACTCTGGAATCCGGATGTTTCCTGGTACCAATTCTTGGTCTGTGGGGCATCTGGATGATTATTTTGTCACTCTGCATAGCTACACAATGTTAACTCAAGCTCATTTGGTTGTTTTTTTTCTTTCACAAAGAAGAACTACATTTAGCAACATTTAAAATATCCCTCTTGGCATATGCAATTCAGTCATGCTCATTTTAAGCTGTTTAGGTCCAATTTCAAATACTGTTATCCAAACATTTAGGTTTGGAAGCATTAAAAAAGGCCACTCGTCTGGGTTATTTATTGAGGACACAGCCCAGTACTAAGTGGTTAGGATATTCCACTAGAAGGAAGAGAGAGGTACATTCCCTAGCCCGAAGGACCTTTTCATAGAGTAGGGGGGAGAGGGGAGAGTGACAGAAAAACTTTGTAGGATAAATGATAAGATAGGTAGAAGAACAATATCAGGATAAAAGAGCTAAATAAATGATCAAATATACATCAATAGACAAGTGGAACTGGGACTGTGACTAACCTGATTACCTTGCATATACCCCAGCTCTTAATACAGTGCCTAGCAAATAGTAAGTGCTTAATTACCAAGAACAACTACAACAACACTTAAGTGCTAGGCATCGATATGAATTCAGAGGTTGGAAAAAGTTACGGTGAAAACTTTAATCAAGGAGTTAAAATGCTTTGAAACTCAGAAATGGTTGACATACGAAATGCTTCTAGCTTTCTTTTAAATGTGATTTTTTAAGCCTCTCTAAAATTTTGATATTTCTCACCACCTTCAGACTGCTCAAAGACCCAGGAAGTTAAATTGTGAAGAAGTTAGGGAAAACAGGTCCTTAAGGTCTGCAAATTTCAAAACCATATAAGCTACTATTCAAAATGATAATTAGTTTCTAAAAACATTTGTGAATTCTCCAGGAGGGATAACTCCATAGCAAGATGGCTCCCTGGAGAAAATAACGTCAGCTTAAACTCTGTGTTGCTTTGTAGGGTCTTCACCCAGAAAAAGAATATCTGGAGAGTTACCCAATGAATCTCAATGCTAGTTTTCACTTATTCAATAGTATTCACTAAGCGCTTACTGTATGCAAAGCACTGTACTAATAGCTTGGGAGGGTATAATAAACAGATGCATTGCATTCTCACGGTGACATCTGCACCAGAAATATGGTCTGGTAGAATGAGAGTTCAATGGCCATTCCAACAAACCCGGCATTCCATGAACCAGTTCTGTATTTCAAAAATCGGAGCCTTGATTTTCCAAGATTTGGACAGTATCTGTACTCAAAATTTGAGAAAGTGTTATCTAGGGTAATAAGATTTTCTACAGTAGAGCCAATCGACAATTGTATTATGAGGTGAAAAGGACAGTGCTTTCCAACTGAGGAGGGAGCTTTAACCAGTTAAGCTTAAATTTCCTTCCAGTCTACCTCAGAGCCTAACAGCCAGACTCTAGAGCTAGTCCCGAGCCCTTGATGTCCATCCTATATAGGACTCTAGTGCCAACCTAGCTCTACAGATTGCTCTAATGGGTGAATTCAATCATCCGTATTTATTGAGCGCTTACCGTGTGCAAAGCACAGTACTAAGCTCTTGAAAGAGTACAATATAACAGAGTTGGTAGACACGTTTCCTGCCCACAGCGGGATTGATCCGAGATGCCGTGATCTGTAATCGTCTTTAACGTAGCAAGAATTTAAAACCATCCAGAGCAAAATTTTGCCATTTCTAAAACTCACATGGAATTATGGCTCACTGCATCCATTATCTGCCTGCATTACATATCTCGCTGTTGAGGGCTGTCACCTGCATCCGGCACATTTGTGCATTCATTTGTCTTATCTCCCTCCACTTGACTGTGAACTGATAGGAATTATGTCTTGATTGCTATTGAATGCTCCAGCCCCCAGTACTATCAACTGACTTCTCAATTGTATTATAGTTGATGAGATGACTTCCCGCCATGAAAAGCCTGCGATCCATTGGGCTTAACTAGAACTGAAATGTAATATCTTCTATTCCGCTTTCTCACCAAGTGCACCTGGAACGGCAACATCTTCAAATCCTAAGCCACTACTCAGGGAATGCTGATCAACTGCTGGATCTAGAGTGAAGACACTGATCTGCTTTTAAAGGGTTTCTAAAAAACCGAGCACCCTTACTCTGTGACCAAGGAACTAAGCACAGACCTAGGAGTCAGAAGACCTGGGTCATAATCCCAGCTCCATCACTTGTCTGCTGTATACCTTGGGCAAGTAGCTTAGCTTCTCTGTGCCTCAGTTACTTCACTGTAAAATGGGGATTATGACTATAATCCCCAGGTGGGACTGGACTGTGTCCTATCTCATTAGCTTGTATTTACCTCAGCACTTGTTTGGCACAAATACTATTAAATACCATTTTTTAAAAAATCCTTTTCCAAGGGGTGAAATAATAACTGAAGTGTTTGTGAAATGCTTATTATATGCCACACTTTGTATTAAGTGCTGGGATAGATACAAGATAATCAGGTCCCACATGGGGCTCAGTCTAGGGAGGAGGAAGAACAGGAATTGAATCTCCATTTAGCACATGAGGGAACTGAGGGACAGAGATCCCAGATCTTCTGGCTCTCAAGTTCATTCTCCATCCTTTCGGACATACCGCTTCTCAATGTAGTCACTGTAAGATCACCTGGATGGGAAAAGCTTTTCATTCCAGGTGATTTCAGGGAGAAAAGTCAGAATTCCCTACCGACTGTCCTCAGCATCATTAGCAACATGATTTACTAAGGCCCTTTTCAGTCCATCTGACACCTTTAACTCAACTTCTTCCACTGATCTAGTTTCCACTGACAAGAGCACAAACTGGATCAAACAGTCCAGTGAATTATTATTATTATATATTATACAATATATTATATTATTACACAGCTACTCCCCCAATAATACTAATAATAATGTATTCATTAAGTGCTTACTATGTGCCAAACATTGCATTAAGCACTGGGGTAGATTCAAAGCAATCAGGTTGGACATAGGCTCTGTCCCACATGGGGCTCAGACTTAATCCCCATTATGCAGTTGAGATAACTGAGGCCCAGAGAATATGCCAAATGTAGTGCAATGGGAACTCTGTTGCTACTGTATTCTCCCAAGGACTTAGTACAGTGCTCTGCCCATAGTTAGTGCTCAAAAAATACCACTGAGGGGTTGAATGAATGGCTCCTGTGACGGTAGAGTTTTTCCAGCATGACTTGAGCACAAGAATTTCACTAAAACTTTGATGCAAAGCCTTCAGGAGCATGGTCAGCATTTAGAAATCAATTCTGAGAACAGGTTTAATCACCATCAGTGGTATTTATTGAGAGCTTACTGCGTGCAGTGCACTGTACTAAACAGTGTGAAGCAGAGAGAAGCAGCGTGGCATAGTAGAAAGAGCACGGGCTTTGGAATCAGGGGATGTGGCTTCTAATCCCAGCTCCATCACTTGTCTGCTGTGTGACCTTGGGCAAGCCACTTCACTTCTCTGTGCCTTGGTTACCTCATCTGCAAAATGGGGATGAAGACTTTGAGCCCCACGTGGCACAACCTGATTACCTTATATTTACCACAACACTTAGAACGGTGCTCGGCACATAGTAAGTGCTTAACAAGTACCATAATCATTATTATCATTACTAATTATTATCATTCACTATTATATTATATTGTCATTATCATTCACTATTATTCACTTGGGAGAATTCAAGTCAGAGCAGACACATTCACTGCCCACAGTAAGCTTACAGTTTACAAGGGGAGACAGACAATAATATAAATGCTTGATTCTAGGGACTATGTGGAGGTCAGATGAGAGTGCAGAATTAAATTTGGATTTTGGGGGGAGAAAGTCAAATGATTTTTAAAACTTTAAGCTCGTAGAGAAATTCAAAGAATGTAGAGAACCACTTCACATCAGCATCACCAATGTAAGGTTCTCTCCCCCTTCTCGGCAGTGATGTATTACTCTTATTGTTACTTTTTCCCATACGCGTTTGTAAAGGTACCGGCCTCCTAGATTTGGAGCCCCTTCAGAGTCAGGCATTGGGGGCAAGACAAGGAAATAGTGATTGAGCGGCAGAGTCTCACATTATAAGGGCTTAACAAATGTCACTATAACCGCTCGCTATTCGTTTGTCTAATAGGGTAGAATGAGCAAGTATGAGGTATTAAATATTCTCCGTACCCATGTTAAGGGATTACGATGAAACAACGGGGAAGATAGTAATAATAAATATTTCGCCCTTTTCTTCTAAAAAAGGGAATCATGTTATAGTACCAACTCACTTGGGATTCAGTGCATGACGCTGCAACTGACAGCAGGCACAAAAGCACTAACTATTTTGGACAGGGCATATGGACCAACAGAAATGCCTAATGTGGTAGAAACCTACAAAAAAAGCGAAAGGGCTGTCGTGACTCTAGAAGATTGGAGAGGCTAGGAAATGAACATTTTGTACTCTGAAAAAGCAAACACTAAAAGTAACCTACAAACTCCAATTAGCTTCTGAGATGAAGAACCAGGCCACATGCTCACCTTGAATTTCTCCGATTCGTTAAGTTCAAAACTAAGTGCTAGAGCAAAATCTAGGAGGTCTGACTGAGGACATTTGAAACTGATCAGCCAAATGAACTTCTGAAATCACCATCTAAAGTGTCAAGATCTTATGAGACTAGACATTCTGGAGGCCCTTATGAAGACTGCCAACCCACATAGGCTCACACTTCCCCCTGCCACTCTCTCTAAATTGTAGGGGGATGTGTGAGCCTATGTGTGGGTATAAGATATTATTAAGGTATTTGCTTACTGCTTACTATGTATCAAGCACCGCTCTAATTGCCAGGATAGATATAAACCAATTCAGTCAGATACAGAGGGGGAACAGGAATTGAATCCTTATTTTTTTAAACACAGAGAAGGAAACAGGGACAGAAGATAAGTGACTTGCCTAAGGTCACACAGGCAACTGGCAGATTAGAACACAAGTCTCCGGACCCCAGGCCTGTCATCTTTCCACAGATCACACTGCTTCTCCTGAATACAGTATTATATAGTATATATTATGTGTTCTCCCAAGGTGCTTTTCGGGTGATAAGTGAAAAGATGGCATTTTACTAAATACTTCAACATGATATTCCAGCTGAGCAACCAGCAAATGATCCACTCAGAACATTCCTACTTAAAAAATACCATTGATGATTTCCTGCAAATCTTTGAAGGATTAATAGCAATTGGGTATTCGCAAAGCTTTCAATGATTCTTTTAGGATCTTTCCTAAACCCACAAATTAAAACAGATGCCATCAAGTTCTAATTGAACAAATGCTTGCTAATTAGCCTGAAATGTAACGAGTTTGGCAACCTTCAAACAGGACTGTGCCACAAAAGTCCCACAGCCATGACCTGATAAAGCACACCTGTTTTCTTCTAAAACTAAAAATCTCCCTTTCTACCTTATTCCCTTTTCCACTTGCTTAGTCTCTCCTGAAATTGATGTATATTTCACACAAGATAGCAAATGGGTGTTGCAGTGCCTTCCTCTAGACTGTAAGCTCATTAATAATAATAATTGTGGTATTTGTTAAGCACTTACTATGTGCCAGGCACTGTACTAAGCACTGGGGTGGATACAAGCTAATCAGGCAGGGAACTCTGTTATATTGTATTTTCCCAAGTGCTTAGTACGGTGCTCTGCCCACAGTAGGCACTCAATAAATACAATTGATTGATTCCCCAAGCCAACTATTCAGCTCCAACAAGGATCGATTTAAACTTTCCCTCTCGTTGCTCTTCTCCTTTCACATCTGAGGTTCAGGATACAGAGCTTCCTTTCAGCTATCATACAAAAAGCACACAAGGGAATCTACCTTACTGACAAAATGCCGTCAACGTGCCTCTTCTCCACAACACACCAATCGCTTTTAACATTACCGAAACGCTCCAACCCCCAAGTGCAATCACTTTCCACAATAAGGCTTTGCTAAGTAAGAAAGTCAAACAGAGGCACAGGTTTTCTGAAATGAACAAACTCTTGAATTCCCTGAATGAAAAAAAGTGAACTCATCATGGGCAGGGAACACATCTGCCAACTCTGTTTGGAAGAATACAGTGTAACACTTAGTACAGTGCTATGCACACAAATAAGTGCTCAAATACAACTGACTGATTGATAATACACAAACTAGACAGTCAGCCCCCGAGGACAACAACTGTTTTGAAAGCCTCAAACCTCAGAGTTCCTCCCACAATGTTGTATTTCCAACTACTTAAACTGGTAGGGAGATCATCGCACGGATGGGTTCAATTGCACATTTACTTAGAACGGAGATTGGCAGGGTGGGGTGGTAACATGCCTATCTGTAAGCTCTTTGTGGGCAGGGAACCCGTCTGCCAACTTTGTTGAATAGTACTCTTCCAAGCGCTTAGTACAGTGCTCTGTACATAGTAAATGCTCAATAAGTACCCCCGAGGATGATGACGAAGCTGAGATGGCACATACTAGTCTTCCAAAGGTGGGAACCACACTCAGGGCTCAGAATCAAATGTTAATTAACTCCAGACACTGGTTCCACTACAGATATCCTAGCAACAAAGGAGAAAGGAAGAGGCCTGAGAGAAGGGGAGGGAGGGGCTTTGCTTGTATTCAACCCAGCACCTAGTACAGTGCCTGGCATATAAAAAGCGCTTAACAAATACCACAATTATAATTATTAAATCAAAAGTGGCAGTACGACCCCAGAATCATCATTAATGTCATTTATTGAGCACTTCTTGCATGCAGAGCACTATACTAAGCGCCTGGAAAAGTACTATACAACCCAGTTGGGAGACACGTTCCCTGCCCACAAAGAGCTTACCATCTCGGGGGGGAGATAGACACTGATGCTGTTGATGTGTTTGTGGCAGCCAAAACAACTCTTGGAAGCTGCTAAATCAGTGACAGCCACTGGCTTCACCTTCAATTCATGAGAAGGATGCAGCCTCTCATCCAAACCACCCCTCCGTGGGGGAAAAAAATAAAATAAAAGACGCTTTTCCTCTATTGCATTTGGATTAAATGAAAATTTAAAAAATGGAACTCTACTTCTACCCTCTTGCAATAGTAATTCATCTAGTTGACAGAGCACTTCTCAACTTAACTTTCCTTCATCAGAATCAAATAATATAAGGAATCACTTCATACATCACTAAAATATAACTACCTCTTAGGTGGAATATGACACTCCTTTTTAAATGACGCACAGGATATAGACCTTAAATAGAAAGAAGACACTATAATTACAAGTGGGAAAAAATGGTCACGATGACTGGATCAACAAACACTTCATTCCTTGCAAACAAAGTGCCACCAAGACTTCGATAAAATCCCCCATTGAAAACACGGAGTGCTGTATTAGAGGAATGGGAAAAATCAGAAGTCCTTGGTTCTCTTAAACAGGCATGAACACAATTAACCAAATCACTAAATCTTTGTGACATCTCCCTGTTACATGGAAATACTGGATTAGAAGTTCAGCCTGGCAAACAGTCACTTAAATGCATTCCAAATAAACAGTAAAACACTACTGGTTGCATTCATTTCACTAAATGTATGCTACTTGGGGGAAGATGGTGAAATTGCCAATTTTCTGAAGTCAATTCTTCTGCTAAACCACATAATTATGGTATTTGTTAAGCACTTACTATGTGTTCAAGCATTGTTCTAAGCGCTAGGGTAACAGTGGAATCTAGTGGAAGAGGCTCGTGGGGAAGCAGCTTGGCCTAGTGGAAAGAGACTGGTTAGCAGAGGACCAGAGTTCTAATCCCTGACTCTGCCAATTTTCTGCTGTGCAACCTAGGGCAAGTCACTTCTCTGTGCCTCAGTTCACTCATCTGCAAAATGGGGATCCAATACTTGCTCTCTGCCCGACTAGGACTGGGATCCCCATCTGGGACCTGATTGTCTTGTATCCACTTCAGCAATTAGTACAGTCCTTGGCACATAGTAAGCGCTTAAATACTACCATCATTACTGTTTAGTGTTGGGGTAGACACAAGTTTATCAGGTTGGAAACGGTCCCTCACTCATAAGGGGCTCACAATCTAAGTAGGATGGAAATCAAGTATTGATTCCTCATTTTACAGAAGAGGAAATGGGGGCACAGAGAAATTGAGTGACTTGCCCAAGGCAGGCAAGTGGGAGGAGTCAGGATGAGAACTCAGGTCCTCGGACTACCCAGCCGGTGCGCTTTCCACTAGGCCTCCCAATGTGTTTTTGATTACATAATTTGGATAGAAGTCAACGGGAGCACCGAGAGCCATTATTCTCATAATTCAAGCTTGTTCCAGTTGAACACGATCCACAAGTTGGCACAAGCAGAAGACCTAGTTGAGAGAACGCACATGGCACTTAAGATGTGATGCTGTAATGCTTCCCGGCCTACTCTTTTGTCAGGACTACGTTTCTAGAACTTCACAGTATTTAATACAATCAGAAGACAGTAAATGGCAAGGGTGTCACGCATTTGGCTAGCTATTGATAAACTTTCAAGAAGTTAAATTTGGTTATCCTGGAGCTCATTTCCCTTGTTTTATCCTTCATCCCTCTGTAATTTACGCATTCACACATTCTTTAAAAAAACCAAACAAAATCAACCGGAAATCCCACGCCTCCTCTAGGAACCCCTCCTTATGAATCCAATTATCTTTCCGGCCATGCCGCTTCAGTGTTCATATGCATAACTGGTCCTTTATTTGTTACTTAGATCTATTCCCAATTCGTGTCTATTATCTTGGACAGCAGGAACTAGATCTTGCTTCTTTTCAGTGTTCCTTTAAGCACTGAGCAGAGAGCTCCGCACAGTAGGCGTTCAATTCTGTTACTACTGACCTACCTGGTTAGGTCAAAGAGGTGAAACTCAGATCAAGTCCACTTTGCTACTTTTAATCAGACCTTAAAAAAAAAAGGTCAGGTGGGAAGACGTTAGTACTCTAGAAGAAAGTCGGGACCGGGCACAGACAAGAAAAAATTAACCTTTGGAAAATCAATCAGTCACTTGTATTTGAGTGCTTACTGCATGCAGGCCACTGAACTCATCGCTTGGGAGAGTATAATGCGACAGAGTTGGTAGACAAGTTCCCTGCCCACAATGAGCTTACGATCCAGAGATCAAAAGAATCATGGGAAATTAAGAACTAAAAATTCTATTTTTAAATTTCAGCTCAGATGACCAGTTTCTCTCAGTTATAAGGGGATTTTGAACTAAAAATACATCGATTTTAATTGTAGGTGCTACCCTTATCCCAAATTACAACTAATCATCAAAAGGGGCTTTTTAAAGATATTTGTTAAGCACTCACTACATGCCAGGCACTGGACTAAGTGCTGGAGTAGATAAAAGCCTGGACAGTCCAGGTCCCACAAGGGGCTCAGTCTTAATCCCCATGTTACAGATGAGGTAAATTAAGTGACTCATCCAAGGTCACACAGACGAGTGGCGAGCTAGGATTAGAATCCAGGTCCTCTGATTCCCAGGTCCCGTGTTCTTTCCATTAGGCCATGCCATGCTGCTCTCCTATCCTCTATCTGAATCCTTTTGGGGTGTAAACAAAAATACTACATATATTTTACTCAGGCAGGTACCTTTCATTTAAAATGTTCCTTTTACAATCTCTCCTTAAATAAATACCCAAAGGATCACAGAAGGATTCTTGCTGCAATAAAAAGCCACACTGCTGCCTAATACTCAAATGTTTCTGGATTGAGTGTTGTGTCCCAGATTCTCGCTGCAGGTTCTATCATTTCTTAGCTTTAAAAATTTGATGGAAGAAAGAGGAGATGGATTTTTCAGAGAGCTGTGTCCAAACAGCAGAGAGGCATAAAACCCTGTTAGTACCAGGAACAATTTAGATTTAATTCCCCCGGTCCAAATATAATCCATTAAACCAAGTAGGATCAAAACAACAAGGACGTTGAATCACAATCCCAACGCCATCCCCGAGAACAAACACTTATGGCGCTCAATATTTCACCTTGCTTTACCAGTCAAAATATTACTGAACAGGAGATATAAAAATGACGGTACCGTGCTATTACCGAAACACACCCGAGTAAAGGAGGCTTCCTGAAGCCGTGATAAGAACAGTAGGGATACCTACTGATGCACTGTACTCTCCTGAATGCTTCGTACAGAGCTCTGCGTACCACAGACGTTCAATAAATACCACTGATTTGGTTCTTTATAGAATGCCAAGCACTGAAAAAGTCTCTGAATAACTACAAAGGTAATCAGAGGAGAGACAGTCTGTTCAGAGTACCCAATTACAGAAGCAGGGAGAGTAGCATCGTTCCCACTTTACAAAATGAGAGGATCGAGGTACAGAGAGGTTAAGTGACTTGCCCAAGGTCACACACCAGGCCAGTGGCAGAGCCGGGACCCGTACCTAGGTTTCCTGGCTCCCAGATCCATCCTCTGTCCTCTGGGCCAAACTGCCTCTGTACGAATGAGAATGATCCAAGAGCAATAGCCTTCACAACTATCCTGAACAGCATGTCTCGAGAAACCCCGTGCCAAGAAGAGAGTTCACACCATACAACTCTGTCAGATAACTTGCCAGCATCTGATGATTCCCCAAAAGCCTCTTTATGGAGAGAGAAAAATGTCTTTCATAATGCCTTCAGTTGCATATTATTTTAAAATATGTTCTATGAAATGGGAATGACCTGGTAATTCCCCGATTTAACAGAGCCTTTTAAACAACTGTGAGCAAGGACCAGACAGAGAAAGAGGTGTTGGTTCCAAACCCAACAGTGCAAGTAAAGCGGTGCTCGAAAAATAAAATTGCGGCTTAGATCTTACTGGGGTATGAAAGTTCGAATATACAGACTGCATAGATTTGCTGAAAACCCCATGTCCATTTTGAACAGACCATTGATCAACTCCACTAACACGAAGTTCGATATGAAGTCATTTTGTACAAAAAGCCCCCCGCTTAATGTAACAGTGTTTCGGGATAACCAGCTCAGAAGAGAATCAATTTCTATCTTCCTAGGTAGATTCTGGTTAACGTCAACAGGTGAGCCACTCATCCTACAGCCTCTGCGTGAATCCTGCGTCACGAGATCTTTGTAATGGGATTGAGAAGGTGGGGAGAAGGAGGTGGAGGTGTCCTGGCTAAAATGACTCTTAGAAGGGCAGCAGCGGTCACAGACACTACTGAATGTGATGTTCGCCTACCCCCTCCACCGCCTTAAATTTTCAATTAGGCATGTGTCTCCCTCCCTCCGGGCTAATGACAGTGACGCATGAATAGATGCCTCCTAATGGTTGTGAAAACCAGTTCACAGCATTGTTACCAACCCTATTTCAGCTGGCTTCCAGGGGGAAGGGTTGGAACGAGTTCCCTCTTTGGATTTGAAGTTCGGGGGGGGGGGGAGGAGGGGATGGATGAAAGGAATATGCTTTCTTCGGGCAAGAACCCCAGCCCTGTCTTAGGAAAACAAAGACAAAAACTCGGTAACCGCAGATGGGTACTCACTCCTGACATTCCCTTTTGGGGAGAAAAAATGGCTAGCAGTCTCTCCCTGGGGCAATCAACTTCAACCTGCTATTTCACTCCACTGCAGCATAATACTGTTGAAAACGAAGGAGGCCGAGATCATATACTGCCCATTAGGGCCCCAGAAACTCCATTCAACCACTTCCACTGGATGGTTTCCCAGATCTCAGGCCCAAATGAGCAGGGCCCTGAGCTGTCAACAGTAACTGAGGAAAATGGGAAGGAATTCCCAACGCACCATGTAGGCACTTGAGGGTAGTCTTCTACACCAATGGAAGAAAGCTGGAACAAGCCTACTACCTAGGAACTCCACTGTTGAGCCGGAGTAGAAAGAATATACGGCACAATGTGGAACTTGCAGAAAAGTTTAGGGAATGACATGAAGAATTCAAGGCAACAGGTGAGGTTTCAACTCCAAAAATACTGCTGCTGTTCTAAAATCCTGATGAGAAACCAAAGGTAACGAGGCAGAAATGACACAACAGGCCTAGGGACTCTCAAGATGGGGATCCAGAGGTTTTCCCTTCCTTTCCTTCTGACCGGGGACAAAGAAATAGGTCTTTCCTTGTTGGGGCAGGCATTCTCCCACTCTGAAATGGGGCTCAGAACCCCTCTTCACTGTCAAGTTCACCACACTGCTTCTTGGGGAACTTCCACTACCAGAAAGATAAGCCTATCAACTATCCTCAAGCTTGAGGGTTTATTTTTGAAAAAAAGTTACCCCTATACACCATCACATCCTAAAAATTACAAAGCAGAATTCTTAATTCCGCAGCCAACCACCCTCCTAAACTCTGAGAGCAAAACAGTTACAAACTTCTGGGGGGAAAGGATGCTCCGCCGAAAAACGCACCGCTCTGGATAGCCAAAACCAGGCTTTTATAAAAGAAAAAAAATGAAAGGGCCCCACAAAGGGTGGCTCTTAAGATCAGTAACCATTTCCTTTGAGAGGGGGTTTAAAACCGGTGGCTCCTGCAGAAATAAAGCAACAGTTGCCAAAAAACGATCTTTCATTTTGGAGTCTTTCTATTCCTCCCTAAGGGCAGACAATACAATAAAAGGTGAAGTGTGTGTTTTAGGAGGGGTGGGTTTTTCTTCCTTTTTTTTTTATTAAATCTTTGGGTTTGGGGGGAGAGGGGGCTTGAGATGACTTAGGGGGCTCTTCCTCCGTGGCCGGTTTCCTTGGGCAGGCCCCGGCAGGGAGGCTTTAGGAGGGAGAGAAAAGACAGACCCTGAAAAGGAGAGGAGAAAAAGAAAATGGCGCAGAGACTAAGTCCCGACCGTCGACAAGGCCACTTTCCCGGGAGGAATCCGGGCCCTCCGGGCTTCCCACAAGCCGGTCCTCCGGTCATCGGGGGTCTCCGTGGTCCCCTCTCGGGCGGGCTGAGGTCTTTGGGGGGCTCAGCCCCCCGAAACCGGGCCATCGGGGCGGCTCCGAGGGAACAATGGGGCCGGTGAGCGAGGAGCCGGGACTTAGTCTCTGGGACGCCATGTCTGTCCTTTCCCATCCTCGGCCCGGAGGAGGGGGGGAGGAGGGGGAAAGCCGGGAAGGGGAAAAGCGGGGGGAAAACCGGGAAAAGGGGGGAGGAAGGGAGGGGGGGAAGGGGGGAGGGGGCAGATCCCCCCACCCTCCAGGAAGGGAGGGGGAGGGGGACGAGCTGACTTACCATTCGCTCGGAAATCCGCATCGATCTGCGGGAAGAGGAAATAAAATAGCCAATAAATAAAAACACCGGGGGGGGGGGGGGGAGAATATATATATATAGATATGGGGAGGGGGTGCAGGGGGATAAATCGGGAACTTCTCATCACCCTCATTTGGGGATGGGGGGTGGGGAGAAGGGACCCCCCCCCCAATTCTGGGAAATTGGGGACACACAAGGAGGGGAAGGATTTTTCCCAACTTTCTTTTCTGGCATTTTCATCTCATCCCCCCTCTGCCCCCCCCCAAAAACAGGGTGGGGGGGATGATGGTTGACACCCCCCCCCCCTTGATCCCCTTCAAAGGCCTTGGGGCAGAGGGGGAGTGCTTAGCACATAGCAAGCGCTTAGCAAACACCCCGATTATTATTTTTAATATTATTATTATTCAAAATCGAGGTGGGGAGGCGATGGCTGCACACCCCCCCCTTGATCCCTTTCCAAGGCCTTGGGGAGAGGAGTGCTTAGCACATAGTAAGCGCTTAGCAAATGCCACGATTCTTATTTTTAATATTCTTCTTCTTCTCACTCTTCTCGAGGGGGGGGTGGCGGGGCGGTGGAAATTTCTAAGGAAGGTCTGTCATTCAACACCCCCCCCCTTAAAATATGTCAAAAATGGACAAGGTGATTTAATCCAGATCTTGGAAATAGGGAGGGGTTGGGATTGTGGAAAGGGGGGGAAGGGGATCTGGATTTTGGGGGGGGGAGGGAAAAAAAAGGCTTTAGGAGGGAGTGGAGGCCGGTAATTGTGGAAGCTGGGGAGGGGGCGCTTACCTGGGAGTCGTTGTGCAGCTGATCCCCGCTCATCCTGCTCTCCATCCGGAGCCCGGCCAAGGCGAAGCGGGTGGAGGAGAGGAAGGGAAATGGAGGCGATGTGGCCCCGGCCCCGGGCTGCTCGGGGAGGAGAAGGGCCCTGAGAACCGGCGGCGGCGGAGGCGGCGGCCCCGAGAGACGGAGCCAGAGAGAGCCCCGCAGCAGTTGTGTAACAGACTAAGTTCGCATTTCCGCCCACTGCGCACGCGCGGCGGCTTTTAAACGGGGAGGGGCGGGGCGCCGGCCAAGACGGAGAAAGGAACGAGGAGCTAAAGGGGGGCGGGGGGGGGGGGGGGGGGACCGGCTTCGTCTCCCCGGCACCGCTTTACGAGCCGGGGCCGAATGGCCTGCGGGAATTTGCATAATAGGCCACGCCCCCGCGCGCCGCTTCATTTGCATAGGGAGAGGCCGCCCACCCAATCCCCTCCTTCCCCGGCGCGCTAAAAAAATAAAAAAAGTTCCTCCACTGCGCAGGCGCCCTGGAGATCCCTCCTCCTCCCCCCCCCCAGGCCTCCGCGACCACGTGGTGGGCCTTTAAAACCATGCGGCCCTCAGGCCCTCGGCTTGCCAAAGTGACCAGCCCGGGGCCTTACGGTGCATTCATTCAACCGCACTGATTGTGCGCTTAATAATGTTGGTATTTTGTTAAACGCTATGTGCAGAGCACTGGGGTAGATACAGGGTAATCAGGTTGTCCCCCATGAGGCTCACAGTCTTCATCCCCATTTTGCAGATGGGGTCACCGAGGCACAGTGAAGTGACTTGCCCACAGTCACACAGCTGCCACGTGGCAGAGCAGGATTCGAACCCATGACCTCTGACTCCCAAGCCCGTGCTCTTTGGGGATGAGCCACGCTGCTTACTATGTGCAGAACACTGTCCTAAAAGCTTGGAGTATAAGAAGCCGCATAGGTCGGTGGAAAGAGCCCGGTTTGGGGAGTCAGAGGTCTTGGGTTCGAATCATAGCTGCCAAGTGTGACTGTGGGCAAGTCACTTCTGTGCCTCAGTGACCTCATCTGTAAAACGGGGATGAAGACTGTGAGCCTCACGGGGGACAACCTGATTACTCTGCATCTACCCCAGCGCTTAGAACAGTGCTCTGAAAATAGTAAGCTCTTAAATACCAACATTATTATTATTATTATTGTTGCGGTTCGGCAACAGAGACAATCCCTGCCCAACAACAGGCTCACAGTCTAAACGGGGGAGACAGAAAACAACCCCCCAAACTTAATAATAATAATTATGGTATTTGTTAAGCACTATGTGTCAAGCACTGTTCTAAGCAGTGGGGGAGGGGGGAAATACAGGGTAATCCGGTTGTCCCATGTGGGGCTCACAGTCTTCATCCCCATTTTACATATGAGGGAACTTGAGGCCCAGAGCAGTGAAGTGACTTGCCCAAAGTCATACAGCTGACAAGTGGCCGAGCCTGGATTCGAACCCATGACCTCTGACTCCCAAGCCCGGGCTCTTTCCACTGAGCCACGCTGCTTCTCTACTCCGTACTAAGAGAACGATAACAGGATCAATGGTTTGGTTACAGTTAGGAAAGTACCTAAAATATTTATGCCCAAGCGACTTTCCACTTCCCTTCTCTTCTCCTTGCCCCCCCTACTTCCCACAAGCATGGAACACCAAACTGCCTCTGAACGGTCAGATTTGTCAAGAACCAAAAGGAGTTCAATAAACAGCCCATGGCAGTTGGCCCTCCTGCACAGTCTTCAGACCGGAGCATGGCAAGCTTCAGACCACTTCCAAGGCTCTGCCCAGGAGGAATGTCAGTCTGATATTTCCCCCCAAGATACACCAGCAGGCCACAGTGAGAGAAGACCCCATCCCATGAGTGTTTTAACAAAGAGGGCAAGGGGAGGAATGTGCAGCTTTTAAAAGGCCTCAGGGTTCAAATGTTGGGGGAATGTGTGCTGATCTCTCCATCCCACCCGAGGACTCCCAAGAGTTGCCTCCAAGGGTCAGCCTGGATCTCTCCGCATCACCCAGCGGCCCTTTAATGCAATCCTTCAGACTTATCTGTCAACTGCCCGGAAAGTTTGTAAAACAGCATGAGCGGATCCGTGCAAGCAGTCAGCAGGAGGGCTTCACAGGGACTAAACAGATCTTAACATAATTAAGGGGTGGGGGGTGGGGAAGAAGAGAAATAAATGAGTATGTTAAGACACAGACCCCTGATAACTATCAGTGCTTCACTGCCCCCCCCCAAACTTTTCAGTTGTCCAGTATTACTCAACATAGAGAAGAATAGAGAACAGGATGCCCAAGCACTGGTTGGGTTAATTGAAGTAATAATAATAATGTTGGTACTTGTTAAGCACTTACTATGTGCAGAGCACTGTTCTAAGTGCTGTGGAATATACAGGGTAATCAGGTTGTCCCCCATGAGGCTCACAGTCGTAATCCCCATTTTACAGATGAGGTCACTGAAGCACAGAGAAGTTTTAGTGACTTGCCTACAGTCACATAGCTGACAAGCGGCAGAGCCGGGATTAGAACCCATGACCTCTGACTCCCAAGCCCGGGCTCTTTCCACTGAGCCATGCTGCTTCTCTGGGGCAGGGGTGGGAGACAAAGGGACTGTAAGCGCTTAGCCCAGTGCTTTGCATGTAGTAAGTCTCAAATATGATTAATAATAATCTGAACAGTGGATGAGAAATGATTTAAAAATTTAGTTAAGCCCAACTTCCACATTAGCCTATGGACTGCCGGAAGCCAACAGAAGGAGGGGGACCAGCCAGACCTGTGGCAGGTGGAGGAACTGTGGGTGTATCATGACTAAGGCAGGCTGAAAACAACACTAGGAATGCAGCTGCAGCCACAAACTAAGAACAGTCTTTACGACTGTATTGGTCACACCAGTTGTGTCCACACAGACAGAAATTCTCGATGAAATCTTCAAAAATGATCAATATTTGTACTTGATTTATATTTACATTATACGTATTTATAGTAAACACTTACTATATGCAGAGCACTGACCATAAACAGTTGGGGGGTTATCGCAGAAGAGACACAAGCAATTCTGTGCCAGTACTGGGGTAGATAAGAATAATATTGATAATAATGATATTCTTTAAATGCTTACTATGTGCCAAGCACTGTTCTAAGCACTGAGGTAGAGGTAGTCAGGTTGGACACATTCCCTGTCCCACATAATAATAATAATGTTGGTATTTGTTAAGCACTTACTACGTGCCGAGCACTATTCTAAGCGCTGGATAAAACACACTCTTAATCCCCATTTTCCAGACGAGGTATCTGAGGCCCAGATAAATTAAGAGGCTTACCCAAAAATCACACAGCAGACATGTGGCAGAACAAGGATTAGAACCCATGACTGACTCCCAGGCCAGTGCTCTATCCATAAAGCCACACTGCTCAAAATAATCATCTCAGAACATATTCTTTCCCCCCCGATGAGGCTCACAATCTCTGTGTTAGGGAAAAGCAGAATCTTATCCCCATTGAACTGAAGAGGAAACAGACCCAGAGAGGTTAGGTGACTTGCCTAAGGTCACACAGCAGGCCAGTGGTAGAGCTGGGATTAGAAACTGGATCTCCTGGCTCCCAATCCCCTAATCCTTCCACTTGACCCTAATGACTGTGACTGACACACCTTCATATTTTTTTTTTCCAAGTACTTCCGACAGTGGATCTTGAGAGATTAAGTCTGTAACTACTACAAGTAAAAGAACATAAAGCACTAAAGGTAATGGGGAATATCAAGGAACCAGGCTAATCCGGAGGAGAAGCAAAAATGGCATTCACCTCAAATCCAGTTTGAGCACATCACCCCTTCCAGTCAATCACCCTTCAGCCAGCCTGCCCCTTTAGAACATAATCCTGCTTGATTGGAACTCTTCAAGAGCGAAGACCATGTCTACTAACCCTATGCACTCTACCTAGATGAAAGTACAGAGAAAGTGCTCAGTAAATGCTATAGATTGATTACCCACATCATTTAAACCGTGCACCTAGAAGACCTGACCAGAAAGGGGAGCTGAGTGGATCAAACAAGTTATTCACTCATTCATTCAATTCATTCAATCGTATTTATTGAGCTCTTACTATGTACAGAGCACTGTACTAAGTGCTTGGGAAGTACAATTCAGCAACAAATAGAGACAATCCCTGCCCACAATGGGCTCACTGTCTAGAAGAGGGGATACAGACATCAAAACAAGTAAACAGGCATCCGTAGCATCATTATAAATAGAATTATAGATATATTCACATCATTAATACAAATAAATAAAATTATAGTAAATATGAACCTATATACACAAGTGCTCTGGGGCATGGAGGGGGGTAGAGCAACGGAAGTGAGTCGGGGCAATCCCCTTTTCCTTCCCCAGTTTATTTCATGCACATTTTTCTTTTGAAAATCTGTTTTACTATCCACTGCTTTCATTCAGGCCTTAGGATCAGATCTGGGTCATTTAGCCTCCACTTCCAAAACAAGAGCAGGTTCATGTCCCTTTTTCTGGCATTTGTTAAGTATTTACTTTGTGCCAGGCACTGTGCTAAGCACTCTGGGGTAGATACAAGCTAATCAGGTTGGACACAGTCTTTGTCCCACAGGAGACTCACAATCTTAATCCCCCTTTTACAGATGAATGAACTGAGGCACAGAGATGTGAAGTGACTCATCCAAGGTCTCACAACAGACAAGAGGCAGAAGTGGGATTAGAACCCAGGTCCTTCTGATTCCTAGGCCCGAGCTCTATCCACTAGGCCATATTATTTCCTTTGCCCAGGGTTACGCAGGGAGAGAATTGCAGAGAGCCAGAATGAAACTCTGAATCTCACACTGTTCCCTTGTTTTGATTTGTTCTTATTAGGAAGTTAGATTTAAAGTAAAAAATCTACAATTGGAAAAGTCCCAAAGCCTCTTTTTGAGATTATAAGAAACTAGAGAATGTCAGAATCTAGTTGAAATGGCGGCTTCCTTCACCTGAAATTTTCATTTGTCTATTTGAAAGCACCTTGAAGACTCCATTCTAGGTCTATAGTTCATACTAGCTGACACCTCTCTCAAACAGTTTACCTTTAACACTTGAAAATAATCACAAAAATAATATGCTTAATGTGTGCTAAATGCTGGGGTAGCAGTATTTTAAGTGCTTACTGTGGGAATTAAACACAGTCCATGTCCCTTGTTTGGGGTAGATACAGAATAATCAAATCAGACCAAATCCCTGTCCCACAATCTGAGTAGGAGGGAAAATAGCTATTTCATCCCCTTCAACAGATGAGAAAAATGAGGCACAAGGAAGTTAGTAACTTGCCCAAGGTCAAAAGGAGGCAAGTGACAGAGCCGGGATAATAATCCAGGTCTCCACTCCCAGCCTATCCGCATGTGAATTCTTTCTCTGAGAGAGGGGCGGAGACAGTTAAAGGAAGCAGATGGCTCCCATCTTTGCTGTCACTGATGGGAGTTTACAACCAAGGTGGGATATAGTGCCTATAGGAAAGGATCAACTTTTTAATGACAAAGTGAAAGCACGCACAAACCCTGAGAACATGAGGCTAATAGTAACTCACCAGGTCCATCTCTTGCCCCTCCCCCTGCCACAGCCATAGTCCAGGATGACAAAACTAGTTCACACCCGGATGTTCTTGTTAACAGAATGTGATTCGCCCTCCGAGAGTGAAGGCAGTTCTTATTGGTGTCAAAGTTCTGAGAACAGGATTGACTTGGAAAAAAGGATCTCACCTAAAAGTTTCCCTAAGGTAACTGTGGTAGCCACTAGGATATGTGACTAATATTTTCATTCCACTACCTTTCCAACCGCTACCCAGTATTTGAAATTATTTTCCCCCCCAGTTTTCTTCCTGAACACAAAATATCATTGCCTGCTGCTGGAATACTGCATAGAGTCCCTATATATTCTATGGATAGGATATCTTTGTGCATTATCCATTAAACCAGTTATGAGGTTAATCAGAAGTACCATGGCCTAAGGGATAGAGTATGGGCCTGGGAGTTGGAAGTACCTGGGTTCTAATTCCAGCTCCGCCACTTGCCTGCTGGGTGACTTTGGGTAAATCTCTTCACTTCTCTGTGCCTCAGTTCCCCCATCTATAAAATAGGGATTAAGACTGTGAGCTCCATTTGGACAGAGACTGTCCAACCTGATTAACTTCTATCTATCCCTATAGTACATAAGCAAACACTTATAGATCATAAAAACATGACAGATTGTCCATTCTGGTTGGAATTCCTTTGGCTTTCCTTTAGACAGAATTCTTCATTCTGACCCTGATTTGGGCCCTGTTTGAAATGAGTCTAAATACATCAGGGGCTCTGGAATAATTCCCTTTAAAGAGTCTTCATATAAATGAAGAGACCCCCTAAGAGATCTGTTAAGCATAATGTGTGGATTGGACATGAAATTCCAGTTTATCCACTAAATATGTTCTCTGACACTGAGCAGATCATTTAACCTCCCTGAGCTAGTTTCCTTATTTCCAGTTTTTCATTCTACAGAAATAGACACATTAGAAGTCAGATAGTCTGTATGTTTCAGGAAGTTGATAAAATGTGTCAGGCAACCACAGTGTAGGAGAACAAATGTCATCAAATAGGTGAATAACTGCAGTCAGCCTCTCACTGCTTAAGGAGGCTTCAAAAAGAATGTGGAAAAGATATGGGTGGGCAATAGAGAAAGCCTGGTGCAAAAACATATGGACAAGAAATGAGGGCCTTGAGTGATAATCTCCAAATGGAAGATCAGGATCTTGAATGAATTGTATACTTAGCTGATTCTATCTGAAAATAGGCCTTAAGGGCAGAAAAGGAAAAGGAGATAAAATACTGGATATCAGTCAGGACACAAGCACTGTGTCCAACCTGATCTTCTTGTATCCACCCCAGCGCTTAGTACAGGGCCTGGCACATGGGAAGTGCTTAACAAATACCACAATTATTAAAAGAGAGTTAATAGACTCAATTCCTGCTCAAAAGGAGCTTACAGTCTAGAAGGCAGCAAACATTTTCCATTTTTGTAGAATAGAAGTCAGAAAGTCCCACTCAGAAAATGTATTTACCTTCTCATGGGTAGCATTATCACTTACCAGGTAGAGTGCTCTGTACATTTAAATCTTGTTTTCTTTCCATATAGTCTCTTTGAGTACTGAGGCATCATGAGTAAACGGATGAAGCACCCTATTTAGGAGAGACAAAACCTTCTTGTTACCTGTGCCCCCGCCCGCTCACCCCCCACAAGAAGTACCTGCTTTGTTGTGGGGTGTGGAGGGGGAACCTGCTCTGTGCCAAAACTCTCCATGTGGGTTTGGAAGCAGGAAAGTTTCTATCTCGAACTATGAAACATGCCAACATGAGTCTTCATTGCGGTCACCCTGACCTAAGGGCAATTGGTTCAAAACTTGGTGGTCATTTGCCAGATTTTTAGACCATTGGTTGCTAGAACCTTTGGCCTATGTTCCTGATTCTCACCTATTTCTTGCTCCTACCTGCTCCCAGCATTTTTTAAGCAACTATGAGTGGACTAAGATGGCTTTGGTAATAATAATAATAATACTTGTTAAACTTTGCTGCAGAGAGGGAAGAGCAGAGACAGACTGTGAGTAGCAATCCTGTGTCCAGCCATTGGAGAGGATGCAGCAGCCAGAGGGAGAGTGGCAGATGAAATGGGTGTCCAAAAATACTTTGACCTTGTCTTTCATTTTTGTAAAGTTCTTTCCCAATCATCTCTTGGTGGGCAGGGAACGTTTCTGCCAACTCTGCCCTATTTATTTATATTAATGTCTGTCATCCCCTCTAGACCATGTCCATACTGGACAAGGGACAGACCAGCTGAAAACTTATGTGCAGGAAACATGTCTACCAATTCTGCAGTATTGTACTCTCCCAAGGTCTCAGTATAGTACTCTGCACATAGTAAGCACTAAATACCATTTATAATGATCTCATTTTATCCTCACCACATTTCTGCGAGGTAGGGGGAGGCAGGCCCCATTATCCATATTTTCTACTTGAAGAAACTGAGGCCCAGAGAGGTTAGGTGTCTTGCTCAAAGTCACATAGCAGACCGGTAGCCGAGCAGGAGATTAGACAATCTTGGGATGGTAGCTCATGCCCAGGGGTCACCAAGGTAATGTTCTTGTTCAAGGTACAGTTCATACTTGTGCACAGATAATAGAAATGACTCCAATGTTCCCAGGCAAAAACCTGGGAGATGCACTGCCAGCCTATAAGGAGGAGCTGGGAGGTGTGGAGAGAAGGATAATAATAATCAAATAATTGTGGGATCTGTTATGTGCTTACTGTGCATCAAACACCATTCTAAGCAGAGGGGTGGACACAAGCTAATCCGGTCCCACATAGTGCTCACAATCTAAATAAGAGGGAGAACAGGTATTGAATCACATTTTAGAGCTGAGGGAACTGAGGCACAGAAGTAAAACGACTTACCCAAGGTCATACAGCAGGCATGTGGCAGAGTTCAGGTTAGAAACCAAGTCCTCTGACTCCCGGTCCTTGGCATTTAAGAAGAACACATATCACAGTATTTAGAGTCCTCATCGAATCGCTCTCTCTCACCCCAAGAGGAAGGTGGATTTAATACTTGGGAGCTCACTTGATTGTGTTCTCCAATAAGGGGTTTTCAATAAGATCAGGGCTGGGATATGGCAGGGCACACTTTTCCGGTGCAATTTGATTTCCCCACAAGATAACAGTCCATCGGGGTTAGGGTGGCAATTCACTCTAGCTTCCGGGTGCAGAAAGATTAGAAAAAAACAATTTATTCGTGGGGAACTGGGAAAGTCAGCTCTCCAGTGCAAAGTACAGGCTGATCTTCAGACAATCTGCTCTCAATTCACGGTACGTCTTCTCATTTGTTTTTATTACTTTCCCCTGTATTTCATGAAAAATAAAATGCATCAACTGTCCTGTTAAGCCATAGCCTAGATCCTCTATTTTGGAACCGTGCACATTCTGCGAATGCTCTTATCGGTCAAACGGGAGTTTAAGAAAATGATGAAGCAAAATGTCAACCCTAATTTATTCATTCAATCGTATTTATTGAGCGGTTAATGTGCGCAGAGCACTGTACTAAGCTCTTGGAGAGTACAATTCGGTGAGAGACAATCCCTACCCAACAATGGGCTCACAGTCTAGAAGAGGGGAGACAGACAACAAAACAACTAGACTCACACAGCGGTAGCAGTAGAATTGTCCTTCTCTTGAAAACAACAACGAGGCTACACTTGATAAGAATCTCTTGAGTGCTTCTTCCAATAATAATAATGATAATAATAACCGTTAATGAAGTGCTTATTTTGTGCAATGCACTTTCTAAAGCGCTGGGGTAGAAACAAGACAATCAGATCCCACACAGGGCTCACAGTCTATAATAGCAAGTAGAACAGAGATTGAATTCCCATTTTTTGGATGAGAGAACTGAGGCACAGAGACATTAAGTGACTTGCCCAAGGACACACAACAGGTAAGTAGTGAAGCTAGGATTAGAACCTAAATCCTCTGGCTGCTAGGCCTGTATGCTGTCCACTAGGCCATCCTGCTTCCGTTTAGACCGTAAGACTCGTCTGGAACCCGGATTGTGGCTGATCAGTTAGCATCTACCCCAGTTCAAGTGCTAGCCCCAACAATTATTCTTATATATACTACTAACAACAATAATTATTATTATAATTGTAGTATTTGTTAATCACTTACTATATGCCAGGCACTGTACGAAGCTCTGAGGTGGATACAAGCAATTTGGGTTGGACACAGTTTTAATCCCCATTTTACCGGCAAGGTAACTGAGGCACAGATAATTGAAGTGCCTTGCCCAAATTCACACATTTGCACTCCTGGCTCATGGGAGAGCGGTCGAGCATCTTCTCTGGGCCCTTGTTAATCTGCTGAGCATCGCTCAGACAAAAAATTGCTGTATTGTACTTTCCCAAACGCTTAGTACAGTGCTCTGCACTTAGTAAGTGCCCAATAAATACGATTGAATGAATGAAAAACTGGTTAAAAGGATGGGGGGAGGGGGTGGAGAAGGGAATGGGAATCTGTTTTCACTACTAGCCATCTCCCAGTGCCTCCAAAGGCCGCTAAGATAGTACAGGATATGAAGGGAGTCTTTTCTGAAGGGAATGCTTCCCCGTAGGTTCCTTTTCTTTGCAAAGTGCTTCATTATCGCCTCATCAGCATTAAAAAGCAGTTGAATTCACTAACAAGAGGCTCAGGGCAAGAGGGGAAAAGGGCCAGCGTCACTAACCTCTGCCTCTGGACTTTAGGAACCAAACTTCCCAGGAAAATCCCAGACTCCAGAGGATTCGGTGGCTTCCACATACACAAGTCACGTGGTAGGAATAGAGATATTGAAGTGCTGGTACCCTAAGAGCCGTCCACCTTCTGGGCAGGGAGGATGCGCCATGCAGTCCTCCAACAATCAGCGCTGGTCCTCGACTCCTCTCATTCAACCCACATATTCAATCTGTCACTAAATCCTGCCGGTTCAACCATCACAACCTCACCAAAATCCGCCCTTCCCCCCTCCTTTCACAGTGTTACTGCATTAATACAGCACTTTTCCTATCCTGCCTTGATAACTGTATCAGCCTCCTTGCTGACCTCCCTGCCTCCTGTCTCTCCCCACTCCAGTCCATACATCACTCAGCTGCCTGGATCATTTTGCTACAAAAACGTTCAGCCCATGTTTCCCCACTCCTCAAAAACCTCCCATGGTTGCCTATCCACATCCGTATCAAACTCCTTATACTCGGCTCAAAGCACTCAATCACCTTGCCCGCTCCTACCTTACCTTGATGCTCTCCTACTACAAACCAGGCCTCACACTGCATTCCTCTAATGCCAACCCATTCCCTTTACCTCGATCTCATCTATCGCACTGTCAACCTCTCGCCCTCATCCTGCCTCTGCCCTGGAACTCCCTCCCTTTTCATATCTGACAGGCAATGACTCTCTCCACTTTCAAAACTTTATTGAAGACATCTCCTCCACGAGGCCTTCCCTAAGCCCTTATTTCCTCTTCTCCCACTCTCTTTTGCATTGCCCTTGGATTTGCTCCCTTTATTCACCCCTCCCTCAGCCCCGCAGCACTTATGTGCTTATCCATAATCTATTACTATCTACCTCCCCCTCTAGACTGAAAGCTCACTGTGGACAGGGAACGAGTCTACCAACTCTGCTATATTGTAGTCTCCCAAGCTCTCAGTACAGTGCTCTGCACAAGGTAGGTGCTCAATAAATACTATTGATTGATCCCTAACAGCAGTGGACTCAATCCTAGTACTACTAATACTACTGATAACAACAGCATTTAAACACTTATTCTTTGCCAAACACTGCTTAGACAAGATAATCAAGTTGAACAGTTCCAGTCCGACATGGAGCTCACAGTCTAAGTGAGGGATAACAGGTACTGATTCTCCATTTTAGAGATGAGGAAGGAAACTGAAGCATAGAGAAAGGACTTGTGCAGGGTCCATCAGAGGACAAGGGGTGGACCCGGGCTTAGAACCCAGGACCTCTGACGTCAGGGCCCATGCTCTTTCCATTAGGCCACGCTGTTTCACTAAAAATAATAATAATGCTGGTATTTGTTAAGCACTTACTATGTGCAAAGCACTGTTCCAAGCACTGGGGGGATACAGGGTGATCAGATTGTCCCACATGGGGCTCACAGTCTTCATCCCCATTTTGCAAATGAGGTAACTGAGGTACAGAGAAGTTAAGTGACTCACCCAAAGTCATACAACTGACCAATGGCAGATCTGGGATTAGAACCCATGACCTCTGACTCCCAATCCAGGTCCTTTCTACTGAGCCATGCTGCTTCTGCTTTACTAGTGATCACCTTGTGAAGCTCAGTGCCCACACCTCCTCTCTTTGACCCCTTCATTATACTCCTGCTTGCCACAACCAATAAAGACTGCTGACTTCCACCTCAGAATAATTTAGGATGATATGTAAAATGGCACCCAATGGCTACCGCTGGAGATGTCACCTCCGAGTGTAATTTGATCTTGGAAAAAAAATTATATCTTCCAAAGATTCTCTATTAGATCATAATGCGATTCTCCTCTCTTTCACAGATTAAAGATGTGGCACTTCTCTCCCTTTCCCTCTCCCATTTCCCCATGGGCCAACTGAGTCGAAAAACCAGTCAATGCTATTTGAGTTCTTACTGTGTGCAGAGCACTGTACTAAATACTTGGGAGAGTACAGAGTTTGGAAGACAGCCCTGCCCACAAGCTCACAGTCTAGAGAAGAGCTTAAAGTCTAGAAGCAAGCAATTGTCAGTTCATTTTTGGATAGGGGCCTCAGGCCTCCACAAGCTTCCCATATTAGATGCTATTCTATAACAGGTGCTTAATTCAAAAGATCTGCTGGAAGCTTTCCTTCCAGAAAAGCACAATTGACTTCTAAACAGGTCTAATGTCTTGCTCTAAGGTATATTTGTGTAGCAAAAACCAAAAAAAAAAGCCACCCTAAAACCAGGTGCTTCAAAAGAGAACTAGCAGCTTACAAATCACCCATTGTCTCTCCCTGATGCTGCTAGAACATGTTTTATGGAAAATCCTCCAGCTCTCATGGTCTTTCACACATTAACCTGCAGCAGTTTTACTTCTCCTTGCCACCCAGCCTACCAATAAAAACATCATCTTTTTTATAGACATAGAGGAAGTAACAATGGGATTTATGGTTTAAAAATCAGCAGCTTTTGGGTCAGTGAGCCATACCAATCATATTTATTGAGCACTTACTGTATGCAGGGCACTATACTAACCACTTGGGTGAATGAAATAGAGCAGATTTGGTAGACATGTTTTCTGCTCACAGCAAGTTTACGGTCTACTTAAGCCAGCTGCCCCAACTTTCAAAGTCACTATGTGTGACTGTTTTTGAACCCCAGAGTTGAGAGTAAATGGGGGGTGGGAGTTGAACCCCAGAGTTGGGAGTAAGTGTGGGATGGGGATAGCAGACTTTGAGCATCTCCTTTACTTGTCTTCTTCCCTGGCTGGTGGATCAAACTTCTGAAGGTAGCAATGACAAGGGTAGGGAAGGGATTATGGCTCTAGCTAGGGAGAAAAGGGTGGTCACTGTGGGCAGGGAACATTTCTACCTACTCTTTTACACTCTCCCAAGCACTTAGGACAGTGCTCTATACACAATAAGTGCTCAATATATACAATTGAGTTTGGGCTATGCTATTTAGGTCTCAAAGTTCTTCAAATACTACCTTGGGGTGGGCAGATTGGATTGAAAAAGGGGCAATGGTCACAATCTGTAGATTGTGACTCATTATTAGCTACCAAGTAAGTTAGGAAGGGATTTGTTCTGCCATCAGGACACTAACCTCTTCAACATCTATATCCTATTGATGCTTATCAATCATGTTTATTGAGCACTTAATGTGTACAGAGCACTGGGTTAAGCACTTGGAAAAGTACACTGCATCAGAGTTGGTAGACACATTCCCTATCCATAACATGCTTACAATCTAATCCTTCTCATGTTCTCTTCACAGCCCGTGGGGAGACCGAGAGGCACTAATTACAACGGTAGGATTGAGGAGGGGAGATTAAAATTCCCCCCACAGTAATTACTCACAACTATAAATGTTTCAAGTTTCCATGAAGAGTCAAGGAACATCCCAGACTCCAGTTGGCCTTACCTTTAGGATATCAAGTGGTCAGGAATGAGATGGCAGCAAACCAGACATTTTCAAAAACTGACAGTTCATTCTTCCTCAAACACTTTAGCCCTTTCCAAAGCTTCCGTATACCTAATGCTGAAGCCACAGAACTAGTGCTGACTAAAGCCACCCCCCCCATCTGTGGGGTTGTGGGTATTTTTTTTTTTTTTTTTAAACAAACAACCCTGCCAGCTGAATCCAAGTTGGAGAAGGGCCTCTTAGCACATCTCCTGCTGCTACAGTTTTACATATTTATTACATGAAGGAAGTGGGCCACCTCACCCACTGATTGTGTGTATAAAGAAGCAGCCATTTGTAGCTGACAAACCTTAAGTCTCATTTTGTCTTTAACTTCACTGCATCCCATGCATTTTTAAAGACCACCCAGGATTTGACAGCCCAGAGAGCTGTTTGCTAAGTGGGTAAACCTTCACAAATACATTACACCTGTCATCCTCATCACCAACAGTTTGCATCCTTGCATGCCCACTGACAAATGAAAGCTAGGCCAGCTGGGGGCCTGGCAGTTTGTTAGAGGCTGCTTCTCCGTTTGGAAGGAGGAAGGATGGTGGATGAAAAGTTCACAAGTTGGAGTTTGGTGCTACAGGGTTGGGATGTGGGGGAGAGATCAATAATAATTGTAATTGGAGTACTTGTTAAGTATTACTATGTGCCAGGCACTTTTCTAAGAGCTGGGGTGGATATAAGCAAATAGGGTTGGACACAGTCCCTGTCCCACATGGGGCTCACAATCTTAAACCTCTTTTTACAGATGAGGTAACTGAGCTGCAGAGAAGCTAAGTGACTTGCCTAAGGTCACACAGCAAGCATTTGGCAGCGTGGGATTAGAATGCAGGTCCTTTTGACTCCCAGACCCATGCTCTCTCTACTAGGCCCTCCTGCTTCATTGATAATGAATGTACCCTCCCAAGTGCTTATTACAGTTGTCTGCACATGGTAAGTGCTTAATAAATATGATTGATTCATTAAGGTATGCCACATGTAATCTTTTTTCCCCCTCTTCAGTTGGCCACCCATCTAGTTTTATACCAATCATGTTTGTTGAATGTTTATTGTGTGCACAGCACTGTACTAGGTGCTTGGGAGAGTACAATATAACAAAGCTGGTAAACATGTTCCCTGCCCACAAGGAGTTTACAGTCCAGAGGGAGACATATATTGTCTAGAGTCTACCAAACTACTCATTTTCAGATGATTTGTCCCCTGTTGAATATTGATTGCCCATTGAATGCCTCAATGCCCACTACAGAAGAAGCATGGCCTAGTGGAAAGAGCAAGGGTCTAGGAGTCAGAGAACCTAAATTCTAATCCCAGATCTGCCACTTGCCTGCTGTGTGACCTTGTGCTAATTACTCAATTTCTCCATGCCCCAGTCCCCTAATCTGTCAAAGGGGGATTAAATACTTGTTCTCCCTCTTCCTTAGACCCTGAGCCCCATGTGGGATAGAGACTGTGTTCTGACCTGATCATCTTGTATCTGCTCCAGCACTTAGTACTATACTTGGCACACAGTAAGTGCTTAACAAATACCACAGTTATTTTTATGATTAAACTTTCACTTTCGGTGCCCAGCCTCCATCCGCCTCAGTTCCTGCAGCTGAGTTCCATGGTTTGGAAATGACTCTTGTATTCAGAAAGAACTTGGTTCTGATACTTGTCTGCCTGGAGACCTTGAGCAAATCCACTTGACTTCTCTGTGCTCCATTTCCTCATCTGTAAAATTGGGATCAAATATTGATCTCCCCCCTACTTAGACTGTGAGCCCTGTGTGGGAAGGAGACTGTGTCTGACCTGATTATCTGCCCCGGTGCTTAGTACAGGGCCTGGCATGTAGAAAGAGCTTAACAAATACCACTATTACTATTTTTACTCTAGAGCAAGTAGGAGAAGCTGGGGATCCTTTGGAGAAGCCCCCAAGGTTATGGATGACTGCTGTAAAATAATATCGCTGTGTAATATTGTGGCCGTGGTGAATTACTGTGGCCGTGGTGAATTGCAGTTGACATCTAGTGTGTCCGGGCGGTCTGGTAGTCTTGAAAGGGAGTCAGCATCATTCTATTTCTGCCTAGTTGTATTCAGGCAGGCTCTTAATAATAATAATTAATAATGATAATGGTATTTGTTAAGCACTATGTACGCGGCCCTGAACTAAGCATTGAGGTGGACACAGGCAAAATGGGCTGGACACAGTCCCTGTCTCACATAGGGCTCACAATCTTAATCCCCCTTTTACAGATGAAGGAACTGAGGCACAGAGAACTGAAGTGACTTGCCCAAGGCCATAGAGCACACAAGTGGTGGAACCCGGATTAGAACTCCTGAGCTTCTGAATCCCAGGCCGATGCCTTATCTGTTACGCCATGCTGCTTCTTAGGAGGGCACCACTTAACATCCAACAGGAACAGAGCATTAGTGTCCCCAACTGCTCAGAACTAATGTGGAGAGGTCATGTTAAGATCATATGTGTGACCTTGGGCAAGTCACTTCACTTCTCTGTGCCTCAGTTTCCTTATCTGTAAAATGGGGATTTAATACTCCTTCTCCCTCTCCTCTAGACTGTGAGCCCCATGACCGTCAGAGACTGAGTCTGACCTGACAAACTCGTTTCTACTCCAGGGCTTAGTACAGTAGCAAGCACTTAACAAATGCCATAATAATATTAAAATTCTCATGTCACCTGCCCCTGACTTCTAAAGGCCCAGTTTAATAGTTTTCATGCCATGGGCTTGTAATAATTTGCTTAGCTGAAGTGCAAGTCAGTTATAATTAATTGAATATGATGAATAAATGATTAATAATGTGATTAAGTCTATCATATGGTTAAAATTGGTTAAAGAGCATTATTAAATTAAAAACAACCCAAAAGATAAAAGCAGAATTGGCTTTCGCTCTTTCTCAATTAATTTAATAGCTGCAGAAGGGGAATTAGCAGATTCTAGTCCATGCAGGAAGGCTTTAGAGGGTAATTTATGGGAAGCAGAGGGACCTGAGAGTCAGAGGACCTAGGTTCTAATCCCACCTCTGCCACTTGCCTGGTGTATGCTTTCGGGCAGGTCACTTAACTTCTCTGTGCCTCAGTTTCCTCATCTGTAAAATAGGGATTCCATACCTGTTCTCCCTTCAACTTAGACTGCAAGACCCATGTGGGACAGGGACTATATCCAACCTGATAATCTTGCTTCTACCCCAGCACTTGGTACAGTGCTTGGCACATATTAAGAGGTTAACCAATAACACGATATTAATTTGGAGGGCAGTGGTCCAAGCCAGGCCCTAAACTGTGACACTCTTCTGGAATGTAGACAATCATTGTCGTGTCCCAGATTCCCCAGCCTTGCAAAAACAGGGGTCTAAGGGTGTTTTGCCTCTGGCCAGGTCAACTTGATCCCATAGTCACCAGGCCTTAGCATCCAGGAGCTCAGGTGCCAACAAAGTCAGTTAATTGGTGAAGATCTAGGCTGTAAACCCAATGTGGGCAGGGAACGTGTCTGATATATTGTATTCTCCCAAGCGGTGGTACAGTGCTCTGCAGACAGTAAGCACTCAATAAACATGATTGATTGATCTCTGACACGGGCCTGTGAAGACGCCTGTAATTTGTAATAGTTTATTCTCCCAAGTACTTAATACAGTGCTTTGCACCCAGCTAGCACTCAATAAATATGATTGAATGAATGAATTTGGGCAGCGGTTCTGCACAGAATTAGCGCTCAAGAAATACGACTGATTGAGTGATTGCTTTCCGATGCAGCCTGTGGAGATGCCAGTGATTTGGACAACGCATCTAAGCCGGCAGAGGGCAAGCACATACATACGTTTATGGGAAGCAGTGAGGTGTAGTGGATAGAGCCCGGGCCTGGGAGTCAGAAGGTCTTGGGTTCTAATGTTGGCTCTACCACTTGTCTGCTGTATGACCTTGGGCAGTCACTTCACTTCTCTGTGACCGTCTTTGTTAGTTATCTCATCTGTAAAAGAGAGATTGAGGCTGTGAACCCCTTGTGGGATTGGGAGTGGGTCAACTCGATTTGCTTGTATCCACTGCAGTGCTTAGTACAGTGCCTGGCACACATTAAGTGCTAAACAAATACCACAATTATTATTATTACTTTTTAGCACCTGGTCAGGCAAACTCTCACCAGGGCCCTTCCTCAGGAAACTATATCACTCACCCATCCCTGGGTGAACTGTTTTCCAAATCACTTTTTGCGTGGAATGCCAGGGTGGGATGGGCAAGAGGCAATTGGAGACTGGCCCTTGCAGCGTCTGCCCCCCTACCTCCCACCCCAGCCTCACCCCCACTCATGGCCCCCACTTCCGGCGACTATTGGGGTGGGGAGCATGCTCTCTGGCTGGCCAGAGAGTTTTGGTGACCCGCCAACTGCCACTGGGAGGTGGAATTTGATGTAATATTGACCATGAATCCCGCCCTTAGATTTTGTTTTTAACCAGCAATCCAGAGGGAACAGGCTCTCTCTGCTTGAACAGAGCTGCACTGTTCCCCTATGACTTCTGGATTTCTAGATTTGGAAGTTATTTTCTGCAGGCAATTTACCTCATTATCTCCTCTCTGAGAGCCTTTCTTTTTTTTTTTTTTTTTTAACAATCACAGCCTATGGAGATTGTGTCTTTTGGGAAAAACAGTTTCCTCTGCCGTGTTCAAAGAAACATTTTTTTTGGTAGAAAATGTGCTTCCGAAGACGTTAAGGAGGAAACTATTTGCATACTTTGAGGAGTCGTGACACTTTCGACTGATTGGCAGAATGGTGACCTCTTTCGTAACCCAGGAAGAAATGGTGGCGGAGATAGGGGGTGGGGAATTAAACTTCTCTCTCTCAGAAGACATCATCCCTGACAGACTGTAAGAGTCCAACCACCGTTTTGAATTCCACATCACCTTGCATGATTTGAGTCTCTTCTGGTCATTCTTCCATCATCCTTAATGGATTATTAATAAAGAATTGTTATTAATGAGCTCTGCTCTTCTCTTTTGAACAGTGTGAAGGTTCAGCTCCGAGCTATTGCGTGGAGCAAGGGTCTTGTCAACGAACACAAATCATCAATCTGTTCTAGTTTATGACACTCTTGCCCCACACAACTTCTCCTGCCTCAACTTGTGTGAATTTTGAAACAGGGAAGAATCAAACCCCCTTTTGAGAGAGCTCTACAGAGATCTTTAGATTTGCAAATCGATCATATTTGAGGGCTTACTGTGTGCAGAGGCAGTACTGAGTGCTTGGGAGAATAAAATACAACAGAATTAGCAGAATGCATGATGTGTGTGTTATGTGGCATTTATAGTTCAGCTTGGTTTTAATGGACATTCTCCAGACTGGGCATGGTTTGTAGGTGGAACAATTCAGCTCTTCTGGAGAGTGTGGACAAGAAGGACATGGAGTCACTCATAAATTCCACCAAGCACTTCCAGTGGACTCTGGACCCCAGCTTCCAGGCCAACTCGAAGGGAGAGGGATTGGGTGAGTGCAGGCTTCACTCGATCAATCATTCAATCAATCAGTCGTATTTATTAAGTGCTTACTGTGTGCAGAGCACCATACAAAGTGCTTGGGAGGTTTCAATATAACAGCATTGGTGAACGTGTTCCCTGCCCACAGGGAACTTACAGTCTAGAGGGGGAGACAGATATTAATATAAATAAATTACAGAGAGGAATGTAAATGCTGTGGTGCTGAGGGTGGGGGTGACTAAAGGGTGCAAAGTAAAGTGCAAGGATGACCCAGAAAGGAGTAGGAGAAGAGAAAACTAGGGCTCAGTTGGGGAAGGGCTCTTGGCTTTTACGGTGCATGCTTCCGATTCTATTTTTTCACTGTTCTGCTGGCTGAGCATCAGGACCTGGGCCCAGAAACCAGTGGCTGGAAGCCGGGAGGTGGCAGGGGAGCCTGGAAATGGGGTGCTAGAGAATACAAGAGGACGAAGTAACTGAGAAACATCTTCTCAAGGACAGTGAGACCTCCTCCACTCCACTAGAAACTCAAAGTGGCCTAGATTAACTGATTTTTTTTCCTAGTGGTATTTGTTAAGCACTTATTATGTGCCAGGCACGGTACAGTGCAGTGGTGTAGATTCAAGCTAATTAGGTGGGACACAGTCCATGTCCCACAGAGTGCTCACAATCTTAATCCATGTTTTACAGATGAGAGACCTGAGGCACAGAGAAGTGCTTTGCCTAAGGTCACACAGCAGGTAAGTGGCAGAGCTGAGATTAGAACACAGGTTCTCCTGATTCACAAGCCCTTGCTCTATTCACTAGGTCATGCTGCTTCCCTAAAGTTCTGGACAGACAGATGCTGTACCTTTTTATTCTGAATTCCAGAAGGCTGTACTAGACCCAGAGAAACATGTTATGCTGACTGCCTGATGGGTTAACTCATGCTACCCACTATCCCTCCAATATCCCTCAAAACCCCCTTAGAAGCCCCCCAAAACATGAGGTTTGAAGAACAGAAGCACATATAAAGAAAGCAGAAAAAAGAGGCAGAGAAGCAGTGTGGAAAGAGCACGGGCCTAGGAGTCAGAGGATCTGAGTTCTACTCAGGCAACTGCCACTTGTCTGTCATGTGACCTTGGACAAGTCATTTCACTTCTCTTTGCCTCAGTTCTGTCAACTGCAAAATGGGGATTCAGGACTTCTTCTCCCTCCCACTTAGACTGTGAGCCCCATGTGGAACCTGATTATCTTGTATCTACCCCAGTGTTTAATTCAATGGTTGACACATAGAGTTTAACAAATACCACATTAATTAACATGTTTGTTTTAGCTGCCCTCAATCAATAAATCTATCATTCGGATTGATTACTGCGTGCAGGGCATTTTACTAAATGCTTGAGAGAGTACAAACAGCAATATAACAAACACATTCCCTGCCTACAGTGAGCCCCTCTCAGCTCTTCCTGGGTCTCGGGTGGGGCATGTAAACCCACTGTGTCTTCGATGGAGCTTCCCCTCAGAAATGGACATGCCTTGGTCCTTTCCTTCAGAGTTGCAGAAAATTGCCTTAAGAGACAGAGCAGAGAAGCAAGTAGCCGAACGCAGAACGTGCAGGTGAAGATTGGTGTTGATTGTTGTGAACTGTGTAAAGTGGCCTTTCTCTAAGTAAACAGCTCCATTTCCATCTCAGACCACCCAGCCTTGCATTAGGACAACCAGGGTTTACATGCACACTGGACCTTAATCACGTTCTTAATCGATTTCAAGACCCAACACACAGCTGCTCTTTTCCTTGATCCGAATAAAGGATTGGAGCCAATTTGGACGGGAGGGAATTTTGTGGTTTTGGAGTCAGATTAAAGTAATAATAATAATGATAATGATGGGATTTGTTAAGCACTTACTGTGTGCCAAGCACTGTTCTATGCACTGGAGTACATGCAGGGTGAAACACCAAAAAAGCAGTTTGGCAAGAGGAAGAATGAACTGCTTTTTCTTCTGGTTCAGAAGCTGTCAGTAACTTCTGAGGGATGCTTTCTTCTAATTTTTTTAGGTTTTTTAATATGCAGAGATTGGTCATTTCTCCAAAGGGCAAAAAAAAAACCAATTAAGACTGCGTTTGTTACACAAGCGACTCAGTTTCACCTTCCCTACTTGTTCTGTCATGTTGCTATGTTCAGAGGTTACACTCATCTTTGAACTAGAAGATTTGCATACAACACCAAGAGAGAAGAGATGGTGGGGATGGGGGAGGGAGAGTGGAGGGACTGGTCTCTGGAGGATTCTCTCTGGCTGGAGTGGTGGAAGCCACTACTCTACAGATATCAGGGTCTGGAGCATCGCAGTGGCCAGCTGTCCATTGGCCATGTGGCCTAATGGAAAGAGCGCAGACCTGGGAGTCAGATGACCTGGGTTGTAATTTCCAGCTCTGTCACTTGTCTGCTGAGTGACTTGGGGCAAGTCACGTCTCTGGGCCTCAGTTATCTCACGTGTAAAATGGGGATTAAGACTGTGAGCCCTATGTTGGACATGGACTGTGTGCAAAATTATCCTGTATGTACCCCTGTGCTTAGCAATAATAATATGAACTGTGGTATTTGTTAATGGTTTACTATGTGCCAGGCACTGTACTGTACAGGTATTGTACTGTATCCAATTAGGGTTGGACACAGTCCCTGGCCCACATAGGGCTCACAGTCTTAATCCCCATTTTCCAGATGAGGTAACTGAGGCACAGAGGAAGTGAAGAGACTTGCCCAAAGTCACACAGCAGACAAGTGATGGAGCCCGGATTAGAACTCAAGTCCTTTTGACTCCCAGTCCTGTGCTCTATCCAGGAGGTCATGCTGCTTCAGTACAGTACCTGACACATAATAAACTCTTACCAAATACCACTGAAGAAAAAATCTCCTGGCTTCTAAGTGGTCAGTGGGCAATTGGCTAGTAGCACACTGTCTGAGGAAAGCAGCAGAGACCCCTGGGCTAGTCACTAGTATTTATTTATTCAATAGTATTTATTGAGCGCTTGCTATGTGCAGAGCACTGTACTAAGCGCTTGGAATGTACAAATTGGTAACAGATAGAGACAGTCCCTGCCCTTTGATGGGCTTACAGTCTAATCAGGGGAGAGGTGATCAGGTTGTCCCACGTGAGGCTCACAGTTTTAATCCCCATTTTACAAATGAGGTAACTGAGGCACAGAGAGGTTAAGTGACTTGCCCAAAGTCACACAGCTGGCAAGTGGCGGAGCCGGAATTAGAACCCACAACCTCTGACTCCCAAGCCCAGACTCTTTCCACTGAGCCACTCTGCTTCTCCCTATCATCAATCATCAATCAATCAGTGGTATTTATTGAGGGCTTACTGTGTGCACAGCACCATACTAAGTGCTTGGGAGAGGAAAATAAAACAGAGTAGGTAAACATGTTCCATGCCCACAAGGAGCTAACAGTCTAGAGGGGGGCCTAAAGCCTTCCAAAATACTGAATTAAAATTTTGAATTGGGGAAGGAATTTCAAAATTCACTGCACCAGACTTCCTTTCCTCTCTCCCTTTTTCTTTCTCAGCCTCTCTCTCCCTTTCAGGACATTTAGCCCTCCAGCTTCTCCCTACAAACCAGTCTTTCACCTTTGCTATGGAAGCGCCTCGCACTAAAACACTAAGAAATGAAAACAAGCCACTAGAAGCGACTGCTGACAACAGGTCAATCATGATAGGACAAAGAAATGACAAAGAGATCAACAGAAGCCAACCCACCACCACGTTGCCTCTTCTCCTAGTGACTGTAAGCTCGCTGTGAGCAGGGAATGTCTCTATTCTACTGTTATATCGTACTCTCCTGAGTGCTTAGTACAGTGCCCTGCACATGGTAAGTGCTCAATAGGTATGACAGAGTGACCTACTGACTAAATTGTATTTCAGAATGTCCTGGGTCCAGGAATATTGCCCTCGGGCCTTCAAATGGTATCTCTGTTTGCATCAGTTCTCGAATTCCAGCGCTCCCCTGGCTTCCAGCACTTAGTACAGGGCCCAGCGCTTAGTATAGTGGCTGGCACATAGTAAGCGCTTAACAAATTCTGTAATTATTATTCATTACTATTCTCCTAGTATGTTTCTTGAAGCGCTGAAGGCTCAAATGTTGCCCCGCCCTTTCCCAGGCCCCTGCAGGCCAATTCTAACAGCCCGTGTTCCTTCCTCGCAATTCCTAGCTAATAATAATAATAATGTTGGTATTTGTTAAGCGCTTACTATGTGCCGAGCACTGTTCTAAGCGCTGGGGTAGACACAGGGGAATCAGGTTGTCCCACGTGGGGCTCACAGTCTTAATCCCCATTTTACAGATGAGGTAACTGAGGCACAGAGAAGTTAACCACTGCCTCTTTGGGATGTCTTCTTCTGACAGTGGGTCCCCTGTTCTCTTTTTCCCTCAGCGACAGGGGCAAACCAATCCTCACAACCATTGGAGGAGGTACCTGCAAAGTCGAAAAAACATCGTTTCACTTTTAGAACTCCCAGTAAAATTAAAACCACAGCTGAGGTTTTATAGACACACACACCCCTATATAAATAATTCTTCCTATGGCTCCTCGCTAAATAATGGTATGAAGCGTTTAGCGTTATTCCTACGGTTTATTGGAGTCTGGAGAAATGCTATCCTATTTCCTGTGCTCACGTCCTCCTGTTCTTTATGGGCTCACATACTTAACACTTTGCTCGGATTTCTGTTGGGTTGAATGAGATGAAGGATACAATTCTTGCCTAAGAGTTCGCCTTCCCATCCAACTGCCCCCCCCAACCCCCACCTTTCATGAACTTTGGGAATAATTCTTGGTTTTATATCCAGGCAACCAGCAAAAGGGTAGCGCAGCCAGCTGGTGCCCTGGTGTGTGTTAAACTTTCAAAGATCAACTTTAATTATGGAGTTTCACCCTGGAAGGGAGAGGTTTGTACTGGTAATCCCAGGTAATCACTGGTGTGGGAATTATAGTTGATATTGGCTGCACTTTATCGCAGGAAATCTTGAATATGATATCACAACTTGCTGCTGTTTGCAGAGCTAGGTTACTAATTACCTGTTAAATTGACAGATCTACAAAGTAGGAGAAAAATTTGCACTGATGTTTTGGATCAGGAAGATCTTTTTTTTCTCCTGAAAATCTGCGTTGGGCCAGGATAAGCACTCAGATCTGAAAGGAATCCAAACCAAAGGAATTCCAACAATGCCCAAGTCAGATTTTTAAGTACAGAGAAAAAAAATGATAAACCAATTTAATGAAACAATTTGGGGGACATGTTTAAGGCATTAAGTGCTTACTAAGTTTTAGGCACTGTGTTAAGCACTAGGGTAGATGAAGTACAAGATAATCAGATCAGAAAATTCCTATCCAACAACCATAGGACAAGTTATTTTCCCAGGTATCTCCCCCTTTTTAGGTGAAAATATTGAGGTCCAGACAGGTTAAATGACTGACCCAAGGTGACCCAGAGGGCCTGGAGCCAAGCTGGGATTAGAACCCAGCTCTCTTGGTTCCCAGTCCCTTTCAGCAAGGCCATTCCATCTCCCTTTTTCATTTTTGCTCTAGAGTGTATTCTTTGCATCTGCCTCCGAAGAGGTTTGGCTTCTGGCCTGGTCCGGGCCAGAAATCTAGTCCCTAGCCCATCCCAAACCAGCGGCCCCTGCCCCCTGTCAATGCAGTCGGACTGGTCTAGCCCATGGTACGAAACGTACTATGTCATTAACCAGAAGTGCTTGCCTCCAAACTGAAAGTGGCAGGAAATTCACTTCCTGGCAGTGCTTCAGTGTATATCAAGTGATCCTGTGCTCTAGGTTCTACTTGGTCCTCTAGAGGGTTCTGATCACTTCCATTTGGGTTTTTCTGATCACTTCCATTTGGGTTTAATTGGTGTTCCCATAGGAATCCAAAAATTCTAGTGTGTCCAATTTTTTAAAATGTTTTTTGTTATTATTATTATTAATAATAATAATGATAATGGTATTTAAGTGTCTACTATGTGCCAGCACTGTACTAAATGCTAGGGTGGAAGCAAGCAAATCACGTTAGGCACACTCCCAGGCCCATGTGGGACTCATATTCTGGATCCCCATTTTACAGATGAGGTAACCTCAGTTACCAGAGGAGTGAAGTGACTTGCCCAGGGTCACACAGCAGACAAGTTGTGGAACAAGGACCAGAACCCAGGTCCTTCTGACTCCCAGGCCTGGGCTCTATCCACTAGGCCATTCACATCCCGCCCTCATGCCCAGGATTTCTTACCCGTCCATTTTTTTAAAATGGTATTTGTTAAGCGCTTACTATGTGCTAGGCACTGTACTAAACACTAGGGTAAATACAAGCTTATCAGGTTAGACACTGTCTGTGTCCCACATGGGGCTCACAGTCTTAACCCTCACTTTACAGATGAGGTAACTGAGGCCCAGAGAAGTGATGTGTCTTGCCCAAGGTCACACAACAGAAAAGTGACAGAGTCAGAATTAGAACCCAGATCCTTCTGTTTCCCAGGTCCATGCTCTTTCCATTCTGATGGCTGGTCATCTCAGGTGACCTATGGTCTTTTATTACCTTGACTGTAGCTTTCAATGAGAGCTAACCTTATGCTAAACTATCACACATTTCACAGTCCAAATCTGGCAGTCAGATCCCATCCAAACATACTCTGGTGAAGGAGGATGCCACTCTGATGCAGGGGAAAGACATGCCCACTGGTGCTGAGCAGGTGTCCCTCCCTGGAACTCTAGAGTAGCTCATGGAGGACATCACAGAAGGAATGAGTGCTCAGGAGGGATTTGAAAGAGAGGGGAGAGGGACAGGTTGGTGGGAAGGTTGTGATATTTGGCTTTGCTCCCTCTAGACTGTAAACTCATTGTGGGCGGGGAATATGCTTGTTAATTTCTCTTGTATTGTACTCTCCCAAGGACTTAGAACAGTGCTCTGCATTTAGTAAGCGCTCAATAAATACCACTGATGTTCCCAGAAATCCCTGGTGGGTGACTGTGTCTATATTAAATCCACTAGGCTAATAAAAAGAACACTGTTCTGCATCATCCCTCTGAGAAGCTGCAGCTTGTCAGCATAAGACCTGGTTTTATCCACGAAGATCCTCTGGTCAAAGGAACCCAGGTGACCATACTCCAGTCTGGAGAATCTCTCATGCCCCATCACTATCAATCCTGGTAAGAGGGGAGTTCTTAAAGACCCCTTCTCTTCCCCCGCAACCCTGACCAGGGTGAAACGGTGCGGCCTGATGATAGAGAATGAGAAGCAGTGTGGCCTAGTGGATAAAGCACGGGCCTGGGAGTCAGAAAGACCTAGGTTCTAATCCCAGCTTTGCCATTTGTCTGCTATGTGACCTCAGGCAAGTCACTTCACTTCTCTGGGCCTCAGCTACCTCATCTGTAGAATGGGGATTTAGACTGTGTGCCCAATGTGGGACAGGGACTGTGCCCAACTTGATAAGCTTCTATCTACCTCAGAGCTTAGTACTGTGACTGGCACAGAGTGAAGGCTTAACAAATACCATAAAAAAAACAAACAGCCAGGAATGGCACTATGCTTGGAGCCCAGCTGGCCATCTTGCTCTGTAGAGCTGATTCTGCTGCAGGACTTTAAGGGGAGAAGATCGGGAATCAATCCAGAGGGGAGGTCCAATCCTAGAGTGTCATGACTCAGTGGGGAGGAGAACCAAACTAGTGAAGCAGAATCTTGCCAATCCCAGCCTGGGGGTTACTGCCTCCTTGCTCCAAACCTGGACCGTAGGGGGCTGGGGTACTGTCGGGGAGCTCTCAGAGACTTGATGCACACAATCTCCAGTAAGACTGCAGAAAACTGGGCTTTCCGGAAAGACCCCTGCTCTTAGGGTGGACCACCTGCCACTTTCAAGATCTCAAAGAGTAGACTTGTGATAGGGAGAAGGGACGGCTCTCCCAACTGACTCCCTGCTCACATCTTTCCACCTGACTTTAATTATCTCCCCGCCTTCAAAACCCTCCTACGAAGCCACTTCTTCCAGCTGGCCTTCCTGGTCTGCCTGATCATGCCCCCTCATAAGCCACTTTTGTCCTCATGCTGAATCGTTTTCCATTATTTTAAGTGTTTATTTTTTTTTAAAATCATTTGCATCTCTCGCCTATTTATATAATTGTCAATTTGTGTTCGCTTGTCTCCCCGATTAGATTGGAGTACCTGTAGGTCTTTCTGCTTCCAGTGACTATTCCCCAGATGCACAACCCAGAGAAGCCTCTTAGTAAATGCTGTTGACGATGAGGCTGATGAGAGGCAGGGCGATTCGTAGAAATACAAGGGGCATGGCCTAGTGGAAAGATCCCGGATTTGGGAGTCAGATGGGGACCTGGTTCTAATCCCTGCTCTGCCCCTTGTCTGCTCTGCAACCTTGGGCAAGTCACTGAACTTCTCTGGTACATAATGCCCATTTTACAAGTGAGGAAACAGAGGCATAGAGAAGTTAAGGGATTTGCCCAAGGTCCCACATCAAGTAAGGAGCAGAACTGAGATTAGAACACAAGTCAGTCAGTCATTCGGTCAATCACATTATTGAGGGTTTACTGTGTGCAGAGCACTGTACTAAGTGCTTGGATGACATAATAGAGACATTCCCTGCCCTCATTGAGCTCACAGTCTAAAGGAGGAGACAGACATTAATATAAATAAATAATATTGCAGATATGCTCATTAGTGCTGTGAGGCTGGGAGGAGGATGAATTAAGGGAGCAAGACAAGGGATGAAGAAGGGAGAGGGAAAAGAGGAAAGGAGAGCTTAATCAGGGAAGGCTCTTGGAGGAGATGTGTCTTCAGTAAGGCTTTGAAGTTGGGGCGAGTCATTATCTGTCGGATATAAGAGGGAGAGCATTCCAAGCCAGAGACAGTATGTGGGCGAGAGGCTGGCGGAGATACGGATGACATGGAGGTACAGTGAGAAGGCTAGCATTAGAGGAGCGAAGTGTGGGGGCTGGGTTGCAGTAGGAGAGTAGTGAGGTGAGGTAGGAGGGGGCAAGCTGATTGAATGCTTTAAAGTCAGTGGTGAGGAGTTTCTGTTTAATGTGGAGGTGACTCTCAGCCTGTGCTCTCTCTCCACTAGGTCATGCTGAAATCCCTTTCTAGTTTCAGCACAGTCACCCGCGCCAGGTGCTTGGCACACAAGTTGATGATCAGGATGATGATGTTTTACCCTGGCAAGGCAGGGAATGCGGACACCTGTGGGGGCTGGAGAGAAAGGCTGAGCCCACGGTATAGACCGACATCTGGCTGGGTAAGGCTGATCAGAGGGGGAACTGCCAGGCTCCAGAGGAATGTGGTCCCCCTACTCCATGGGCTTCGGGAGATCTAGGCCCCCAGCATCATACTGGAGATGACTGAGGGCTTGGGGAGAGGTGCAGCGGGGAGGGGAGGAAATACCTGGAAGCAGCAGAGAAAGATTCCTCCTGAGAAAGAGGAGCCAAAGATGAAGGCCTTTTCCCTCAAGGGGAGTCTTCAAATTTTAGCTATCAAATCAGGAAAAGCTCTTCTTCGGTTCCCACCTCTCCGCCCTCTCTTTGGCACATCATTTCCTGGGTGTTTCTCTATGAAGCTGGCCTCCGCCTCTTAGCTCATTCAGAACTCGTCACAGTGTCTTGCCCCAGCCCAACCCCGGAGGTAGAAGGAGGAGAAGGAGATGAGGAGGAGGAGGAGGAGGAGGAGGACATTCAAGACACTTGCAGGTGAGGAGTCACAGGTAAATTCAGGTGTAGTCAGGGGCGGCTGGCCCTGGGGACTGCCTTAGCCTGTCCTGACGTCTCACGTTGAGGGCATTTCTGATGATTCAGTTTGGGGAAAGTCCTCACAGTGTGCTCTGAGAGAGCAGGCTCATGAAAGCCTGAGGGCAAACTGGAGCCACGTCAGAATAGGAAGGCAGGGCAGGGCTGCTGCCGGCCCCCAGATTCACACTTCCAGGGTCTTCTTGATGGGGTGAAGATCTGAAAATACAGGGAGTTCTTCCGTAACGGACAGGTTAGAATTTTGAAGAACCTCGTGTTACGTGACAATAATACACAGGATACAGCGGGGCCTAGTGGAAAGAGTGCAGTACTTGGATTCAGGGGATCTGAGTTCTAGTCCCGGTTCCATCACTTGCTTGGTGTTTGACCTTGGGCCACTCACTTTACTTTTCTGTGCCTCAGATTCCCCATTTTTAAAAATATGGTATATAAGTGCTGACTATGTTTCAAGCACTGTTCCAAGCGCTGGAGTAGATACAAGTTTAATAAGGTTGGAACCAGTCCCTGCTCTACATGGGGCTCACAGTCTAAGTAGGAGGGGAAAAGAAAGGTATCGAATCTCCATTTGATAGATAAGTAAACCGAGGCGCAACATAGTTAAGTGACTAACCCAAAGTCACATAGCAAGCAATCAGCAGTGTTGGGTTAGAACCTAGATCCTCCGACTCCTAGGCCTGTGCTTTTTCCACTAGGCTAAGCTGCTTCATCTGTAAAAATGGGGTTAAAATACCTCATCTCCTTCCTTCTTAGACTGTGAACCCTATGTGGGACAGTGTCCAATCTGATTACCTTCTATATACCCCAGAGTTTAACACTTAGAGGAGCAGCTTGGCCCAGTGGATAGGGCACGTGCCTGGGAGTCAGAAAGTCATGGTTCTAATCCCCGCTCTGCCACTTGTCTGCTGTGTGACCTTGGGCAAGTCACTTAACTCTTCTGGGCCTCGGTTACCTCATCTGTAAAATGGAGATTGAGAATGTGAGCATCACATGGGACAAGGACTGTGTCAAACTCGATTTGCTTGTATCCACCCCAGCGCTCAGTACAGTGCTTAGCATGTAGTAAGCGCTTGACAAATACCTCATTATTATTATTATTATGATATTTATTGAGCACTTTACTAAGCGCTTGGGAAAGGACACTACAACAGAGTTGGTAGATGTGACCCCGGCCTACGAGGAGTTTTCAGTCTTCAGGAAAGGAGGAGGGGTCCACAGGGGGGAGGCTGGAACTACCCCTTCGTTCCCCTCCCGCTCAGATTTTTGCCTCAGTCAGTTAACAGAAACCACCAAATTGTTCTGCCTCTGTATCTAGGTAGAAAGGGAGGTGCCCCGGAACCTCCTCTACCCTAGACAAAGTGGAGCCAGGAGTCACTGGAGTCAGGAAGAGAAGCCTGGGAGCAGAGAGGTGGAGTAAGGAGGCAGTGCTGCATCATCATATGCGTTAATAAAAAAAATAAAAGAGTAAGTGAAACTAGTGTTGGTCAAAGGGCTGGGTTGATAGCCCAGGGGAGCCTCCCTTCATTAACTTCGTTGGATGGTCTGCCGTGGTCAGGGAATGTGATACAACTTGGTGATATTGTTGTATCGTACTCTCCCAAGCGATTAGTTCAATGCGCTGCATTCATGTAGGTGTATTTATTGAGCACTTACTGTGTGCAGAGCATTGTAGTAAGTGCTTGGGAGAGTACAAAACAACAATAGACACACATTCCCTGCCCACAGTGAGCTTAAAGTCTAAAACGGGGAGACAAAGTAAAAAAAAATAAATACAGTTATGTATATAAGTACTGTGGGGCTGGGAGTGAGGATGAACAAAAGGAGCAAGTCAGGGAGATACAGAAGGAGTGGGAAAAGAGGAAAGGGGGGCTTAGGGAAAGCAGGGCTCAATAAGTATGATTGATTGATTGATTGACTGGCTTCCCCTCTCTGTGCCTTGGTTTTCCCCCTTATAAAAGGGGGCAAGCACTACCTGCTGGAATTCCTCCCTGACTGAATAAACGAGCCTCTGGAAAATACAACTCGTTTGAGCCTTTTCATTCTAAAAACAATAACAATGAAAGTCGGAAGATGACAGCAGAAGGGTGTGACGCTTTTGAAACCTCCATCCCAACTTTGAAGTTAGACTGCCAGACTATTTATTAGCCTGCAAAATCATCACAGCCTTTTCCATACAGATGGGTGCCCTAGACATGATGCAAGTGAGGAAAATCAAGAATGTGAAAAGTTCACTTCCAGAGTTGTGGGTCACCTTTTGTCTTCATTTAAATTCTTATTTGCTCATACTTTATTTCAGGCCTCGCTTCATTTCTATGCATTAGGATGATCCATTTGATTATAAACTCCATGAGAGCAGAATTTGAGAAATTCCTTGAAGCTCAAGAGTTCCATTCTCAGCACAGTTTGGGTACTCAATAAATACCCTTCAGAAAGATAGTAAAGAATAAAATGGGCTTGGGAGTCAGAAGCAGCAGGACCTACTGGATAGACCGTGGGCCTGGACTTCACAAAGTCATGGGTTCTAATCCCGCTCTGTCACTTGTCTTTTGTGTGACCTTGGTCAAGTCACTTCACTTCTCTTTGCCTCAGTTACCTCATCTGTAAAATGGGGATAAAAGTGTGAGCCCAATGTGGGAAGAGACTGCATTCAACCTGATAAGCTTGTATCTCCTCCAGCACTGAGTACATTGCCTGGCATAAAGTAAACATTTAACAATGCCATTAAAAAAAAAAAGAGGACTTGCAGTCTAATCTGGGTTTTACCACACTGTCCTTAGACAAGTCACTTAACTTCTCTATGCCTGTGTTACTTCATCTGTGAACTTTTTCTTTTATGGGATTTGTTAAATGCTTACTTATGTACTCTGCAAATTCAATACTTGTTCTCTCCCACTTAAGACTGTGAATCCTGTGTGGGACAGGGACTGTGTCTGATTTGATTATTTTATATCCTCGCCAGTGCTGAGAACAGTGCTTGACACATAGTAAGTGCTTAGCAAATACGACAGTTATTCGTATAAATTATTATGTGCCCAGCCTTGTACTAAGCATTGGGGTAGATACCACATAATCGGGTTGGACATAGTCCCTGTCCCACATAGGGTTTGTAGTCTTAATCTCCATTTTACCAATGAGGTAACTGAGGCACAGAGAAGGTAAGTGACTTCCCCAAGGCCACATAGCAATGAGTGGCAGAGCCAGGATTAGAACCCAGGTCCTCTGACTCCTTGGCCTGTGCTCTTTTCCACCAGGCCATTTTTCTCACAAATTGGATTCAATACCTGCTCTCCCTCCTCTTTAGACTGTGAGCCCCATGTAGGCTAGGGACTGTGTCTCACCCACTTATCTTTTATCTACTTCAGGGCTTAGTACAGTGCTTAGCAAATAATCAGCACACAACAAATTCAAAGTAATAATAATAACAATACGATTATTGCTATTATCGTTAGGATTTAGGCACCAAGCCTGTAGGCTGGTAGCAATATGCATAACTGCGTAAGTTTGGCATTCCTTCACTCTCTCTGGAGAGTAGTAGAGCCAGCTGATTTTTCTGGCTTTTTCCATCTCCTTTTCCAGGTGAGCTCAGCTGCACTGCTCCACTAGTTCAGCTCTAAAAATTCCAATATATTCCAGACCCCATTGGCTGCTCCTTCACAATTTAGCAAACTGGGGACATCTACTGGGTAGACGTCTGTATGGCAGAGTTCAGAAAGCATGGGCGTTCATTCAGTAGTATTTATTGAGCGCTTACTATGTGCAAAGCACTGTACTAAGCGCTTAGAATGTACAATTCGGCAACAGATAGAGACCATCCCTGCTCAATGACGGGCTTACGGTCTAAACGGGGGAGACAGACAGCAAAGCAAAACAGAACAAAACAAAACGTCATCAAGATAAACAGAATCAAGGAGATAGACACCTCGTTAACAAAACAAATAGGGTAATAAATAATATATTCAAATGAGCACAGTGCTGAGGGGAGGGAAAGGGGAAGAGCAGAGAGCGGGAGCGGTGGTGGGGAGGGGAAGCAGAGGTGGTTGGGCAACCACTGAAGAAGTTCTTGAAGAGTGATGGCTGGGCAGTTAACTGGGTATATCCCCTATTTTCCAAGCTCCTCAGACATTTTACAGTCAGACTCTCAGTGAAGCCAATCAAGGAGGTAGTTATTCTGTACCTCAATTTACTGGAGAGGAAAATAAGTGTCAAGAGTCAGTGGTGTTCACTGAGGTTGGATAAAAAAAAGGCCACTGTGATTGTGGTATTTGTTACACACTTCTTATACGCCAAGCACTGTACTAAGAACTGGGGTAGTTATGGTACAACCAGATAAGAGGCAGTTCCCTTCCCACGTAGGGCTCAGAGTCTAAAGGGGAAATAGAACAGACATTTAATTCCCATTTTACAGATGAGGATTGATATATTGATCGACGAGGAAACTGACTGAGAAGTTAATCGTATTTATTGAATGCTTACTGTGTGCAGAGCACTGTGCTAAATGCTCAGAAGAGCATACAATAACGTTGGTAGACACTAAGCCTGTTGTGGGCCGAGAATATGTGTGTTATATTGTCATGTTGTACTGTCCCAAGCGCTTAGTACAGTGCCCTGAACACAGTAAACCCACAATAAGTATGACTGATTGATTGACTATAGTCACATTCCCTGCCCTCTACAAGCTTAAAGTCTAGAGAGGGAGAAGAGTCTAGAGAATTAAGTGACTTGCCCAGGGTTACACAGCAGACAAATGGCAGAGGCAGAAATTGAACACAGTCCCACTCCTGCTCCTCCCAGGCCTACTCTCGACTTCCAGTCCCACAACTTGCTACTCTCTTACCAAAGTTTTCATTCATTTCTGAGTCTTCTCTCCCAAGAGACTATGGTCGGAGAGTATTTGTCTCTTCGGAGCTCAGCTCACCTCAGGCTATTCTCAATGCTTCAGGATTTTCCCTCAGCAGGGAGGAAACCAGCATATGGTCTTGTAGCATATGAGGTTCTAGAGGTCTCACTGCTCACAGCGTGTGCCTCTGCATTACAACAGAACACCAATACCCACATTGATAGATTTTGTCTATCCATTTTTGTACTGCACTCTTCCAAGCTCTTAGTACAACCAATCAATCAATCAGTGGTATTTATTGAGTGCTTACTGTGTGCAGAGTACTGTACTAAGTGCTTGGGGAAAATACTATACAGCAGAGTTGGTAGACACGTTCCCTGTCATCAAGGAGTTTACCGTCTAGAGGGAGTCCTCTGTATTCAGTCAGTCTTCAATAAATACCACTGATTGATTGTATACCCTCACCTGGCAACGAGTTCCCAAAGTTGGGAGAGCATGTCCTTTATAGTTCCCGGATACTGTGGGAAAGCGATCTGTTTCGGAAAAGATGTGTTTCTCTCTCCATCTCTGTCTGTCCCTGTCTTTCCTTCTCTCTCTCTCTCCTTTTCCTCCTCTCCTTCTGATTTCCTTCTTTTTTATTTCCACAGCGATGGTAAGCTAGCATTTCCCCCCTTGAAAATCCGTATCCTATTTCAGAGCCCGGAACTGCCTGGAAATGGAGCCAAGGACGCTTAAATGACCGATCGAGATGATGGAAAACAGATAGCTAAGCTGCCAGCAATGAGTCCTTTTGTTTCATCATAAGACAAATGACGACAGAGGACCGAGATGTCTCGGCTTGAGAACTTCTTGTTCTGTTCAGGAAAATAGTTTGCTGTTCAGTTAGAATGATATTTTCCCCTTTATTATCATCTGTATATTTATACATTTAATCCAAACTTGTCTCCACATTCACTGAACTCTCCGGAAAAGTCAGGCAGAAACAGAATCTGTCTTCCTGGAGCTCACAGTCGTCATGTTTTGGTGTTTACATTTAATGAACTTCAACAGTGTTTTAGGCACGCTACAGAGTAGGAAATTCTGAACAGATCAGGCCAATTTAAACAAAACATTCCAGCAGAAGAGAACTAGAGAGGGGAGTCCTAGGGGATGGGCCATGAAAATTTGCTGGGTGTTGTACATTCCAGTTTGATGGCACACCTCTTCGGATTTTGTTCTATCATTGGGAAGAACTGATTTTCCAAAAGAATTAGGAGCTTCTACTAAGGGGAGGGGTCCTTAGTTTGACCGGTTGAGTCAGGTCCTCGGCTGGTTTTACGTGGAATTGTCCAAACTGCTCTGAGTCATTTCTTGGAGCCCATTTATTATGTTCTTCACAGGTAGGTGGGGAGGAAGTAAGGATTCTAATCAAACCCATTTTACAGTTGAGAAAGCTGAGGAGGCTTTATTCAAGGGGAAGCGATTTATTCAAGGGGATCCACCAAGGATTCATTTTCCCGCTTTCCAGGCAAGGACCTGTGTGGGAAGCAGCATGACCTACTGGATAGAACGTGGGCCTGAGAATCAGAAGGACCTAGGTTCTAATCTTGGCTCTGCCACTTGTCTGCTGTGTGACCTTGGGCAAATCACTGTGTCCAACCTAATTAGCTTGAATCTACCCCAGTGCTTAGAATAGTACCTGGCACATAGTAAGTATATAACAAACATCCTATTAAAAAAAACAAAAGGATTCCTGTCCTCTCAGACACCCTGGCTGTGGGGAAAGAGAGACGCCAGGAGGATCCTGGCCCAGTTAAAGGCTTTAAGAATCACCCTCATAAACTACTTATTGGCTTCCTCAGGAATGATGACTCTGAAGAGACTGTGCCCCTCTCCCCACCTTATTCTTAGACTGGAGGGTCAAGGATGCTGTCTAATGCCCACCCATGTATTCTTTCTCAGAGCTTAGGACAGTGCTTAGCACACAGTAAGCACTTAAATAGCATTACTGCTACAACCAAGCACAAGAAATCACTAAGGACAATGAAATTTTAGCCATAAGGCCCATAGGAACCTCCCAGATCAGTAGAATCTAATAGGACTTTCATATTCCCAATCGTGGCTTAGTGGAAAGGGCACAGGCCTGCGAATCAGAAGACCTGGATTCTAATGGTGGCTCTGCCATGGTCCTGCTGTGTGATCTTGGGCAAACTCTTAACTTCTCTGTACCTCCGTTTCCTCATCTGTAAAATGACATTTAGTTACCTGATCTCTCCCCCACTTAGACTGTTAGCCCCATTAGGCACTGGAACTGTGTCCCACCTGATTAACTTGTATTTACTTTAGAGCTTAGAGCAGTACTTGGCACATAGTAAATGCTAAACACCTATTGTAATCATCATCATCATCCTTGTGGCCATCAGATTACCTGATCACCTCATGACCACTGAATCCTAAAGACTCCACGATCTTCTGAGAAGACTGTAAGCTTGATGCGCGGCTACCAACTCTGTTATATTGTACTCTCCCAAGTGCTTAGCAAGCGCTCAATAAATATGATTAATTCATTCATTCAATTGTATTTACTGAGCACTTAACGTGTGCAGAGCAGTGTACTAAGCACTTGGGAGAGTACAATGTAACAATATAACAGACACGTCCCCTGCCCCCAATGAGCTTACAGTCTAGTTAGGGAGATAGACATGAATATAAATTATGGATATGGACATTAGATTCATTGATCGAACCGGATGGTGACTGTAAACTTTCGGGAATGAAAACCGACTCCGAAAAATGGGGCTCCACTAATGACTCCTTCCGTTCCCCTCCCTCTTCCTCCTTTTCTCTGATGATTCCTCCTGGAGCAGACCTGGCAACAGCCACCGAAGAATTTCACTTCCACCTATTGAGTTTTCCTCTGCAGCTCTGAGACGGGAGAGGATCGGGCTCGGAAGTTGGTGGTTTTACCACAGGGTTCAGGCTGAGAAGGAGCAGATCCTGCATTCATTCATTCAATCGTACTTATTGAGTGCTTACAGTGTGCAAAGCACTGTACTTAGCGCTTGGGAGAGTACCATACAACTACAGACACATTCCCTGCTCACAACAAGTTTACAAGTTCTAGGCCCCATCCTCTCAGGTTCCTTTCTTTTCCGAGGCCGCCTTTCCCTTCCTGCAGGGCTGGGTCCTGTTTTTTTTAATGGTATTTGTTAAGCTCTTACTATGTGCCAGGCACTGTTCTAAGCACTGGGGTAGATACAAGGAACCAAGGTTGGACACAGTCCCTGTCCCACATGGGGCTCACAGTCTTAATCCCCATTTTACAGATGAGGTAACTGAGGCACAGAGAAGTGAAGTGATTTGCCCAAGGTCACACAGCAGACAAGCTGACTCATTCATTCGATCGTATTTATTGAACACTTACTGTGTGCAGAGCACTGTACTAAATACTTGGAAAGTACAGTTCAGCAACAAATAGAGACAATCCCTACTCAACAATGGTCTCACAGTCTAGAAGGGGGGACTGTTAGCCTGTGCTTTATCCACTAGGACACGGTGCTTTTCAACCTGAGAAAATTCAGTGTTCTACCAGGCCCCTTCTCCCTTAAAATAATAACAATAATTATAATTCTATGACTTATTAAATGCTTATTATAGGCTAAGAGCTAGGGTAGATTCAAGGTTATCAAATCTGACACAGATCTTGTTCCACCCAGGGCTCACCATGTGTTAAAACCCCATTTTACAGATGAGGAACTGAGTTAAAAGAGTTTAAATCACTTGCCCAATGTGACACAATAGGCAGGTGGCCAGAACTTGAACCCAGGACTCCTATTCCCCTTGCTAAAATCTGGAGAAGTGGCATTCATTCATTCATTCAATCATATTTATTGAGCGCTTACTGTGTATAGACACCGTACTAAGTGCTTGTAAAGTACAATTCTGCAACAGGTAGAGACAATCCTTACCCAACAAAAGGCTCACAGGCGTTGAAAGCCCTGGGGTACTGGGCTTAGATCTTGGGTCACCCCAGAAGCCAAGAGAGCATTTCTCCTTCCTACCCTCTTCTACCTTCCTGTTCCTCACCCTCATGTTTAATTATGGTACTTGTTAAGCACTTACTATGTGTCAAGCATTGTTCTAAGTGCTGGGTTAGATGCAAGTTTATCAGTGGGTCAAAGTCCCTGTCCCACAAGGGGTTCACAGTCTAAGTAGGATGGAGAACAGGTATTTAATCCCCAGTTTACAGATGAGGAAACTGAGGCACAGAGAAGTTAAGCGATTTGCCCGAGGTCACAGAGGAGGCCCAGTGACGGAGCCAGGTGTAGAACCCGGGTTCTCTGACTCCCAGGCCCAGGCTCTATCCACTAGGCCACGCTGCTTCTCATGTTTAAACTTTCTTGTCCCATAACTATAGCAAACCTCTTTCAGCCCTTTTCTCCACCCTACACCTCCTTCCCCATCCTTTGCTCCCATCACCCTTTTCGTTCTCCTCTCTTTCACAGTCTCTGTCTCTGTGACTGCCCTTTCCTTCTCTTTCCCCGGTTTTCGTTCACCGCACTGTAAGGTGAATCACTCTCCACAGCCCGAAATTCGGCAAACTCTGAATCTGCAGCCTGAATTGAGGAGATTTTACCGCTGTCTCGAAATGAGAAAGGGTCCCAGAACCAGCACAGTGCATCAGTTACCATCTGTGGCCGAATCAGCCCGAGGGATGAATGCAGGCCATGTTGGATGCCACATTGAAAATGCCCCAGGCGGGTGAGACCCAACCTTATTTCTGAAGGTGCAGCTTCCCATCCCCAAATCTATCCACTCTGACCAGTCCTCCCTCGAGATCCAATCGAGATGAATCATGGTGTGGCCAGAGGTTGCAGCTAGCCAGGATTAATCTCTCAGGATCCACACGACAGCAGAGATTCTTAACCAGCCCCAAATCTCTTTAAAATCTTTGACAAAGGATAATCTGTTCAGATAAGAAAGTGACACCCTTCAGCTCAGTGGGAACGGCCAAAGTCGCTTATTTGCTCCTTCATTTATCAGATAACCTCTGGATGGCATCGAAAGAGAATGAATCAAATTTCAAGTATTTCTTTGACTCATCGCTAAAGGCAGAGCACTTCTTCCCGGCTCCAGAAGAGTGTCAAGAAGCCAGCCCAACCCACCACCCAAATCCCCCTGCCCAGTTAACATTCCATGATAAATATAATTGATTGATTGATGGATTGATTTTTCTGCTCCCTCGGCCCAATTACATCCTTCTTTTCAGACCTTCTGTGTCCCTCCTACTTCCTCAGCTTCTTCCTCTTTCTCTTTTCCTCCCCACTCCTTCTTAATTTCTCTGTCAACTCCTTCTTTAAAATTTATTTTCTTTCTAAAAAATAATTCTGCGCACATCTCCTTACTCCTCATAAACCTTCAGTGGTTGCCTATCTGTCCATCACCACGTCAAATTGAAACTCCCTATTATTAGCTTTAGGCACTCAGTCAACTATCTCATCCTCCTACTCAATCTTAGCCCTCTCCCACTAAAACCCACTACATACACTCTACTCCTCTAATGCCAACCGACAGTGCCTCGATCTCGTCTCTCTCATCTTCAACCCCTTTCTCACTTCCTCTTTTGACCTGGAACTCCCTCCCCCTTCATCTCCAACACACTATCCCTCTCCCCATCTTCAAAGCCTTACTAAAATCACTTCTCTTCCCAGAAGCCCCCAGGACTAACCTCTCATTTTCCTGCCCTATCCCCCCTCCCCAATTCTGTGTCACCTATTAATTTGGATTTGTACCTCCTAAGCACTTTGATCTCTCCATGTCCCCACTGCATTTATGTACATATCCTTATACTCTACTACTTCCTGTATTTTATTTTAGTGATTGCCTCCCCTACTAGATTGTAAGCTCCTAGAAGGCAGAGATCATGCCTACCCACTCCACTGTATTCTCCAAGTGCTTAGAACAGCGCTCTGCATACAGTAAGGGCTCAGTAAATACCACCGATTGATTGATTACCTTCTTTGATTTTTTAATGGTACTCGTTAAGCACTATGTGGTAGATACAAGCACTGTAGATACACTGCTGGATACAAGGTAATCAGTTTGGACCCAATCTCTGTCCCACCTGGGGCTTTTCTAAGTGGAAGGGACTAGGATTTAATCCCCATTTTACAGATGAGTTCACTGAGGCATAGATAAATTAAGTGACTTGTTCAAGTTTACACGGCTGGCCCAAGCTCTTTCCACTACACCTTCTGCTTAGGAAGCAAAGCTGACCAGTTTGAGGATGGTGTTTCCTGTTGGGGCCTGATGTTTTTGGTCATTGGGCCCCAAATATCTGAGTAATGGAGGACTGGTTCTTAAATGATTGATTTTCAACGTAAGATAATAATAATTGTGGTATTTGTTAAGCATTTACTAACAAGGCAGTTAGGAAGGGAATTGTTGGCTTAGTACTAGTAATACTATTTAATCTCCATTTTACAGATGAGTTGACTGAGGCACAGGGAAGTGTGACATAATAATAATAATAAAAAATTTATTATTATTATTATAGTTCACAGATGCATCGACAGCAGAGCCAGACAAGTCAGTTTGGATGTGAATTGTTGGCCTAGTATTGATCTGCCTCTGGTGGAAGAGGACAAAGAATTCCCTTTACCTGACTGGGTCCACATCCACGTTCTCTTAGAAATTTGCCAAAGCCAGTCGACAAACAGTTGGAAAATCCCTTTCCATCTACCGTGGAGCAACAGCCAGGAGGCTACCTGGTAGTTGGGAGGTTTTCCGTTCTGGCTCAGATGGAGATGCTAACGGAGACTGGCTGCCTGAATGTACAGGCTGGATGTACAGAGTGCACTTGACCCAAAGGAGCTAGAGGGTAGGCCTGAGAATTTATTCTCGTGACCTTTTCCTATGTATGAAAGGCCTACCCTGAACAGGACTCGAAGTTCTAGAATGCCTAGGGACCTTGGAGCTGGCTGGGAGAGAATGGATTCTTGCTAATGGGCACGATGGAACCTAGCCAGTTGGATAGAGATTGATTATTCAGATTAGCAGGAGGCGCCTTCCTCCTCCAGAGTTCCTAGTATCTTTTTCCTTTCTGTTTCATCCTTCTTTCACCTCCCACTTCCTTTATTCTTCCCTTTCCTCTCCCTATCTCCCGTCTACTTTCTCGACTTACTCCCTTTCCCCTTTCCTCTCTTCCCCTTCCATCTGCAATTCTTCAGCAGTTGTAAGTACCAGGCCCTGAGCAGTTAATTCTGTTCAATTACTCTAACGGTTTAACTTATTACTTTTACAGTGCTACCGAATTGTTCTGTAACGGAACTGTGGATACGGTGTCAACGGCTTTATTACACTACTAGCTTATTAAGTGAACCATGAAGATACTCTCCCTTGAGGGCTCCTTAGGAAGTTTTGTGGCTGTCTGGTGTTTGATAATTTTTGTTTTTTGGACTGCATTCGGTGTATCCTTCTCCCTCAATCTGTTTCATAAAGGAGCTCATTGTAGGCAGGGAAAGGGGCTTACCAACTCTGCTGTATTGCATGCGCCCAAGTGCTTAATACAGTGCTCAGCACACGGTAAGCCCTCAATAAATTAGATTGATTTTGATAACAAAGGGGGAGGAGGAAGAGGGAAAGAAAGAGGAGAGTAAACTCTGTTGTACTCTTCCAAACGCTGGATACAGTGCTCTGCATACAGTAAACGTTCAATACATACCACTGATGAGGGTGGCGATGATGAGGAGGAGGAAGAGAAGATGTCAAAGAGGTCTCAGGGAGAAGGCCAAGAATCTCCCATGCTCATTTATTTCCCACCTCCTCCCCAACCACACCTAGACCATTTTCTCAGAGGACTGGGAGGGAGGAGAGGGAGAGGAAGAGAGTCCACAACCGGCTGGGAAACCCTGAGTTTTCCTCTTTCCCATGTGAGTATTAGGGTCTTCAGAAAATGTAATGCTTTAGAAGCTCCATTAACTACTTCAGGCTACTAGGACACAATTACTGTAGTAAGTCCCTGCTCTGTGTGCTGGGGAAATCTGCTCCAACAACAACGGTGCCATCTGGAAATGGAGAGAGAGACAGAAGCTGAGAAAGATGGGAAGAGAGAGAGAGGTGGGGAAAGATGGAGAGACAGAAAGAGAGAGAGAGAGAGAAGGTAAAATAAGCATATCTATATTTATTTAAAACCTGTCCCTGGAGGGTTTCATACTCAGCCACACTGAAACAGCACATGGGAACGGGAAATGATGCTGACTAGAGGTGACTCGAAGGGGAAATAAAACTGATAAGGCAGAGTAACCCTCCCCCAGCTGAGCAAAGGGCCAGCATGATAGCTAGCTCAAAAGATGAACCTCTGATTCAAACTCCTCATCGCTTTAAACATCCGAGGAATAGAGAATACTCTTTTATTTTTTTTTCTAGAGGGTTGCCTATTGTTCGATGGCTAGATTTCCTTTAAAACCTTCTTTGCATTAGCTCTGTCGGCTCAATCCAAAGGAGGCAGTGTTAGTTGGTGACTTGTACTTTCCAAGCGCTTAGTACTGTGCTATGCACATAGAAAGCACTCAATAAATATGATTGAATGAACGAAGTTGGGGCTTGGGTAGTGAGAACCAGATAGGGAGATACAGGTTGTAATTATTATATTCATTCATTCATTCTTTCACTTGTATTTATTTGTGCAATGCACTGTACTAAGCTCTTGGGAGAGTAATAATAATAATAATGATGGTATTTGTTAAGCTCTTACAATGTGCCAAGCACTGTTCTAAGCACTGGGGGTGGGGATACAAGGTAATCAGGTCATCCCATGTGGGGCTCCCAGTCTTAATCCCCATTTTACAGATGACATAAATGAGGCACAGAGAAGTTAAGTGACTTGCCCAAAGTCACAGCTGACAAGTGGAGGATCCGGGATTAGAACCCATGACCGCTGACTCCCAAGCCCATACTCTTTCCACTGAGCCATGCTGCTTCTCCTAAAAAACAGAATTAAGTGCGTACTACGTGCCAGGCACTGCAATGGATACAAGACACAATCGCTTCGTCCGTTTGAGACTCACTTCCTTGCCCACATAAGTTTACCATTCATTCATTCAATAGTATTTATTGAATGCTTACCATCTATTATTATAATTATTATATTTGTTAAGGGCTTACTATGTGACAAGCTCTATTCTAAGCACTGGGGTAGATAAGAGATAATGAGGTCAGACCCAGTCCCTATCCTACATGGGGCTCCTAGTCTAAGTAAGAGAGAGAACAATTTTAAGCCCCATTTTACAGTTGAGAATATTGAGGCAAGGTTTAAAGTCAAGGGACACACAGCAGGCAAGTGGCAGAACTTGCATTTAGAGTAAATCAACAAGCATGGCCTAGTGGAAAGAGCACGGGTTTGAGAGTCAGAGGACCTGGGTTCTAATCCTAGCTCCGCCACTTGTCTGCTGTGTGACCTTGGGTAAGTCACTTCACTTCTCTGGGCCTCAGTTCCCTCATCTGTAAAATGGGGATGAAGACTGTGAGCCCCAAGTGGGACAACCTGATTACCTCTGCCCCTTGTCAGCTGTGTGACTGTGGGCAAGTCACTTCACTTCTCTGTGCCTCAGTTCCCTTATCTGTAAAATGGGGATGAAGACTGTGAGCCTCACGTGGGACAACCTCAATCCCCCGTATCTACCCCAGCACTTAGAACAGTGCTCTGCACGTAGTAAGCGCTTAACAAATACTAACATTATTATTGTACCTACTCCAGTGCTTAGAACAGTGCTTGGCACATAGTAAGTGCTTAACAAATACCATTATTATTATTATTATTAATACCCATTTTTTACAGATGAAGAACTGAGGCACAGAGAAGGGATGTGACTTGCCTAAGGTCACACAGCAGACTAGTGGCAGAGTCAGGGCAAGAAAACAGGTCTTTTTGACTCCCAGATCCATGCTCTATCCACTAGGCCACGTTGCTTCTCCGGTCCGCCCTCCGCCCACTTCCCCTGGGGTCTGCCTCTCTGTTTGGCATTCTCCCTCCAAGACAGGCCCCCACCCCACTTCCCTTCCCCGGCTGGATTGTAGTCCAGCCACCCCTGCGACATAGTAAGCGCTTAACAAATACCATTTAAAAAAAAACAACACTTTGGGTTTTGGGAAAGAGCAGCCCCATAATAATAATAATTATGATTATGGTTTTTGTTAAGCACTCACTAAGTGGCAGGCACTGTACTAAGCGATGAGGTGGATACAAGCAAATCAGGTTGGAGACAGTCCCTGTCCCACATAGGGCTCACAGTCTTAATTCCCATTTTACAGATGAGGTAACTGAGGCACAGAAAAGTTAAGTGACTTGCCCGAGGTAACACAGCAGACAAGTGGCAGAGCCGGGATTAGAACCCATGACCTTCTGACTCCCAGGCCCGTGCTCTATCCATTCCGCCATCCCACACAGAGGCCATTCTGGGTGTTTATCAGCCTACCAAAGGTGTTGCCATAGAGATGACCTAGTACATTGGATAGTGAATTTTCACTCTCTTCCATTTGATAGCTGCTGAATTTGACACTCAATAGAGGGTGAAAGTTTATTAAAACAAGAATCCAGTGTCTTTATTCTAAACTCTCTTTCGGAATGAAGTTCTGCCCTGTCTCAGGCCCTCTCAGAAACCTTGCTAATGTTTTCCATACTAAGAAGGTTTTGGAGTTGAGCAGAATTCTATAGTCCAAGGAATTTATGTAGTGCTTTGTTTCATTGAGCTCACTATCAGGCTCAGGAGGCTAAAAAAAGGCACATCCAACTAAAGCTGTGAGTTCAAATTGTACCTTTGCCCCATTTTGCTGGGTGACCTTGGGTGAGTTGCCTAGGGAGGTCAATTCTTTCCTTCGCATGATGAACAGAGAGGGGAAGGTGATGCAAAGAGCTGTTGATATAATACTGTTTTTTGAATAATAATAACGACAATAATAAAAATAATACTATTTGTTAAGTCCTTACTATGTACCAAGCACTGTACTAAGTATAGGAGTAGATATAGGATAATCAGGTCGATATATATCTTGTCCCACTTGGAGAACAGGTATTCAAATTCCCATTTTACAGATGCAGAAACTGAGTCACAGAGAAGTTAAGTGACTTGCCCAAGGTCACATAGCAGGCAGATGACCGAGCCGGTATTAGAACTCAGTTCTCTTGCATCTCAGAACTGTGCTCTTTCCAATAGGTCACTGAAGCAGCAGTATTTGTCCTTTTCTTCCAAGCAGTTCAGCATATTTGCACTAGGACTATAATATTTTACTGCTCACTTTTCAGATTTCTAAATCTCGATCGCAAGCCACAGTCAGCTTTACAAGGTTAAATCTGGAATGCCGAGGCCCCTGCAGACCCACACGTCCTACAGTAATATCAACAGTGATTATTTTGGCATTTATAAAGCATGGTCCTAACCCTCTAAAATGTGTTTTTCTCTGTGAGCGTAGTCACTGAATCGAACCCCAGCTCATACCTGTCTCTCTTCCTCAGCAAAGTTCCTAACTCTATGCCATTCTTAATCACCCATCTCTAACACACTGTGCATGGCCTTTCCTCTGCACGGAATTTCCTCTCATCTCAAATCCCCCAAACCATATTCCTATCCACCTCCAAAGATTTCTTTAAAACCCTCCGTTTTAGAACAGCGCTTTGAACTACGCTTGACACATAGTAAGCGCTTAACAAATGCTAACATCATCTTCAGAGATGATCCTCGCCCACAAGGAGAAGCTCTGTATTCTAGTGGATAGAGCATGGGCTATCCCCAGACCAGACCGCAGACCACTGGTGGAGTTGGGATTAGAACCCAGGTCCTTTTGACTTTCAAGCCCCTGCTCTACCCACTAGGCCACGCTACTTCACTTTTGAGTCCTCTGAGGTAGACAGCTGGGAGTAGCTTCCATAATGGCGGGAGGTCAAAAGCTCATGAGGAATGTGGGCTCCACACCCATCAATGACCATGCCAGCTGCCTCAGGGTCTGGCCCTAGGGTAAGGCCTCAGTGAATACTAATTAGATGAACTCTTTAGATTACATTAATTAAGCCATCAGCTAGCTCTTCCCTGCTTCTATCTTTCCTCTAAAGATTCGAGTTCACAGTAAATAATCGCTGGAACCCAAGTTGTTTCTCAAACGAACGTGTTACCAGATATTTTTCAGACTTTAATGTCATTTGGCCAGTTTTAGAGATTAAAGAAGGATGACATTAGAGAACGAGACGTGTCCTCTGTATTTAACCCTTTTTAAAAATTATTTACGGCGTTCTTTAAAGGCATCTCTTTCCAAATTAGTCCTGAAATGGGGTGGGGGTTGGGAGATTTGACTTCCTCCATGGCAATCCCCACCGTCTAATTGATCCCTCACCTTCCTGGACGTGACATCCAGTCAGAACACCACAGCACTTATGTATTTAACTGCTCATTTATTTATTCACTTTGTCTATTATTTATAAGTAGGAACATAAGAACATTAGCGAGGCCATTACGGGTTCCGACTCATGGCCGACCATGGCCGGAGTGCTGTTTCTGACAGTGGTGGCAGGATGTCTGGAGGAGCCGAGCGATGGTTGCTCTCCTGCTCTTCCATTCTAGTGGCTGGGATGATCTGAGGATGGTCTTCTGTCCGGAACGACCGACGAGCCTCAGAGCTGAGATCTCAATCAATCAATGGAATTTACTGAGCGCTCACTATGTGCAAAGCGCCATACTAAGCTCTTGGGAGATGATGATACAGCAGAATTAGGAGACACATTTCTTCAGGACTGAGAATCTGAGCATTCATTCATTCATTCAACTGTATTTATTGAGTGCTTACTGTGTGCAGAGCACTGTACTAAGCACTTGGGAGAGTACGATATAACAATAAACAGACACATTCCCTGTCCACAGCGAGTTTACAGTCCAAAGACTGGGAGTCCAAAGTGGCACAGTGACTGTGTCCATCTTGATTTGCTTGCATCTACTCCAGATCTTAGTACGGTGCCTGGCATATAGTAAACGCTTAACAGATATCACAATTATCGTTATTATTTGTGCCTCAGTTCTTTCATCTGTAAAATGGGGAGTAAGACTGTGAGCCTCATGTGGGACAGGGACCGTATCCATACTGATTAGCTTGTATCTACCCCAGCACTGAGTACGATGCTTAGCACATAATTAGTGCGTAATAATAATAATGATAATAGTGGGATTTTGTTAAGCACTTACTATGTGTCAGACCTTGTACTAAGCACCGGGATAGATATAAGGTAATTGGGTTGGACACAGTGTGCTTACTATGTGCCAGACACTCTTTTAAGCCCTGGGGTAGATACAAGGTAATCAGGTGGGACACAGTCCTTGTACCACACTGTACGCAGTGTTAATCCCCATTGAACAGAGGAGATAACTGAGGCACGGGGAAGTTAAGCCACTTGCCCGAGGTCACACAGCAGACAAGAGCCTCTAACTGTAAGCTTGGCAGGGCAGGGCAGGGCAGGGCAGGAAATGTGTCTGTTATATTGTTATATAATAACTTTGTTGTGCCCAAGAGCTTGATACAGTGCTGCGCACAGAGTAAGCACTCAATGAATTCTATTGACTGAACGACTGATTGAACTCTCAGGAATCCCCGCACCCCCACCCTGGCACTTGTGTATATATGTACATATTTATAGTTCTATTTATTGTCTATTGTGTGACCTCGGGCAAGCCACTTCTCTGTGCTTTCATCTGTAAAATGGGGATGAAGACTGTGAGCCTCACATGGGACAACCTGGTTACCTTGTATCTACCCAGTGCTTAGATCGGTGCTTGGCACATAGTAAATGCTTAACAAATACCATCATCGTCATCATTATTATAATTCTATGTATTTATAAGAATGATGTGCATATATCTATAATTCTATTTCTTTATACTGTTGCTACTGATGCCTGTTTACTTGTTTTGATGCCTGTCCCCCCCTACCCTTCTAGACTGTGAGCCCGTTGTGGGCAGGGATGGTCTCTATTGCTAAATTGTACTTTCCAGGAGCTTAGTCCAGTGCTCTGCACACAGTGAGCGCTCAATAAATACGATTGGATGAATGAGTGAATGAATGAAAGAAAAGTTCCAGGCTCCCTCGTCTCAGTGGAAAGAGCCTGGGCTTCGGAGTCAGAGGTCATGGGTTCGACTCCCGGCTCTGCCGCTTGTCAGCTGTGTGACTGTGGGCAAGTCACTTCACTTCTCTGTGCCTCAGTTCCCTCATCTGTAAAATGGGGATTAACTGTGAGCCTCACGTGGGACAACCTGATTACCCTTGTATCTACTCCAGTGCTTAGAAGAGTGCTTGGCTCATAGAAACACAACAGATACCATCATCACCATCAGATGCTCCTTGCTCAAAATAATAATAATGATAATAACTGTGGTATTTGTTAAGTACTTACTACGTGCCAGGCACTGTACTAAACAGTGGGGTGGATACAAGCAAATTGGAATGGCCACAGTCCCCGTCCATAGTAAGCGCTTAACAAAAGATACCAACATTTTCCCGCATCGGCCGGCCTATGGAAAGGGACACGGGGTTGTCCTGCCATCTAGTGGCGGCGCTCAGAATTGCCTAGTGATTTCATAAACCATCCCAAGGTTCAGGGAGCTACTTTACAACCACAGCAACATTAAAACGCAGGGCCTCAAAAAGCTGAAGGCCAGAGGCTCTTGGCTAGGGCGAGGAACCCCCAGAACAACCCCCAATACGCCCCCCAGCCATGTGAGCCGCCCTCAAGCTCTGTCAGTTTCATCGCCGTCGACCCCTGGCCCACGTCCTACCTGGGCATGTCACTCCCGTCCTCAAAAACCTCCAGCGGTTGCCTATCAAGCTTCGCATGAAGCAAAACCGCCTCACTCTTGGCTTCAAAGCTCTCCATCACCTTACCCCTCCTACCTCACCTCCCTCCTCTCCTTCTACAGCCCATCCAGTACACTCCGCACCTCTGCCGTTAACCTCCTCACTGGGCCCCCTTCTCCCCGTCCCGCCGTCGACGCCTGGCCCACGTCCTATTTCTGGCCCGGAACGCCTTCCCTCCTCCAATCCGCCAAACGATCACACTTCCCCCTTTCAAAGCCCTACTGAGAGCTCACCTCCTCCATGAGGCCTTCCCAGACTGAGCCCTCCCTTTTCCTCCGCTCCTTCTCCCCTCCCCATCGCCCTGACTCCCTCTGCTCTACTCCCCTCCCCTCCCCACAGCACTTGTGTTTATTTGTACATATTTATTACTCTATTTTATTAATGATGTGCGTAGATCTATAATTCTATTTATCTATTTTGATGGTATCGATGCCTGTCTACTTGTTTTGTTTTGTTTCTGTCTCCCCTTCTAGACTGTGAGCCTGTTGTCGTGCAGGGATTGGCTCTATCTGTTGCCAAATTGTACTTTCCAAGGGCTTGGTACAGTGCTCTGCCCACAGTAAGAGCTCAATAAATATGATTGAATTAATGAACGAATGAAAAGTTGCAGGATCCCTTGTCCCAATTAGAGCATTTCCCCGAATCATTCATATCCCCTAATTCATTCATATTTATTGAGTGCTTATTGTGTGTAGAGCACTGTATTAAGCGCTTGGGAGAGTCAATATACAACAATAAGCAGGCACATTCCCTGCCCACAACGAGCTTACAGTGTGGAGGGGGAGATAAATAAATACATAAATTACACAGATATGTACGTAAATGCGGTGGGGCTGGGATGGCGGATGAATACTGAAGCAGCAGTGTGTAGTGGATAGAGCACGGGCCTGGGAGTCAGAAAGTCATGGGTTCTAATCCCAGCTCTGCCACTTGTTTGCTAGGTGACCTTGGGCAAGTCACTTCACTTCTCCGGGTCTCAGTTACCTCATCTGTAAAATGGGGATTGAGACTATGAGCCCCATTTGGGACAGAGACTGTGTCCGATCCGATTTGCTTCTATATACCTCTCTGTATAGTACAGTGCCTGACACATAGTAAGCGCTCCACAAATACCACAATTATTATTATTACTATTACATTTCCAGATTGAGCCCAAAATTTATGCTATTTTTGTTAATAATAAATCACTGTGAAATTTAAGTACTTACTCTGTGCCAAACACTGTTCTAAGCGCTGAAGTGGATACAGGATGATCAGATCAGACACAGTCCTTGACTCTCTCAGGGTTCAAAGTCTAAGGGGGAGGGAGGAAAGATATTTTTAAGTCCCATCTTGCAGGGAAGAAAACTGAGGCACAGAGAAGTTAAATGACTTGTCCAAGTTCACACTGCAGGCAAGTGGTGGAGCTGAGATCATAACCCAGTTTCCCTGACTCCCAGTACTGTACTTTATTCACTAGGCCATGATGCTTAGAAATAAGCCAAATATTAATAAAAGCAGTTCCTTGCAGGGCTGAAGCGGAAGAGGGACAAAGAGGAGCGGAAAGAGAGAATCTTCACTTTAAAGAGAAATATTTAACGTTGAGCATTGAAGTGTTTAGTCTATGAGCAGCACAGCCAGGGACGTGGCATGGGGGGGAATCTTCTCTCTGGATGGCTGGGTAAGTAAGAGAATCATTCTGGGGAAGCAGAGGCTGGTGAAAATCAATCAGTCAATCAATCAGTGGTACTTATTGAGCACTTACTGAATGCAGAACACTGTATTCATTGCTTGGGAGAATACAATGCAAACAGAACTGGTAGAGAAGCAGGTAGCTTAGTGGAAAGAGCGTGGGTTTGGGAGTCAGAGATCGTGGGTTCCAATCCCGGCTCCGCCACTGGTCAGCTGTGTGAACTTGGAGGAGTCACTTAACCTGACACTTGTCCGCTGTGTGACCGTGGGCAAGTCACTTCACTTCTCTGTGCCTCAGTTACCTCATCTGTAAAATGGGGATTAACTGTGAGCCTCATGTGGGACAACCTGATTACCCTGTATCTACCCCAGCGCTTAGGACAGTGGTCTGCACATAGTAAGTGCTTAACAAATACCAACATTATTATTAGTATTCTCTGTGCCTCAGTTACCTCATCTGTAAAATGGGGATTAAGATTGTGAGCCCCACGTGGGACAACCTGATTACCTTGTATCTACTCCAGTGCTTAGAACAGTGCTTGGCACATAGTAATCACTTAACAAATACCATCATCACCATCACATGCTCCTTGCTCAAAATAATAATAATAGTGATGATAATAACTGTATTTGTTAAGTACTTACTATGTGCCAGGCACTGTACTAAACAGTGGAGTGGATATAAGCAAATTGCAATGGACACGGTCCCTGTCCCACGTGGGGCTCCCAGTCATAATCCCCATTTTACAAAGAAGGGAACTGAAGCTCAGAGAAGTGAAGTGACTTGTCCAAGGTCACATAGCATACATATGGTGAAGTCAGTATTAGAACACACGATTTTCTGATTCCCAGGCCAGTGCTCTAGCCAATACGCCATGAAAGGAGTTTGCAGACTAGGTTCCTCACCCAGATTCCGCTCCCTGCCTGCTTCAGTACAGTGCCCCAGCGCTTAGTACAGTGCCTGGCACATAGTAAGTGCTTAACAAATACCATAATAATAATTATTATTCAGAGAGAACCGTGGGACATGCCCTGGAATGGGACTCTTAACTCCAGCTTCGGGGGTTTCAGGGGCTTCAAGAGGCCTGGGTTTAGCTCGTTGCTTCACAATCTGCCCCTGGGTCACCCAGCCCAGCTCAGCGGACCTCTGGCTGCAACGACAGCTCTTCCTCCGGGACTAGTGGATAGACCACAGTACTGGGAGTCAGAAGGACCTGGGTTCTAATCCAGTCTCCGTCACTTGTGTGCTGTGTGATCTTGGGCAAGTTGCTTCCCTTCTCTGTGCCTCAGTTACCTCATCTGTAAAATGGAGGTTAAAATTGTGAGCCCCTTGTGGGATGGGGACTGTATCCAACCCAATTTGCTTGTATCCACCTCAGAACTTAATACATTGAGTGGGACATAGGAAGTGCTTAGCCAGTACCACAGTTATTGTTGTGGTATGTACACTTTGCCAGTGCTGCCCACGGACACAGAATCCTCTCCTTCAACCATCACATCACTTTCAGTCCTGATAGACATTTTATCAGAGGAAGGTTGCTGCCCAAGACCTTAACCTTGCCCATTCCTACCTTACCTCACTGTTCTCCTGCCCTGCCCACCCACGTCACTCCTCTAATGCCAACCTACTCACTGTATCTCCATCTTGTGTAACTCCCTGTTGACCTCTCGCCCATGTCCTGTCTCTAGACTGGATTGCCCTTTCTCTTCATATCTGACAGACGATCACTCTCTCTCTTACTGAAGACACATCTCCTCCAAGAGGCCTCAGTTATCTCATCTGCACAATTAGGATTAAGATTGTGATCCCCACGTGGGACATGAACTCTGTCCAAGCTGATTAGGTTGTACCCACCTCGGCGCTTAGTACAGTACCTGGCACATAGTAAGCTCTTAACAAATACATAAAAAGAAGAAAACACTTTCTGTGGAAAAAGTGACTGCTATGTATCTGTCAGATGTACTATCTTCCCCTGGGGTCACCCATGTTTTGCCCAGTACTGGTCCAGCCTCAGTATTATACTCCAACCCAGCTCACACACTTCGCTCCTCTAATGCCAACCTTCTCACTGTATTTCCGTCTTGTCTATCTCACCACTGACCTCTCGCCCACGTCCTGCCTCTGACCTGGAACCTCCTCCTTCCACTCACTTCTGGGTTGCGCTGACTTGCTCCCTTCGTTACGGGCAGGGAATGTGTCTGTTAATTGTGGTATTATAGTTTCCCAAGTGCTTAGTCAGTGCTTTGCACACAGTAAGTGCTCAATAAATCTGACTGAATGAATCCCCCCTTCCGGTCCCACAGCACTGAAGTCCCTATCTGTCATTTATTTATTTTTGTCTATCTCCTCCCCTAGACGGTAAGCTCGTTGTGGGCAGGGGAGGTAGCTGTTTATTGTCACGCTGTACTTTCCGAAGAGGTCTGTACAGCGCTCTGCACCCAGTAAGCACTCAGTAAATACAGAGAATTTACATAGAGAAGCAGTGTGGCTCAGGGGAAGGAGCCCGGGCTTGGGAGTCAGAGGTCATGGGTTCGAATGCCACTTGTCAGCTGGGTGACTGTGACTGTGGGCAAGTCACTTAACTTCTCTGTGCCTCAGTTACCTCATCTGTCAAATGGGGATCAACTGTGAGCCTCAAGTGGGACAACCTGATCACCCTGTATCTCCCCCAGCGCTTAGAACAGTGCTGTGCACATAGTAAGCGCTTAAAAATGCCAACATTATTAAATACAGTTGACTGACAGACTCTTGGCCACCTTTGCCAAGTGTCTGAAAGCAGTGGCCAGTGGATCAGCAGATGGCACTGTTGCTCTTTCCCCCAGCTCTGTCGACTCACCCCCTCTGCCAAAGAGGTTCTCTTGGAGGGCAGGACAATAAATAGCAGAGAATATACTGCTCAGCTGGATGATTTAGGTACCAGAAATAGCAAAACTGGAATTTCTTTTAAATTTATTTTGATAAAATGGGAGAATGATGAACCCAGGTAATTTTTTTCCCCTCCTTAGCAATTTCCACCTCTCTGGAAGTTAGAAGCTACTCCAGAAGCAGGGCCCCTTTAACTCATTCAGCACAGCTGACAAATCCCAGGTTGGCCAGGTGTGTGGAATGATTGGCAACTGATTGTGAGGGGGAAGCCACCTCGTGGGAATGGCAGCCCTGCGGTGTGATGGTGGTGGAGGTTAAGGGTGAAGATGTGGGGATTGGGATAGATCCCTGAATTCTCCTCTCCCCATCTCCCAGCACCCAGTGAGTGTCTTCTTGGGTTATTATTATATTTATTAAGTGCTTACTTTCTGTCAAATATTGTTCTAAGTGCTGGGGTAGATACAAGTTAATCAGATTGGACACAGTCTCTGTCCCACATGGGGCTCAGAGTCTAAATAGAAGGGAGAACAGTAAAATCCTCATTTTACAGTTGTGGAAACTGAGACCAGAGAAGTTGAATGACTCGATCAAGGTGACACAGCAGGAAAGTAGCAGAGGTAGGATTACATCTGACTCCCAGGCCTGAGTTCTTTCCACTAGGCCACGCTTTTCCTGGTTATCCTGGTTACTAGACTTTGAGGTCCTCACTGCTTCTGGGATGAGTTTTAGAGTCCAGGCAGATTTTCTGTTGCACGCTTGCAAGGTCTTATTGAAGGCACATCTCCTCCAAGAGGTCTTCCCTGACTAAACCCTCCTTTCCTCTTCTCCGATTCCCTTCTGCACTGCCCTTGCACTTAGATTTGCTCCCTTTATTCACCTCTTCCTCATTCCCACAGCACTTACGTAGATAATCACAATTTATGTTGTTGTTATTATTATGTTATTTATGTTATGTTGACTGGTGGAAGAAGAAATTATGTTCTCCAAGCTCGAGGGTTCCAAAGTAGCTGAACCCACTAATTGGAAGTTTCCTCTGGTGTTGCTTCTTGGATTTTTCAGCTCCTCAGCTTTCTAGAGACGGAATGATTGAAGGGAAAGTTGGGGTCGGGGTGACAAGCAGTTTAAGTGGGCGGACTCCATTTCTTGAAAATCCTGACGTTAACGTCGAGATTCGCTCATGCCGGCTCGGAACGTCTGTCTTGCTGGCCACGGGCCCAGTTGAGGCTCTCTCACTAACTGCTTGGCTGGACTGGAACGCTGACCAGTCTGCATTTCTGCATCCCTTTCTTTCTGGACCACTTGTCCCTATTTCCTCTCCTTTGCTCTGATGGAAGGCAAACTGGTCCACCTCAAGCCCTGTGTAAGTGGGTGCCTAAAACACTCTGGCTTGAACTCCCCACCAACTGTCAGCAATGGGGTGGAGGTCACCCTCCCTCTCCCCTGAACCCAAGAGGGTTCATAGTTTCAGAATAGAATGTGCCTGAGAAATTGGCTTGTCCTGCTGCCTGCCTGACACCCTGTCACTGCCATTAGAAGCAGCACGGCATAATGGATAGAGCACGAGCCTGGGTTCTAATCCCCAATCCACACTTGTCCTGCTATGTGACCTTGGACAATTCACTGCACTTCTCTGTGCCTCAGTTACCTCATCTGTAAAATGGGGATTGAGACTGTAAGTCCCACATGGGACAGGGACTGTGCCCAATCTGATTTGCTTGAATCTACCCCAGCGCACATAAGTGGTTAACAAATACCATAATAATTACTATTATTACCCAAACTCGGCTGAGGTGGGGGTCTCTTGGCCCCTTTCCCAGTGCAGTCGGGGGCTTCCCAACTCCACCCTTTTCTGGCTGGGACCCTCCCAGGTCTGAGCGGTTCACTCTGACTCCCTCCACTGGGGACCGATCCCAGGTCTGACTTAAATCAGCCTCCCGTTCCCTGAAAATGCCAGATTCCTGGGATGTTCCGAATGCCTTTTCACCTCCCGTCTTTTCTGTCTTCTTGAAAAACAGGAAGGATCAAAAAGAAATCTGCTGCTGGTTTCAGTGTGGATGGCCCAGGGCCAGGCCTCCTCACCCCAATCTCTCAGGCTGTGGGGAATCCTCCATTGCTTAAGCGGCTTTTTCTCTCAGTCCCGGCCATTTTAGTGAATTTTTCAACTGACTCCCAGATGCTGAGCCCTGTTGCCCCTGTCTCTCCCTCCCAATCCTTCCCAGTTTATCTCTTTTTAAATGGTACTTCTGAGCCAGGCACACAGACCACAGTTTTAATCCCCATTTTACAGATGAGACACAGAGAAGTGAAGCTACTTGACTTGTCCAAAGTCACACAGCAGACAAGTGGAGGAGCCAGGATTAGAACCCTGGTTCTTCTGACCCTCAAGGCTGTGCTCTATCCGCTAGGCCATGCTGCTTCTCTATCTCTCTATCAATCGATGGTATTTATTGAGCACTTACTATGTGTAGAGCAGTGTACTAAGTCCTTGCGAGAGTACAATACAACAGAATTAGCAGACATGTTCCCTGCCCATACGGAGCTTACAGTCTACCTTCAAACTCTCCCTTCTGCAGACACTGAAGTAGAAGCTCATCACTGACTTTCAGAATTGGGAGGGACTGCTTGAGGTCATCTGGTCCAGCCCCTCTGCCTCCATGTAGGGTGAAGCCAGGTCAAGTCTTGGAGAATGTCAAAGGTGGGGATGACAACGTCCCCTAGGTAGCCGCAGGGAATGTGTCTGTTATACTGTCATGTTGTATCCTCCCAAGCACGTAGAACAGTGTTCTGCACACAGTAAACGCTCAATATATATAGCCGATGGATTTATCACTGACTTGAAGCAATTTAAATGGACTTCCTCCAAACTGCTACTAATAATAATCATGACATTGATCAACTGCTGACTATTTGCTAAACGCTGGGATAGATATGAAGTCAATCATTCAATAGTATTTACTGAGCGCTTACTATGTGCAGAGCACTGTACTAAGTGTTTGGAATGTACAAATCAGCAACAGATAGAGACAGTCCCTGCCCATTGACAGGCTTACAGTCTAATCGGGGGAGACAGACAGACAAAAACAATAGCAATAAATAGAATCAAGGTGATGCACATCTCATTAACAAAATAAATAGGGTAATAAAAATATATACAAATGGGCGGACGAGCACAGTGCTGAGGGGAGGGGAAGGGAGAGGGGGAGGAGCAGAGGGAAAGGGGGGGAAAGGGGGCTTAGCTGAGGGGAGATGAAGGGGTGGGGTAGAGAGGCAGCAGAGGGAGCAGAGGGAAGTTATCAGGTTGCTCTCTAATCCTTTCTTAACAGAAGAAGAAACTGAGGGTCCGAGAGGTTAAGGGGCTTGCCCAACATCAGACAGAGCAGGCAAGTGGTGGAGCTGGGACTAGAACTCTCAGTCTCCTCTCCCGTGCTCTCCCCACTAGGCCAGAATTCCTCTCATTTGAAGTCGGGCTTCTGTTCCCTGGGGAAGTCGGGCTTCTGTTCTCTGGGGAAGAAGGGAAGAGTTGGGGTCTGCTCCGGGAAAAGCATTTGGGATTCGCTCCAGTTCCACAGCACCTATGCACTTATCTAGAAATTATTAGAGCACTGTACTAAGTGTTTGGGACAGTACAGTATAACAGTAAACAATTACACTCCCTGCCCACAACAAGCTTACAGTCTAGAGCTCTAGAAATGAAAGTGGAACAGCTGGAAAGTCCTGGCCCGGTCCGAATTCTGGCATCCTGGAGTGCTCAGACCATGAGACCAACTGTTTCGGGAGTCTGCCTAGTAGTGAAGAAGTAGGAGAAGAAACAGCGACAGAAAAAATCTCCAATTAGCAAGGAAAAGTCCTTGCCAGTTCCCAGGAAGCAGTTGCAAGCCATGAAACCCATTCACATACATCCATTTCTATAGAGTCCATTACAGACGGTGTATCACACACACTTCAGATGCAAACTCATTTACAGAGGAAATCGCTTGGCCGGGAATGTGTATTTTCCAAAACCTCATACGGGATGGAACAATTGCAGCATTACGGTTAACCTAGGATGAGGAGAAACCCCTCAGATGAATGATTTTTCCTGTTCCCTTGGGGCTGCTTGTGAGAAGGTTTCTTGATGTGGAAATACACAAGCAGACAACCCTCGCATATGGTGCTTAAACACACACACACACACACTCTCTCTCTCCCTCCTCACTCTTTCCCTCTCTCCTCCTCTTTCCCTCTCTCCTTCTCTCTCCTCCTCTCCCTGAAGGTGTCTTCTTAATGTTCCAGCCTCATGTCCTTGCAGCTCCTCTGAGTTCAGGAGTCAGTGGCCTTAAGCCACTTGACTGCCTTGCCCGCCTATTCCTTCCAGCATGGTAGCACTTTATTTTAATGGCCCTTTGATTAGGCAACACTTTACAATAAGGGGCTAATCATTATTAATTAATTTGGTCTTCAATTGTAATGAGATTGATCAGATTAAGCTCCAGGGCTAGCTGGGCTGGGCTGAGAGGTCTCAAGATGGGGAAGGTGGATTGATGAGAGAGAGAGAGAAGGAGAGAAAGAAAGTAAAAGAGAAAGAAAGATAGAAAGAAACTGGACTAACGAGTTTGGGGCTCCAGACTCTAATTTAACTCCCTCGTCAATAGGGTTGTTCCCCCCTTTTCATCCAAACCACAAAATCCCTGTCTTAAGGCCACTGACTTTAAAAAAAGAAATGTGTGTGTGTATGTGAGGTTTGCAGAAAGAATAGGGAGTACGAGGGATTTTAAATGTTGAAAGCTGTCCTCCCAGTTGTAGTGACAGAGGGAGTGTTTCTGGGAGGAAATGTTGAATTCGTTGAGTAAAGAACAGGATAATAACCTGGTGGATGAATCTTCCTCAATTAGCTTTTCTTCTCCCTAGATCATCTCCAGCCAACCTCCAGATGAGAATACCACCTTCACATTTAGGCCCTCACACCCACCTAAGGTCCGTCTGAACATGTAGACTTACACGTCCTACTATCTAAGCACTTACTCACTGATGTAGCCATTTTTCCTTTCTCCTCTTCTGTAAAGTGTTTTGTGTCTGCCTTCCCCGCTAGACTGGAATCCCCTTCAGGACAGGAATAATATCTCTAACTCTAGTGAATCCTTCCAAGCAGTGCTCTAATCACCGTGAGTGCTCATTCAATACAATTGATTGATTGATGAGCATTCAATCAATGCTATCGATTGATTCAGTTGAGTGTTGAGTGGGAGGATCTCATTTTAGGGTTTCTGAAGTATGTGGGAAGGATTATTCTGGCTCTAGGCCCCGACACCCATGCCTACGTTGTGTGTGTATATGGGGGGAGGGGCGGCAGGGTGGTGTATGCACACAGTAAGGGCTCAGTCAATGTCATTGTTTGGCTTAGTCGATAGAGAATAGACCTAGGAGTCAGGTCATGAGTTCTAATCCCGACTCTGCCACTTGTTTGTAGTGTGACCTTGGGCAAGTCACTACATTTCTTGGTGCCTCAATTACCTCATGAGTAAAATGGGGATTAAGACTGAGTCCCATGCGGGACAGGGATTGTGCCCAATATGATTTGCTTGTATCCACCCCAGTGGTTAGTACAGTGCCTGGCATATAGTAAGCACAAACAAATACCACAGTTATTGTTATTATGATTATGATGAAGAAGAAGGAAATGGAATGGAATGTTTGCCTTTCCTTGTTTGCCTTTTCATCTGGAACCACCACAGAATTTATGTCCATGTCTGTAATTTATTTATATTAATCTCTGTCTCCCCTTCCAAACTGTAAGCTTGTCGTGGGCTGGGAACTTGTCTACCAACTCCGTCATACTGTACTCTCCCAAGCCCTTAGTGCACTGCTCTGAACACAGTAAGTGCTCATTAAATACCATTGATTTAATTCTTTCTGGTTGGAAACCTGGAAGGTCGTCATGAGGCTGCTACTACCTTGCCCAGATGAGATGAAGCTGTTGGCTATTCTTTCCCGTCTCTGTCCCGGTTAGACATAGGAAAAAGTTGGCATTCTGGGCCAGCAGCATGGTCTCAAGGGAAGGGCCAGGAGACTTGGTTTCTAGTCCCAGCTCTGACACTGTCCTGCTGGATGACCTTGGGTAAATCACTTAACCTCACCCTCCTGCAGTTTCCTCATCTGTGAAATGGGGATAAAACAGATTGTGAACCCTGTGTGGGATACGGACTGTCCCCGATCTGATCTGACCCTGTATCTACCAAACCTCCGGCATAAGGCTAACGCTTAATAAATGATTAATAAATGAATGAAGGAGCTCAATCAATGATATTTACTGAGCGCTTACTATCTACACAGCACTGTACCGAGCATTTGAGAGAATACAGTATAACAGAATCCCTAGACACTTCCCTCGTTTGCAAGGAGCTTACAGTATAGAGTCTCTATAAATACTTTTGATAAACAAAGAGCTTGTTTGGGTAAAAGATACTGCTGTTTATTATGACCCATCAATCAGTAAATAATATTTATTGAGTGCCTAATGCTAGTGATGCTTTACTAATCCTTTAGAAGAACGAAACGATAGTGAGACACATTTTCCTTGGTCTGGAGGAACATACGAATTAATGGGGGAAGCAGACAAAAATGATTTACTGATAATGGAGGCAGGAGGAAGAACAGGACTAAACCAGAAAGTGGGCAAGCACATTAGGATGAGAGAGAGCTGAACAAATAGTTGAATGGCCAGATGATGCATATGCTATATGTAATATATCTATATATATAAAATTGATACTACAAAATAAAACTATATATGTTATATGTATAAATAAAAATCTACTCTGTCCGTGAGTAATGAGGAGGGGTTGAAGCAAGAAGGTGAGGGCATGTGTTGGGCTGATGTGCCTGGGTTGTTGGGATGTAATAGGGGAAGATGTGTTGCCTTGTGGAAAAGGTTCAGGCCAAGGAGTCAAAAGACCTGGGTTCTAATCCCAGATCCACCGCATGCCTGCTGTGTGACCTTGTGCAAGTCACTTAACTTCTCTGGGTTTCAGTTTCCTCATGGCTAAAATGAGTCAAGGGGAGATTCTCTTTTTGAGGTACTCTCCCAAGCGCTTAGTACAGTGCTCTGCACACAGTAAGCACTCAATAAATACAATTTATTGCCTGACTAATGGCTAAGCCTGGCTGAGCGGGAGTGGCTGATTCCAGTTTCTTGGACTACACTGGGATTTCCAAGCTTCTATTTATTTGCCTGTGCATTCAGAACTAGCTTTTGGAGTTTATGTTCTGCTCAACTCTTAATATATACTAATTATGGCATTTGTTAAGCACTTACTAAGTGCCAAGCACTGTACTAAGCGCAGGAGTGGATACAAGCAAATCGGGTTGGACACAGTCCCTGCCCCACATGGGGCTCACAGTCTCAATCCCTATTTTACAGATGAGGTAACTGAAATGAGGTGACTTGCCCAAGGTCACACAGCCAACAAATGGCAGAGCTGGGTTTAGAACCCATGACCTTCTGATTCCCAGGCCTGTGCTCTATCGAGTACGCCATGCTGCTTCTTGCCCTAGGAATGCTTGCCTTGCTTTTAAGTCATGAAGAGACCAAAATTCTGCCCTCTAATCACAATGTCCTAACGCTCTTGTCAAAATCATTGCCTTTGTCTTTCAAAATAATAATAATAGTAATGATGTTATTTGTTAAGCGCTTACTATATGCTAAACACTGTTCTAAGCACTGGGGCATATTCAAGGTAATGAGGTTGTCCCACGTGGGGCTCACAGTCTTAATTTCCATTATCCAGATGAGGGAATTGAGGCCCAGAGAAGTTAAGTGACTTGGCCAAGTTCACACAGCTGACAAGTGGCGGAGCCAGGGTTAGAACCCACACCCTCTAACTCCCAAGCCCGTGCTCTTTCCACAAAGCTGCACTGCTACTCTAGTGTTTTTGTATTTGTTTCACCCCTCCTTATGGGTCTGTTCCCTGTCCCTTTTCCCCTCTCTTACTCTTAAACTGTGAGCCCTTCGAAGATCTAATTTTGACCTGTGCATTTTTTCTCCGTGTTTTATGCAGTGCTCTGCACACAGTAAGCACTTAATAAATACCTTTCCTGTTACTCCTATATTTTCAAACCCTCACGCGTAGATGTCATTTCCTCCCAGCAATTTATCAAGGAGATTAATTCATTCATTCAATAGTATTTATTGAGCATTTACTATGTGCAGAGCACTGTACTAAGCGCTTGGAATGAACAAGTCGGCAACAGATAGAGACGGTCCCTGCCGTTTGACGGGCTCACGGTCTAATCGGGGGAGACGGACAGACGAGAACGATGGCGATAAATAGAGTCGAGGGGAAGAACATCTTGTAAAAACAGTGGCGACTAAATAGAATCAAGGCAATGTACATTTCATTAACAAAATAAATAGGGTAATGGAAATATATACAGTTGAGCAGACGAGTACGGGGCTGAGGGAACGGGAAGGGAGAGGGGGAGGAGCAGAGGGAGATGAGGGGAAAAGAGGGTTAAGCTGCGGAGAGGTGAAGGGGGGGCGGTAGAGGGAGTAGAGGGAGAAGAGGAGCTCAGTCTGGGAAGGCCTCTCGGAGGAGGTGAGTTTTAAGTAGGGTTTTGAAGAGGGGAAGAGAATCAGTTTGGCGGAGGTGAGGAGGGAGGGCGTTCCGGGACCGCGGGAGGACGTGGCCCGGGGGTCGACGGCGGGACGGGCGAGACCGAGGGACGGCGAGGAGGTGGGCGGCGGAGGAGCGGAGCGTGCGGGGTGGGCGGTAGACAGAGACAAGGGAGGAGAGGTAGGAAGGGGCAAGGTGATGGAGAGCCTCGAAGCCTAGAGTGAGGAGATTTTGTTTGGAGCGGAGGTCGATAGGCAACCACTGGAGGTGTTTAAGAAGGAGAGTGACATGCCCAGAGCGTTTCTGCGGGAAGATGAGCCGGGCAGCGGAGTGAAGAATAGACCGGAGCGGGGCGAGAGAGGAGGAAGGGAGGTCAGAGAGAAGGCTGACCCAGTAGTCTAGCCGGGATATAACGAGAGCCCGTAACAGTAAGGTAGCCGTTTGGGTGGAGAGGAAAGGGCGGATCTTGGCGATATTGTAAAGGTGAAACCGGCAGGTCTCGGTGACAGATAGGATGTGTGGGGTGAACGAGAGAGACGAGTCAAAGATGACACCGAGATTGCGGGCCCGAGAGACGGGAAGGATCCAGTCTCCTTGGCTAGACACGTTCTTGTCTCAGACTGCTAATGAGCATGTAGGTGTTCAAGAACCCACATAGAAAACACACCACACACACTCACACCACGCATGAATCACTATAGGGTTGTCAGGATGGAGAAAAAGGTATGCTCCTTAAGGAACTCCTTCCTCCTTGGGATGACAGGTTTGCTGTGTAACATCTAATTATTTAATCAAGCCACAACAAAGACCTCTTGTGTAGGGCTAGGTGATTGACCACACATCTTTACTAAGAGAAAAAGCAAGGCCGTCAAGTAAGAGGTGTAATCAGTTCAATCTTTATTTTTTATCTAAGGGAAGAATGAGAGTGGGGAGGTAGGGAGCAAGGGGTGGGGGAGAAGAAAGATACCAGCCAGCAGAGGAGATGTGTTCTTGCTCAGACTCTTGAGGGAGAAAGGATTTTCTCTCCTTTTCCTTCTTCCCTACCTGGGAATTATTGATGATTTTATTTCATTTTGAAGGATTGAGGCCTGGTATGTCTGTCTTGCATTAGTCTTTTCAGCCGCATGCCCTCGCATGGATACAAACGGACGGCCTGTAGTGTCCTTTTATTCAGTATTGAATGACGGATCTATAAGAATGCATACGCACCCCCCCACCCCCCTTCTTTTCTTCAAGGAATTGAAAACTCTTCCCTGGTACCCGAAATTGGATCTTCCCCACAAGGCACACTCCGCTTCTTGGGTTGTTTTGTCAGTGTGACCCATAATCCAAGCTCAACATCAAACTGGAAGATGGGATCTCCAACAAGAGGCCTGGGAGCACAATAGGACTCTCAGCTCATGGCAACCCCGCCGGCTGGGATTTGTCTGGAGAACCTGTGAGAACAAGATCATCAAAGGGTGAGCTAAGGTCAGGCACATTCCGGTAGGCAGGGCAGAACACAGGAAGCAGCATGGCCTAATGGATAGAGAGCGGGCCTGAGAGTCAGAAGGACCTGGAGTCTAGTCCCCACTCTGCCGCTTGTCTGCCGTTTGACCTTGGGCAATTCACTTAACTTCTCTGGGCCTGAGTTACCTCATCTGTAAAATGGGGATTGCGTCTGTAAGCCCCATGGGGAACATGAATTCTGTTCAACCTGATTACCTTTTTATTTACCCCAGCAGTTAGAACAGTGTCTGGAACATAGTACGCGCTTAACAAATACCTTAAAAAAAATCACAGTGAAACAGTGCCGCAAACGAGTGCTCTGTAACACAGACGGAGGGGCTAGTCTATGCCTGCTCTGTCCTAGTCCCCATGGACCCGGAGGTTGCCTTTTGGGGGCAAATTGTGCATTTTCTTTAATGGTATTCACTAAGGACTTGTCCTGTCTAATGCTGTCCAGTTGTCTCTGACCCATAGCAACGCGATGGAGACATCTCTCCCAGAATACCCCACCTTCATCTGCAATCGTTCTGGTAATGTAGCCATAGAGTTTTCTTGTTAAAAATATGGAAGTGGTTTACCACTGTCTTCTTCCACGCAGGAAACCTGAGTCTCTGCCTTTGACTCTCTCCCATGCTGCTGCTGCTCAGCACAGGGGAGTTTTGACTTACAATAGATTGCCTTCCACTTGCTAGCCACTGCCCAAACAAGGAATGGAATGTTCTGCTTGACTCTCCCTCCCTTAGCCAGACTGGTAGAGTACTGGAAACTCTCCGGTGCCATCCTGAGAGGGTGCTTAACACTGTTCTAAGCACTGGGATGGGTGCATCTTAATTATGTTGGACACAGTCCCTGCCACCCAAGGGGCTCACAGTCTAAGTAAGAGGGAGAACAGGCATTGAATCCCTATTTTTACAGGTGAGGAAACTGAGGCACAGAAAGGTTAAGTAACTTGCTCAAGATCACATAGAAGGCAATTGGCAAAGCCAGGATTAGAACCCAGAACTTCTGATGCCCAGTTTCCACTAAGCCACACTGCTTCTCTAAGCACCATCATCCCAGAGCCCCTACTACACTATTATTAATCCGGATGGGTCCAAAGTTCCAACTATATGCCAAGCACTTGGGTAGATATAATAGATAAGACCCAGTTCCTATCTCATATAGGGCTCACAATCTAGGGGGAGGGAAGGCAGCTATTTTATCTCCATTTAACCAAGAAGGAAACCGAGGCACAGGGAAGTGAAGTGACTTAAGCAGGGTCACACAGCAGGCAAATGGCGAAGCCAGGGCCAGAACCCAGGTCCCCTGACTTCCAGGCCTGTACTCGTTCCACTAGGCTTCATAGGCCTCCGCAAGAATGAGTTATTCTTTGCCCTGGAAAATTGAGCTTTCTGCCAAGATGCCTTAAGTTCGTGGCTCCGTGGAAAGAGCCTAGGCTTGGGAGTCAGAGGTCATGGGTTCAAATCTCAGCTCTTCCACTTGTCAGCTGTGTGACTGTGGGCAAGTCACTTAAGTTCTCTGTGCCTCAGTTCCCTCACCTGTCAAATGGGGGATGAAGACTGTGAGCCCCATGTGGGACAACCTCATTACCCTGTATCTACCCCAGCACTTAGAACAGTGTTCTGCACAAAGTAAGCGCTTAACAAATACCAACATTATTATTATTATTAATGGGGGGAGTCTGACAGCCCTTGACTCTGGCCCCTTCTCCCCTTTAAAGCCAAACTTTCAGCGTGGAAGGACACCGTCCTGAATGAGGAGGAATGTTGCCAGAGAAGTCTTGTTCTGTTGGAGAAACGAAGGTACTTTTCTGGACGCCATCTTCTCAAAAGGAAGCAGTCCAGCCCCTGAGGATTGAGAACAAAACGAAGAATCAGGAGTCCAAGTGAAGAAAATCCCTTCCTGACTCCTGCCGTGATAACCAGCCAGGTCCCTGTGCCATCTGGAAAGCCAGTGTAGAGTTCCCACCCATTATTAGCCTAGTGGCTAGAGTGTGGGCCTGGGAGTCAGAAGGATCAGGTTCTAATCCTGGCTCTTCCCTTGTCTTCTGGGTGACCTTTGGCAAGTCACTTAGCTTGTCTGTGTCTCAGCTACCTCATCTGTAAAATGGGGATTAAGACTTTGAGTCCCATGTGGGAACTTGGACCGTGTCCAACCTGATTAGCTTGCACCAGTGCTTAGTACAGTGCCTGGTATATAGCAAGTGCTTAACAAATAATAATAATTATGGTATTATATGCCACGTTAAGCGCTTGGTGCTTAAACGTGTAAGCCGCTACGCCGTGTTTCTTTTCCTCAGCTCCCCCTCCCCTTCGCTTTGCCCCAACTCGCTCCCTTTGCTCTACCCGCCCCCCTCCCCCACCCCACAGCACTTGTGTATATATATACATATCTGTAATTCTATTTATTTATGTTAATTCCTGTTTACTTTTTTGATGTGTATATATCTATAATTCTATTTATATTGATTCCTGTTTACTTGTTTTGATGTCTGTCTCCCCCTTCAAGACTGTAAACCCAGTGTGGGCAGGGGTTGTCTCTCTTAATTGCTGAATTGTACTTTCCAAGTGCTTAGTACAGTGCTCTGCACACAGTAAGCTCTCAGTAAATACTGCCCGAATGAATGAATAAATTAAATGCTATTTTTTAAAAAAGGCATCTCTTTATTGGCCTGACAGTCAATCAGTGGTATTTATTGAGAGCTTATTGTGTGCAGAGCACTGCAGTAAGTGGTTGAGAGAGTACAGTTCAACAGTTTCTTTTTTATGCATTTGTTTAGTGCTTACTATGTGTCAAGCACTGTTCTAAACACTGGGTTCGATACAAGTCAATCAGGTGTGACACCTTACCCATCACAGTTCAAGTAAGAGGGAGGAAAGGTATTCAGTCCTCATTTTAAGTTGAGGCAACTGAGGCCCTGAGAAGTGAAGTGACTTGTCCAAGGTCACCCAACAGGAAATTGGTGGAGCTGGAATTAGGACCCTGGTCTTTTGACTCCCAGGTCCATACTCTTTCCACTAGGCCATGCTGCTTCTCAGATTTGGTAGACACTCTCCTTGCCGACAAAAACTGTAAGCATTTTCCCATTTTGTACACAGGTTCACCATAGGGCCACAGATTCATTCATTCCTTCATTCAGTCGTATTTATTGAACATTTACTGTGTGCAAAGCACTGTACTAAGCTCTTGGGAGAGTACCATATAACAATAAACAGACACATTCCTTGCCCACAGTGAGCTCACAGTTTAGAAGGGGAGACAGATATATAGATATTTTTATAGATAAATAACTTACAGATATTTGGTGCTTCAGCCACCTAGTAAACATAACCTACACTGACATTATTTATGACTTGGGCTGAAATGGCATCATTTCATTCTCTATACTTATAGAAAAGACCACTGTAAGTATAATTAGTTAATAAATCACCTTGAGTGATAAACAGAATGATAGATGCAGGTTTCACTTGATCACTTTTTTATTAAGGGGAAATAAATCAGAATCATATTGTTGCTATAAAGCTTTCAAATTGGCCCCAAATCCTTCCATGTAGAAATGTGGCAGAGAGGTGATTAACATGCCAGTTGTGCAGCAACAATTTGTTTCTGATAATTGATAACAATCAGTCCCTTTCATTTCACCTCTCGTAATAGTGTTATAAGTCATCTCAGTACTCAGACAATCGTGTTTATTGAGAGCTTACTGTTAGAGCACTGTACTAAGCGCTTGGGAGAGTATGATATAAAGACACCCCTGTCTTTAGCCGTGGTACTCCTCAGTCTTCTCCTCTCTTCTCTCAACCTCACCACCTCCATTGTCAAGACTATAAGCTCCTCAAGGGCAGGAATTAGTTCGACTAATTCCTTAATACTCTCCCAAGTGTATAGTCCAGAGCTCTGTACAGAATATTAGTAAAGAATAAAGACTATTTATGGTTGATTTCTAAGTCACATATCAGGTATTCTCACACTTCAACTCCAAGTGGTCTTCTATCTTCTCCTCTCTTGTTTTTCCTTGCAGGAAGTGCTTTTTCCTACAAAAATAAGGATGAATAAAAATACTCTATGTCATCATTTTCATGAGTGATGATGATATTTATTGAACACTTACCCTACATAGCATACTGTACTAAGTGTTTGGGAGAGTATAATGTAACAGAGTTGGTAGACATGTTCACTGCCCACAGCAAGCTTACAGTCCAGAGGGGCATTCATAAAAATGAATGAATTCCTGAGATATGCAGAAGTGTCGTGGGGCTGGAAGGGAGGATGAATAATGGGAGCAAGTCAGGGAGATGAAGAAAGCGAGTGGGAGAAGAGGAAAGGAGGACTTAGGGAAAGGACTCCTGGAGGAGATGCGCCTTCAATAAGGCTTTGAAGGTGGGGAGAGCGTTTCTCGGATATAAAGAGGGAGGTCGTTCTAGGCCACGGGTGAGAGGTCGGCAGAGATGGTGTTGCCTAGGCTCGGGGAAGCAGCATGGCTCAGTGGACAGAGCATGGGCTTGGGAATCAGAGGTCGTGGTTTCTAATACTGGCTCCACCACTTGTCTGCTGTGTGACCTTAGGCAAGCCACTTAATTTCTCTGTGCCTCAGGGACCTCATCTGTAAAATGGGGATTAAGACTGCGAGCCCCACGTGGGACAACCCGATAACCTTGTATCTATTCTAGTGCTTAGAACAGGGCTTGGCACATAGTACGCGCTTAACAAATACCATCTATAATGTATTCTCCCAAGTGCTTAGTACAGTACAACATTGAACAGAGAGGGTGCTCAGTCACTGCTAATGATCGATTGGCTGATTGATTTACCAAGGGAGGAGCTATCGAGGTGGGTCAGCAACCCAGAATTGGGGTGAATCGGAATGGTGGGTGAAAAAGCACCCCCTCAGGTACTACCCACACCCCTTGTTTCCAGTGATAGGCACCTGTTACCATTGGAGTAACATATTTATTCAGGAAATTGAGTAATAATAATAATAATAACTGTGGTATTTGTTAAGCACTTACTCTATGCCAAGCACTATACTAAACGCTGCGGTGGATACAAGCAAATCGGGTTGAACACAGCCCCTGTCCCACATGGGCCTCACGGTCTTAATCCCCATTTTACAGATGAGGTAACTGAGGCCCAGTGAAGTGACTTGCCCAGAGTCACACAGCAGACATGAGGGACAGAGCCCAGATTAGACCCCATAACCTTCTGATTCCCAGGCCTGTGCTTTATCCACTACACCATGCTGCTTCTCTAGAATAAAACACCCATTGTCAGCACCCTGCTCAGCAGGGTGACCTGGTGAAAACAATCTGATCTAATGTAAAATATCAAACTGGGGGCACTGGAGATGCAAGTCTTCTGTCCTGATGTCCTTCCATATTTTCAAATTCTATCTTCTGGAATCTGACTGGGAAGAGCTGGGGTCAGGCTGGCTGCTGGGGTCGGGCCCCTGGAAACACACACATTCTTCCTTCTGGGTGCCGTCATGCCGCCGTGGCCGATTTGGCAGGGGATGACTTTGGGGGAAGCTTCGGTAATGCCAATTCCCTCCCGTATTCTAGTCCCCTGAACAAATGACCCTGCTAGGAGTGCAGTTTTCTTCCCCCCCGTCTCTCTCCCTAACTTTGATTTGATCAGGCCAAATCTGAAATGATGTGTGAAAGTAATGATATTTTGTAATTAAATCTCTGGTGATGGCGGCTCTAATTTGTGGTACATGCATTGTTCATAAGGAAAAAACGCATCAATTCATTTTCTGACTGGCTACTCCAGGGACTTGTAATTAGACCCAGCTCATCTCTCGCTGCCTCGCATATTAAAGAGCTACTGAAACGCAAAGAGAATTTGGGAGGGTTTTCTTTTTTTTTAAACCCTCTAATAATGTTAGCTCAATTAGAAAGGTTGAGAGAGAAAGGAAAAATTGGGGATGATTTGAGCACATTTGTGGGGAAAGACAGGAAATGGAGAAGCGAAGAGAAGGAAGAAAAACTTGGAATAGGGAATTTCAATTCAGGGCATCATTGTCGATCTGTCAAGAGGTTGTAGGGGTGGGTGGACTTATCTCTTCGAGGTCTAGGTCATGGTAGCACCAGTGGAGAATGCTTTTACTCTGGCTGATGATTGCCCGTGGCGAAGCAGAGGAACAAGAATTAAAGTCGGGACAACTTTTTAGAAAGCAGGCAAAATCTCATACAGTTAAGACGGTGGTGGAATGGTCCATTAGATTGTCTGCACTGCAGAGACAGGAATTGTGAATTTTACTCCTACGATACACTCCTTTCTCTTCCCTCACTGCCTTCTCCATCACCCTGACTCGCTCCCTTTATTCATCATCCCCCACCCAGCCCCACGGCATTTATGCACATATTTGTAATTGATTTACTTATTTATCTGTTCATTCATACTAATGTCTTTCTCCCCCTCTAGGCTGTAAGCTCGTTGTGGGCCGGGAATGTGTCCATTTATTATTATATCATACTCTCAAAGGCGCTTAGTACAGTGCTTTGCACACAGTAAGCACTCCATAAATATGTCTGAATGACTTTTTTGCACCCATAAGGGCTCTGGTATACACCAAGGTGTCCGGTGATCTCTCCAGCTGCCAGCGGTTTTCAATTTGCAGGCTCTAACTCCCTGAGTGATTAAAGTAAGCTCATTATGGGCAGGGAATGTGTCTGCCAACTTTGTTGTACTGTATTCTCTCAAGAGCTTAGTACAGTGCTCTGTACATATTAAGTGCTTAAAAAATGCCATTGATTGATTGAAGTGGTTGGAAGACAACATCTGGGGCTTGTTGTTTCCCCTGGAGTCTTACAAGTGGGAGTTGGTTCTTTCAAGTACCATATCAACCAGCACCGAATGCAGTTGCCGCAGCAGCCTCTTGAAAAATCCGGAGAGAAGTAGCCTCCACCTTTCGGGGAGAGGGAGGACACATGAAAGAGAAATGCAGTCAAAAGTCGTAGCCCCTTCAGTTATTAACTCTGGGCCAAACTTCCTTTTCCCACTGTTATCGTTCAGGAATAATGCCTTGAATATGGACTTTATTTCCATCTGGAGACTTCCTCTGACCTCCCAAAACCCCTGTGGGGAAGTGAGGGACCGAAATTCTGATCTCATCCAATAGATGGGGAAACTGAGGTACGGAGAGGTTCATCTAATCAATCAATGGTATAATAATAATGATGGCATATAAGTGCTTACTATGTGCCAGGCACTGTACTAAGAACTGGGGTGGACACAAGCAAATCGAATTGGACCCAGTCTCTGTCCCACGTGGGGCTCCCATTTTGAGATGCTTGGGCCACACTTAGGTCAGAGCCTAGCCCCTACCTTAATCTGGCCCTGTTCCCAGATTTCCCCTCAACGCCACCGCCAAGTTTTCCTTATGCCATTTTTCACTGGTGCCCTGGCGCTCAAAACTCTCCCAAGACAGGCTCCCTAGGTTTATCCCAGAGTGGCTAATACACAGTTCACTCCCTGTTGGGATAGTAGTCCCAGCCCTACCACTGGTTTGCTGTGTGACCATGGACAAGTCACTTAACCTTTCTGTGCTTTTAAGTTCATTTTTTTTTTCAAATCGTATTCAAGTATTTACTATGTGCCAGCTACTGTACTCAGTGCTGGGGTAGGTACAAGGTAATCTGATTGGACACAACTCAGTCCCACATGGGGCTCACAGTTTGTTTTGGGCAGGGGATGTTTCTGCTATTTCTGTTGTATTGTACTCTCCCACTTGCTTAATATGGTGCTCTGCATATAGTAAGCGCTCAATAAATACCACTGATTGAGTGATGGATTGATTTAGTTTCCACTGTTGAATGGGGATGAGATACCTGCAGTCCCTCCCTCTAAAGTTGTGAGCCCTGACTGGGACAGGGACTGTGTCTGTTCTGATTATCTTGTGTCCAACCCCAGTGCTTAGCAGAAAGCTTGGTTCAGAGAGAGTGCTTCATAAACATGAAGATGATTATTATTCGGCCCTCTCTGAGAGCCTCAGCCGAAATTCATTCTGACCGTATTCTGAATGTTGCTTCCCTTCTTTGATTAAGCTCATAGTACAGTACTCTTCCCAGTGCTCAATAAGTACCATCAGTTGATTGATTGATCAATTTGGTTTGCCTATTCCCTACCTGGGGAATCCCATTTTGTCATTTCCTGCCCAGTAGTAAGCTCGTCTCTGCACTGTAAACTTGTCGAGGGCAGGGACCGTATCAGTTGATACCGTTGTATTATACTCACCTAAGCACTGAGTACAGTACTCGGCTCATAGTAAGTCCTCAATAAATATGATTCACTGATAGTCCAAATCTCCCCAGTTCCATTTGCGTTCATCAATCCCTTTTGCTATCCGCAACTCCTCTCTATTTGCCATAGCATTTACCGGTTTCAATTCCTCTTGCCTCCCTATTAAATTATTGAATTTTATTGTGCTAATATTGTACTCTCCCAAGCACTTAGAACAGTGCTCTGCACAGAGTAAGTGCTCAGTAAATACAATTGGTTGATCGATTGATTCATTTGGGTCTCATGATGTCCCTTGGGCCATTTCCCCGATCTGGCTCATCAGGTGACTAAAAATCTTAATGTCGTGCTGAGAGATTGTTAATTTCCAATAACAGTAATAATAAAAATGGTATTTGTTAAACACTTACCATCAGCCAGGTACTCTTCTAAATGTTGGGGTAGATGCAAGATAATCGGGTGGGACACAGTCCCTGTCTCAAATAGTAATTATAGTCTTAATCCCCATTTTCCAGATGAGGGAACTGAGACACAGAGGAGTTAAGTAACTTGGCCAAGGTCACACGGCAGACAAATGGCAGAATCGGGATTAGAGCCCAGGTTCTTCTGTCTCCCAGGCCTATGCTCTATCCACTGCCCAACAACTCTACCCTCACAGTTGCATTTTGCAAGTTAAATTTGGCAAAACCCAGATCGCAGGATTTATTGCCAAATCTGTCACATGGATTGCATTATTTCTCAGCATTTGGTTAGCCAATCTGTTCAGTAAAAAACTCGCCATCCACTCTCTGTATCACCTTGATTCTTCACAGTGCAATCTGACCTGCTCCTTTTCTCTCCCAAGTTGGAGTATATAGTTTTCGAGGGTATTGCTGTCATCCTCACAAGATGATCCCTTCTAATCTTGCTCTCCTTCCCTTTTATGGACACTGAATCCCTGGAAAATTTTCCCTTTTTCAGTTGGGGCCTGCCCTAGCTGCCTTCCTTTGGTTCCAGGTTAACCTCCTCATCCTGCTTATTTTGGTTGTGCCTAAGCCTTGCCATAATAGATACTATAGGATTTGATTTCTATTGATTTCTAGTTTCCTTCACTTGATGATGATGATAATGGTGATGATGGTGGTAAAGGCATTTGTTAAGTATGTACTATGTGGCAAGCACTGTACTAAGTGCTGAGGTAGATACCAGATAATCAAGTCAGATGCCATCCCTGCCCCTCTTGGGGCTCACAGTCTAATGGGAGGGAGAACAGGCATTGAATCCTCATTTTAGAGATGGGGAAACTGAGGTATAGAGAAGTCAAGTAACTTACCCAAGGTCATGCAGCAGACCAGAATTAGAAACCAGATCCTCTGACTCCCAGGTCCATGCTCATTGCACTAGGCCAGGCTCCTCACTTCTCTTTTTTCTTTCCTCCCTTGTCCCCTTAGAGCCTGGACCCTCTCTTGTAGTGGGCATTTGCTGTCCTCACATAGTCATAGCAACATGGGGTTGGACTTGAGCTGGTAGGGCCATCTTGCTCCAGCCCCTGTCTCTGGGGAGGACTGGGCTTGGAGGATCCCAGTCAGAGAATTGTCTTCTCTCTTCCAGTTGAGTTGCAGGTTCCCCTTAGTCAGTCAGTCATATTTATTGAGTGCTTGCTGTGTGCAGACACTGTACTAAGTGCTTGGGAGTGTACAGTATAAAAATTAACAGGCACATTCTCTGCACACAAGGTGCTTACAGTCTCCAGTTATGGGGTCTTGAAATTTCTAAAGGAACCAAACAATTTACCCTGAAAGAAACCAGACTGGGCCACCAGGCTGAGGGCAAGCAAAGATAAGAGTAACAGTCAATAATCCTTAATTATTGAGGATTTACTATGTGCTGAGCACTGTAATATTATGGTATTTGTTAAGCGCTTACTATGTGCCAAGCGCTGTTCTAAACGCTGGGGTAGACACAAATAATCAGGTTGTCCCGCATGAGGCTCCCAGTCTTAATCCCCATTTTACAGATGAGGGAACTGAGGCTCAGAGAAGTTAAGTGGCTTGCCCAAGGTCACACAGCAGACAAGTGGAGGAGCTGGGATTAGAACCCCTATACACTGACTCCCAAGCCCCAATTCTTTCCACTAAGCCTCGCTGCTTCTCTACTAAATGGTTGGGCGATTCCCACACAAAAGAGCTGGTAGATATGAAAGAGATAAAGATGGTTGCTTTGGCTGCCTACGCTGAACTTCTTCCCACACCTGTTGGTTTGCAAAGATTGAGTTATTGCTTCAGCAGGATGTGATTTCCATTAGGCTGTTGTGGAATCTTCAATCCTAATCCACTGGAAATGCTGGGAAATGCAGTAGAGAAGCAGCATGGCCTAATAGATCACAGGCCTGGGAGTCAGAAGGACCTGAGTTCTAATAATGGTGGCATTTGTTAAGCACCTGCTATGTGCCAGATACTCTACTAAGTGCTGGGATCGATTTATGCAAATCGGGTTGGACACGGTCCCTGTCCTGCATGGAGCCCAAATGTTAATCTCCATTTGACAGATGAAGTAACTGAGGCACAGAGAAGTGAACTGATTTGGCCAAGGTCATCCGGCAGACAGATGACAGAGCTGGGATTAGAAGCCAGGTCCTTCTGACTCCCAGGCCCGTGCTCCATCCATTAGGTCGTGCTGCTTTAGTAGGCCATGCTGCTTCTCCACTGCATGTCCCATCCTGCTCAGAAGGCAAGACACGGAAACATGGGTCTTGTCTTTGGGAGGCTCCGGCCTTCCAGGGCGCCCAGGGGAAGCCATCTTAATTTTCCCAGAGGCGCGGCGAGGTCAGGCCCGACTCTCTGAAACTCGGTGCCAGAAACAGCCAGGAGACCAAGGTATTACTCAAGTGTGTTGGTTTAATTAGACCGACGAAACGTCCACCTCTTAATGCCCAAAGCATCCCACTCCATCACCAGAGAGCCCTGGCTGACTCTCTTTGTGTGGAGCGTGGTTCTTTAAAGCCAGCCTCGACTGGCTAGGCCGACCATGACGGTCCCCCTCCCCTCCCCCAGTAAGCCCAAGGCTCCTTTTAAGCCCTGTGCCTCGCTCTGAGGCTCTGAGCGTTGGCCTCTATTACGAAAGAGAGGCGCCTTCCTGATGATTTGCTAATGGGCTCAGGGCTGGCTATCATTTCCACGAGAGGAAGGTATCAACATTTCAAAACAGTTTAATTATTCTGAGAATGCTTAGCTATTAGCGGAGACAAGAGAGCTTAGGGCTATTTTTCAGCATTAATTTTCCATTTGAAATGAATTCCTTTTGGTTACACTTTTTAAATGTTTCTTTTAATTAGACGCAATTACTTCAGAAGAATTGCTTTTATTTCTAAGCCTGAGATCTCAATGATAAAGCTGTTATCTGGCCAAGTTGAATGTGGTGTATGCCTCATTTAGCTGGTACACTAAAGTATATTGAACTAGGAAATTATACAGCGAATCAACTATTAATTCATTTTATGATCCTCTCACTCTAACATCGTGAATGAGATCTTCGGGGGGAAATTTAGTCACAATACATATAATTGTTCAACTATATATTCCACTGGTTCCCGAACATCGGGTTTCAGGCATTTCGTGGGCTAATCAGAGTGCCTTTGGCTCAAAACCACTTTTGACTTTTCACTTCTCTTCAACCCAAGGGGGCATCGAGGCAACCCATGCCGGAGAGACGGCAGGAAGGGACAAGGTTGGGGATTAGTCACGGGGGCACCACCATCTTGAAAATCTAAATGGAAATGCTTTTTTGAGGGTGGGCTTTTTTCAAGAAAGGGAGCCGAACTCAGTTCCAGACTGGTAGCTCAGTAGATGGCACTCTTCCCTCTGAGTTGGCAGCAGGGGAGGGTCCTGGGAGGTTGCTGGAGATCCAAGGTCCATCTTCCAAGGAGCTCTCTCTCCTCTGGAAGCAAATACAAATGGACCCTTGGCCCCACTACTGTCTGATAGTTTGAGGGTCGCCAACCTATTCACGGTACCTCGATCTCATCTATCTCGCCGCCGACCCTTGCCCACTTCCTGCCTCTGTCCTCGGATTCCCTTCCTCTTCATATCCAAAGGACGCTCACCTTCCCCACCTTCAAAGCCTTATTGAAGGCACATCTCCTCCAAGAGGCCTTTTCTGACTAAACCCTCATTTCCTCTTCTTCCACACCCTTTTGTGTAGCCCTGATTTGCTCCTTTTATTCACCCCTCCCTCAGTCTTGCAGCACTAATGCACATATCTGCCATTTACTTGTATTAATGTCTGTCTCCCCCTTTAGACGGTGAGCTCGTTGTGGACAGGGAATGTGTCTACTGACTTTGTAGTACTGTACTCTCCCAAGCGCTTAGTACAATGCTCTGCACACAAGAAGAGCTCAATAAATATGATTGATTGATGAGGGAATCTGAGGGATGTGAGAGAGAGGCGAAGGAAGGGAAAAGGTAATGTTGAATGTGGTCTCCTCCTAGACCAGGGAGAGAGCATCAGATCAATCAGTCAATCGTATTTATTGAAAGTTTACTGAGTGCTGAACATTGTAATAAGCACTTGGGGGAGTACAATATAACAGAGTTGGTAGGCACTTCTGCCAGCTAGATTAGCATTCATTCAGTCATTCAATCCAATCATATTTATTGAGCACTTACTGTGTGCAGAACACTGTACTAAGCACTCGGGAGAATACAATATAACAATAAACAGGCACAAGACCAGACTGTGGCCTTTTCTTCCCATTGTATGGCATGTTCCCATCTGGTGGGTAAACAGTTCCACATCTTCACCCCAGAGGTGGCTGCATCTCAGGGGTAGATGAGCAGAAGAAGAGTCAGGGTCCTAGGGGAGGAGAGTCACTGCTGAGAGGCTCTGTGGGAGGGCAGGAATTTGAAGCGTGTAAATGATTAGTACTCATGGGGATGGAAAAATAAAGCTGGTTGTCGGGAGCAGGAGGTGGTCTCAAGGTGCAATCTGTAAAGGGAAGTGGATGAAGCGAGAAGCCAGCAATTTCAGAGTAAAGCAAACACAGCCTGCCATATTGCTGCATATGGACTAACTACTTCTTTCCTTTGCAGATTGCTCCTGAAGAGAGCCTGGAGCTGACAGCTGGCTGCTTCCTCACCAGGTTGGCTTTTTCTTTCTTTTTTTTAAATTTAAATGAAATCCAGTGGAAGCTAAACGGAAGCCAGATTTTAAAGGCACCTCCAGTAAATAAAACCAGAACGACACCATGTAGGAATAAAAATGACAGGTGTCTCCCTCAGTTGGTTTTAAAACTTCCCGAAAACTGTCCCCGGTTTTAGCAGAGGCTAAGTGAGAGAGGCATCATTTACACGGAGATCATCAGGAAAAGGTTTTTACTGAGTGGAAGTATTAGTGGCGTATTGGATAGAGCAAGGGCCTGGGAGTCAGGAGGTCATGGGTTCTAATTCTGGCTCTGCCTCTTGTCTGCTGTGTGACTTTGGGCAAGTCACTTCACTTCTCTGTGCCCCAGTTTCCTTATCTGTGAGTCCCATGCAGGACAGGGCTGTTTCTTTTCTATCTTGTACCTTCCCCAGAGTTTAGCATAATGCTTGCCACATAGTAAACACTTAACAGATGCCACTATTATTACGGGGAAGATAGGGCGTAAAAATATGTACAAATAGGGTGACAGAATAAAGTATACAATTTACTACACATAGACATGCAAGGATCGAGGGTTCATCAACCAGTCATTGACATACACTGAATGCTACGCAGCATAATGAGAACACAATAGTATCAAAAGATCCATTTCCTACCCTCAAGGAGCTTACAATACAATGGAGGAAACAGTCCAAAAATATTTACAGATTGTGAAAGCTGGAGAAAGAAGAAGTATAGATCAGAAGCAGTACAAACACATGCAGATGTCAGGGGAGCAAATAATCGAATGTACAGATACACATATAAATATTATTTAGAATATAAAATGTATACCTATGTACAGGAGTAGTGGGTCCTAATGGAAATAACACAGACCTGGGAGTCAGAGAAGCTGGGTTCTAATTCCGGCTCTCCCGAGTGTCTGCTGTGTGACCTTGGGCAAGTCACTTAACTTCTCTGTGCCTCAGTTTCCTCATCTGTAAAATGGGGATTCAATCCTCTCCCTCCTATTTAGACTGTGAGCCCCTTGTGGGACACGGACCATGTTTGACCCGATTATTTTGTGTCTACCCTAGCTACTAGAACAATGCTTGGCACATAGTAAATGTTCAACAAATTCCATAAGCACTTGGGTTCTCCCGCTGGTAGCAGTTATGTGCAGGTCTTTAAATTCTGTTGCTTCCTGTAATTTAATGTCTGTGTCTCTCAATACATTTTAAGTTCCTTGAGGGCAGGGATAATGTTTACTAACTCTACTGCACTCTCCCAACACTTAATACAGTGCTTGGCGCAGAGTAAGTGCTCAGTAAATACTACCAGTTGATTGATAACATTCATTCATTCAATCGTATTTACTGAGCACTTACTGTGTGCAGAGCACTGTAGTGAACGCCTGGAAAGTACAATGCAGCAACAAAGAGAGACGATCCCTGCCCACAATGGGCTCACAGTCTAGAAGGGGGGAGACAGACATCAAAACAAGTAAACAGGCATTAATATAAATAAATAGAATTATAGATGTATACATATATTCACAAGTGCTATGGGGCACGGAGTGGGGGTAGAGTAAAGGGAACAAGTTGGGGTGATGCAGGGGGACGGGGGAGCTGAGGAAAAGCGGGGGTTGAGGGATACCACGTGTTTTCAGTCCTCATTTTTGTGTAGAAAGCTCTTAGAGAATTAGGGAATGTCCTCTGACCACATGTACCTGTCTGGTTATTCATCCCACCCTCAGCCCCACAGCAATTCTGTCAGTCATATTTATTGAGTGCTTACTGCATGCAGAGCACTGTACTAAGCACTTGGGAGAGTACAATATAACAATATAGCAGACCCATTCCCTGCTTACAATCATCTTACAGATTATTAATGCCTGTGTCCCCTTCTAGACTGTAAGCTAGTTTGGGCAGGAAACATGTCTGTCAACTGGGTCGTAATGTACTCTCTATCAAGAGTGTAGTACAGTGTTCTGCACTGATTGACTGACGCTCATGGTGTCAAATATGCATGGTAGGGAAGCTCTGAAATATGAACTTTCCTTAACACGGGGTTTTCCAGGAAGGGAACCCTGGTGCTACTGGAGAGTAGAGTGCATCCTACTTCCATTACCTTTCCCTTTCCATCTTAATCCTCAGCCTTTCACTCGTGTCTGGCTCTTCCCTGAATCCTTTCCCAGTTTGCTACGCTCCTCTTGCAATGTGAATTAAAAAAAATATTTTATGGTATTTGTTCAGCACTTACTATGTGCCAGTCACTGTATATGGTCTAGTGGACAGAGCATGGGCTGGGGAATCAAAAGGACCTGGGTTATAATTCTGGCTCCACCACGTATCTGCTGTGTGACCTTTAGTAAGTCACTTCACTTCTCTGTGCCTCAGTTCCCTCACCTGTAAAATGGGGATTCGGACTATGAGCCCTGTGTGGCTCATAGTCCAACCCCATTTGTTTGTATCTACTCCAGTGCTTAGTACAGTGCCTGGCACATTTACCCCCACTAAACTGTAAGCCTGTGGTGGGCAGGGAATGAGAGTGTTATAATGTTATATTGTCCTCTCCCAAGCACTTAGTACTGTGCTCCGGATGCAGAAACCTCTCAATAAATGTGATTGACTGACTGATTCCAAGCTAATCAGGTTGGACACACTTCTTGTCCCACATGGGGCTCACAGTTTTAATCTCCATTTCACAGATGAGGTAATGGAGGTACGGAGAAGTGAAGCGACTCACCCAAGGTCACACAGCAGACAAGTGGCAGAGCTGGGATTAGAACCCAGTTCCTTCTGATTCCCAGGCCCATGGTCTATCCACTAGGCCTGCTGCTTCTCAAACTAAACTCAGTGCCTGGTGGTGGGAGTACTGGGAGGAATGGAGGGTTAAGCTTAGTGTCCCCTCTTTCCCTCTTGGCAATGCAGCTTTGTCCTCTTTCATGAAGAGGGTGGGTGGAAACATGGGTGTCGACTCAGGGTACCCCCGCCTGCAGAGAGGTCAGTGTTAAAGGAGCAATCTTCGGTCAAACTCTGCAGAACATATGGGAGGTAATAATAATAATAATAATAAAAAGGCATCGTCTTCATTAATTGATTATTGTAATTAAAGAAAGATAAGTATGTCAATGTATACCACATTAGAGTTAATTTGTACAGACAATTAACTGCACTCATTAATTCATGCTAACTGCCACAGATGTAGTCTTTCTGCAACCCAGAGGTCATTAAAAGGGGCCCTGTTCCTGCTATTCCAGAAACCAAAATTCCTTGTCCCAGAACATTGGAACCTTCCTTTCCTAAGTAACTGGTGTGCAGGGAAAAGTCCAAGAACACCTTACTTCTGTTTCTTTTCTTTTTTTTTATGGTAGTTAACTACTATGTATCAAACACTATTCTAATTGCTGGGGTAAATACAAGTTAATCAGGCCAGATACAGGTCTGCCCCTTATGGAACTCACAGAAAAGTAGGAGGGAGAGCAGGTATCGAATCCTCATTTTCATTTGAGGTAACTGAGGCAAGTTTTCTATGTCTATTTCCTCATCTGTAAAATGGGGATTAAGACTGTGAGCCCCATGTGGGACATGAATTTTGTCCAACCTGACTAATTTGTATCTTCCCCAGCACTTACTACTGGCACATACTAAGTGCTCAACAAATACCACTAAAAAAAAAAAGTTAAGTGACTTGCCCAAAATCCCACAGTAGGCAAAGGGCAGAGCTAGGTTTGAATCTAGGTCTTCTGGCTCCCGGGTCCATGCCTTATCCACCAGACCATGCTGCTTCTTTAATTGGTTTTTAATGTTATCAGTCCTGTTGTTATCCAAATGCTTTTTATAAGTCACACGTTTGAATCGGAGAACAGGATGACACCAGCAGGTCACCCCTAGAGTGCTCTAGCAAAACAAGGGCTGTGAGTTCGAGTCAGGGTTCTGCCACTTATTTGGGAGCCGAATCAGCAAATCTTCCATCTGTGTGAGAACAGTGCTTAAATGTTTGGGTATTATTGTCGCAGTGCTGTAGGTGATGAAATATTACTTGTCTCCCTTTTGGCTTCGGTAGAAACCGTCGAGATGCGAGACATTTATTGCAAATGCTGCCCAAAGCATCAGTTTGTTTTCTCCTCGCAAGCCATTAAAATAATCTCATTTTTATTTGTAGTCTGGGCCAGTTTGATGGAGATGTCATTGAGGGATCTTAAAAATGGACCCTGAGGGTATCAATCCTTGGAAAAGGCAGTCCTATCAGAATATTTTCATTTGAATGTGGTAGTCTATAAGACCCATCTTACCTCCCAAGCCCCCAGGAGAAATAAAGTCAATGAATCATATCCAGCGTGGCTGAACGGAGACTCTCCACAGTCCTATCCTTTCTCTTTCATCTCAAGAGTGAGCACCACTTACTCCCTGCCGTCGCTTGGGGTGGCCTTATCTGGTTCTCAGAGGAGTTTATTTATTTGCTTATTTTTCTTTATTCCACTCCACCTTCCTTGCAGCTTCTTTAGCTCTCTTTTCCTGTGGCTCGCCCGGAACCTCCCTGCTCTGCTTTCCACATTCCCAAATTTGCATTCCCCTGCCTCAGTGACGCCTCAGTGACTCCTTTGCCAATCCCTACATCATTCTGCCATGGCTTTATGTGTCCCTTCCCCCTTTGGCAGCCACGAGGCAGTGGAGGTGGAAGATGACTGGGGGTGAGCTTAGTGGCACAGTCTATTTCCCCTGTGCCAGGGCAGGGCAGAGTGGGGAAAGAAGAATAAATGAATGAAGAGTCTCCCCTGGGTGACAGGTGAGGCCTTCACATGGGAATGGAACAGGCACTGCCAGGAAGTACAAGATGGCAGTCTGTCATGGATTGCCTTCTCGTCTTTTGTCTTTTTTCTCAACTCCCCTATAAGTAATTCAGGTAACGAACCATAATTCAGGTATCGAACCACCCTATCTCACCAGTGTCCTCTGCTCAACTCTGTGTGTGTGTGTGTATGATCGGGAATGTGTGCTTTTGTACCAGGCTTTACCAGTAGCAAATGCCACCTTTGACCTCTTGCTCACACTCTCCCTCCTACCTGGAACTCATTCATTTATTCAACTGTATTACTGAGTGCTTACTGTGTGCACAGTACTGTACTAAATGCTTGGGAAAGTACAATACAACAATAACAGACACATGTCCTGCCCATAACAAGTTTACAGTCTGGGGGGCAGGGAGACAGACATTAATATAAATCAATCAATTACCCTTTCACTTCCAATGTACCTCCAGAACTCTCCGTATCTTTGAAGCCCTACCAAATCTCATCTCCTCCAGGGAGCCTTTCTTGACTAATCCCTCATCTCCCCACCTTATTTTCCCTCCCTGCTGTGTCACCTACATACTTAAAGTGTCTAAGCACTTTGATACTTGCTCCACCCCCAGTCCCACTGCACTTATGTTCAGGTTCTTATACTCATCCCGGGCATGTGATTTATTGTAATGGCTATCTCTCCCCCTAGATTGTAAGGTCCTTGAGGGCAGGAACTGTCTCTACTTACTCTATCTTAGGGGAAAGAACATGGACCTGGGAGTCCAGGAACCAGGATTCTAATCCTATTTGGCCACTTGCCTGCTCTTTGACTTTGGACAAGTCACTTGACTTCTCTATGCTTTAGTTTCTTCATCTATGAAATGGGGTATCAAAACCCATTCTCCCTCCCTCTTAAACTGTGAACATCATGTGGGACAGGGACTGAGTCTGACTTGATTGCCTCGAATTTATCTCAGTGTTAATACAATGCTTGACACATAGTAAGTGCTTAACAAATACCACAATCACAATTATTATTCTTATGGTCTTACTGTACTTTCCTCCGGGCTTAGTCCAGTGCTCTGCACAGAGTAAGAGTTCAACAAATGCCACGGATTGGTTGAGTACCACCTCGGGTGCTCATATTTACACGTATCTAGCATGGAAGGGACCTTTGGTTATATGTTGTCCCTTTCAGAAAAAACAGACGTGACCCTGGGAAAATGGCTCTGAATTTCTTCCTGAGGAACAGGGAATGAAAGCAGTTGGGTTCCTGTTGCTGAGTGGTTGCTGAGAATCAATCAATCAATCAATACCAGGGGTTCTCCAAGAAACGTATTTCCAGGATGAGTCCTGTGGACCTCAGGGACCTCTGAATAATCATGAGGGAGTCCTGAAGACCTGGTATAGGTCAGAGAATCAGCTTTGTTGGATGGAAGCGGAGAAGTCCGGTGTGGGAGATAGTAGGAGTCAAACTGGGCTTCTCTGACCTCTTCTCTGGGCCTCTTTTATGGTCATGCACTTCATGGGTGCTCATAAATATTAACAAACGAATGATAATTGAGTTGGGGATTTCACACATGCTCCAAATTGCGTCAAGAACCGCCATCATAGGTTCAGACATCCAGAGGACCAATATCCATTTTCCCCAAGGACTTTGCCTTCTAATTTGCCAGGCCTCACAACCTCAAGTCAGACAGAAGACAGATCACTTTTTATAAACAGAAAAACCCCCCACCATGCCTGGGTTGGTAGGGCAGCCAGTTGAAACACAGAGTCCCATTATACCTTTCTATATTCTCATCCCAGAGAATATTGTGCAGAGCAGTAGGGTTTGGTAGAGTTATGGAGTGCTAGTCTTCACCATTCATCTTCAAATGGTTCTTAGGTCTCCTTTTTTTTTCTATTGAGTTCCATCTCATTGACTTCCTGTAAACACTAATATAGAGCCAACAGCACAGCGACGAGCCTGGAATGCAATAAGTCAGAGCTACCTGCACCTTAGAGAACCAGCCCTCTAGCCCTGAGATGGGTCATGTCTTGGGGAAGGCACAGTTGAAGAGGGAAAGGGTGAGAGAGAGACAGGCAGACAGAGAGAGGAGGAAAGAAAAGAAAGGGAGAAGAGAGAAAAATTGAAGGAGAGGAGATAGGATAGAAGGAGAGAAGAAGAGAGAGGCAGGAGGACATGGAAGGAAGGAGAGAGAGGAGTTTAGTGTTATACTGTACTCTTCCACTTAGTACAGTGCTCTGCACACAGGAAGTGCTCAATAAATATGATTTATTGAATGAATGAGAAAAAGATGGGGGAAGAGAAACAGGAGAGGGGAAGGAAAGAAGAGAAAGAGGAGAGATGAGAGAAAAAAAGAGTTGGGAGGGAGAAGGGGGAGAGAAGGAAGGAGAGAGGGAGGAAAGGAGAGAAAGAGGGGGAGGGAGAAAGCCGGGGCAGGGGCGGAGAGAGAGAGAAAGATTGGAATCTCTTTTCTAAGCATTAGACAAAAACTGCTCACTCACTGCAGAAGTTTTGAGGGGATGGTCATTTTTGGAAAGGAATCAGAGGAGATGCAATTTGAAGAAAGTACTAAAAAAGCCATGAGTTTTGAAATTTAAAGCCTGGGGGAATTGTTTAAGGACATGGGTAGGGCTGAATTTAGCAAAGATTTGTAGTCATGATGTTTGTGGGAATGTAGATGTAACTAGAATCTATTCATGCCTCCCCAAGTTCCTTTGCCCAAGGTACTTTGCCCTGTTCGACTGTAGTTTCCCCACCTGCTGGATATAGTTCTTTCTCTGGGCACAATTTTTCCCTCTTGCAGTCAGAGACCAACATCTACAGTAACCTCAAATCCAGATAATTCAACACCCTCAAATATTTTCATCTCACTTATTTGAATATTTTATATGAAAACTGATTTTTGACTTGAACTATCTGTCAATCAGTCAATCGTATTTATTGAGCATTTACTGTGTGCAGAGCACTGTACCAAGCACTTGGGAGAGTACAATCCAACAATATAACATATTGGATATTGGTTATCATTTGGATAATTGTATGGCTATTGCCTAAGACTGGATAATTTACTAGGGTCTCACACAGACTCTCCGACAAGGAGAAGAACTCCTTTAACTTTGAGGTGCTTCCAATATTCTTTACTGTGCTCTGGGCTGGAGTGAACAGGAGGGAGGCTCTTGCTCCGATTTTCCCTATAAACGGCCTGTGGGATTAGAATTTAGTAGGGTGGTCTCCTCCCTTTCCCAGTCATCAATCAACAAGCTTGATTCCTGTGGTTCCTTTAAGAGTCCCTCATCCCCTTGTCTTGAGCGGTCCTCACTTTCCTCTTCTATGTAGCCCAACAAGTTTCCCTTCCTGTTCAGCTTGGGACAAAAACAAGTGGCTGACACGCCCATTATTTGTGGGTTGAACAGCTTTGTTGAAATATTAACCAGGGGCGGGGGATTCGCTCCACTGCTTGCCGGCTGCGTGGATGGCCCAGCTGCCATGTTTCCGAGAGGGCTGTTGGGCGGCCGCACAATACCTGTCCACTCCATTAAAGTTCCTACTAGCTGGGGGCGGAGTTGAGCGTGAATCCTACCGGAGGTCTGGGCTGGGGGTCTCTGCTCACTGCAAGAGGGAGGGAAGAATGCAATTTCAAAGCAGGTGAACAGTGTCATCGACTCTCAGGCCTGGAGACAATGACTCTCTCTCCTTTCAAAGCCTTATTGAAGGAACGTCTCCTCCAAAAGGCCTTCCCTGACTAAGCCCTCCTTTCCTCTTCTTCCTCTCCCTTCTGTGTCACCCTGACTTGCTCCCTTCATTCGTCCTCCCCTCACAGCCCCACAGCACTTATAATAATTATGGTGTTGGTTAAGCATTTACTATGTGCCAGGCACTGTACTAAGCACTTGTGTACATATTTGTAATTTATTTATCTGTATTAATATCTAGACTATGAGCCTGTTGTTGGGTAGGGATTGTCTCTATCTGTTGCCAAATTGTACTATCCAAGTGCTTAGTACTGTGCTCTGCACACAGTAAGTGCTCAATAAATACGACGGAATGAATGAATGGGGGCTCGGAGCTAGGACACAAGTTGGGGTTATGACCCTATGAGGGCTCACTTGGAGGGGGTGACAACACCTGTCATTGTCCCTTGGGGGAGAGAGGAGGCCCCCTGGCCTCCACTGAATCAGAAGGTCACTTAACTTCTTCTCTTTGCCTCTATTTCCTCAACTGTAAAATGGGGATTAATCCCACTCCCTCCTATTTAGACTGTGAGCTCCATATGGGATAGGGAATGAATTAGACACAATCTCTGTCTCTCGGGGGACTCACAATCTAAGAATTTAAGTGGGGAGAAGGGATTGGAGGTGGACATAACAGGAGCGATGAAACATTAAAACACAACACAAACCGATAAACGAAATCGGCTCAAAGTCTCGGTGGGGACAGAGGAGTCCGGGAACATATGGGAGCACCATTTATCCTTGACTTTTGGGGTATAGAGCATGTTGGGAAGGGGAGGTTTGGTCGTGAGAGGGAAGGTGGCAGTCACCACGGTGCTTTTCTCAGCCAGACGGAGGGCCTCGAAGTGAGTGCTTAACAAATACCACAGTTATTATTATCATTATTACCAACCATTGTTATTACCAACGGAAGAACAGAAAGGCAGAGTGACTTGTTCTAAGCCACAGAATGACTCCTTTGCTTTCAGGTTCCTTGATTCCCAGCCTCTGCTCTAATCATCAGATAATCCTGCCCCGGACTATCATACCTAATGACTTCAAAAGCACGGCCCTCGATGTGGGAGACATAAATTGCCAGGTTTGGAAAGGGAAAGAAGGGAAGGGGATAATGACACCTTTGCTTTCCCAAATTTCCCCAAGGTTGTTCTGCCAAAGCATGGGCCAGGGAGCTCTGATGTCTGAGATCCCCGGAGTTCTGCTGAGGCAAGAGGGAGTTCGGAGAGGAGGATCAGAAAAGCTACCTTTTTTGTCTTTTATTTTTTAAGCTCTTACTCTGAGCGAGGTACTCTACTAAGCGCTGGGATAGATACAACTTGACACAGTCCCTGTTCCACATGGGTCTCACAGCCTTAATCCTCATTTTATAGATGCGGTAACTGAGGGACAGAGAAGTTTAGGTGTTTTATTAAAAATCTATTTATGGTATTTGTTAAGGGCTTACTTTGTGTGAGACACTGTACTGAGTCCTGGGATAGATACAAACTAATCAGGATGGCCCCAGTCCCTGTCCCGCATGGGGCTCAAAGTCTTAATCACCACTTTACAGATGAGGTAACTGAGACACAGAGGAGTAAAGTGACTTGCCCAAGGTCACTCAGACAAGTGGCGGAGTCAGGATTAGGACTCAGATCCTTTTGACTCCCAGGACAGTTTTCTATCTGCTAGGCCACTGTGGTTCTCTTAACTCTATGATAGTCACACTTCATCCTTCGCTGGGTGAATTCTGCTGCACTGAGGAGCAATCCCGCTTTCTGTGGGTGGGGAACGTTCCCAGCTATTCTGTTGTACAGTACTCTCCCAAGTGCTTAGTACAGTGCTCTGAACACAATAAGTACTCCATAAATACGGTTGATTGATCGATCTATCTGTTTCTGGGGGCTGGGAAACAAAAGCGAGAAAGCGTAAGGGGTAAAAACAAAAATGCGATAAAAACATCTGATGATGCAGTTGCTGCCATCTGCTCTGTCTCCAGCTGCTGCCGCCGGAGCTCCTGCCACCTTCCGCTGGAATTATCAAGAAATGCTATGCCAATCTTGGGTGAGGGGTGTGTGCCCAAACGCCTGGGTCCCCCAGATAGGGGTGGGGGGAATGAAAGCTCTCTTTTTTCACTGTTTCTCTCTGACTCACCGTTAGATCAATCAGCAGGATCCAAGGAGATCTAGGAGGGGTTGTGGGGAGAACTGCACTGAGGACCAAATGTTTATCCATCAATCGATCGCTCAATCAGTGGTACGTATTGAGCGCGATCCTCGTGCAGACCACTGTACTAAAGGCTTGGGAGGGTACGATACAAAAGAATTGTATTGTACATGTTCCTTTCCCATAACGACCTTACAGTCTAGAGGGGGAATCAGTTTATTTTTATGATTAACCAGCAGGAACCTGGTCGAATGGCTCTGAAACTCTTTGTTAATCCAGCGATCGAGTGATTGTCTCCTGGGGCACATCCCAGATTCCCAAATGGGTGATATTAGCGGATTGGGAGTCCATTAACACTCAGACCTACGGATATTGAAAGACCACTAGAGTGGTCTCCTCTGGGGTACAAGTTCTGGCCTGATGGGTCCTTGGTGGGGGTCTTGCGGTGTGAGGACAGTGCAGCGGTGTGAAGAAGTAAATTTAAATTCTGGGGTTGCTGCAGATTGGGTGTTTGAGGATTGACCGATTGAGTTTAAAGCAAATCTGGGCCTCAAATGACTCTAGCAACGAAAAGCTTCTATCCCATATTGTACTCCTGGATAAACAGGCATTGGAAGAATCTCTCATTAAAGCCAGAATTAGAAAGTGGCAGAATTTACTGCACCAAGAGAGACGTAGTTGTCAAATCCGTCACTTTGGATCTTCCTTGTGCCCTGTGGGTCTTACTTGGTATTAAATTAAGCCATCGGAGCCTGCCGTTTTTATCCGAGGCGTTGTGACACTATTTATCATTCAGTCTTCTAAATCTTCTGGGAGGCTTTATTTCTGAGCATTTAGTGAGGTGAACCGGCAGTCGCAGAATTGAGGGGATCTTGATTTTGGGTGGATGGCAGAGTTTGGATGGAGTATCATGGTTTTAGTATAGTTCCTAAATTTTAGCAATCGTCATTTTAATATTCAAAATGCTGATTTTGTATTCCTCATCTGTACACACTCATGGAAGTCAATTCATACATACACACCCTAAAATTATAATAGCAGTAATATGAATAATGTGAATTATATGAAGCACTTACTTTGTGCCAACCCCTTTATTAAACAATGGGGTAGATACAAAATAATCAGGCTAGATACAATCCCTGCCCCTTCTGTGCCTCAGTTAACTCATCTGTAAAATGGGGATTGAGACTGCGAGCCCCACATAGGTCAGGGACTGTGTCCGACCCAATTTGCTTATATACTCCCCAGCGCTTAGAACAGTGCCTGGCACATAGAGCTTAACAAATACCACATTTATTATTATATGAGGCTCACATTCTAAGTAGAAGGGAGGGCAGGTATTTAATCCCCATTTTTCAGATGAGGAAACTGAATCGCAGAGAAGTGAAGTGACTTGCTTAAGGTCACCTAGCAGGCATGTGGAAGAGCCAGATTTAAAATCCAAGTTCTCTGCCTCACAGGCCCAAGGTCTTTCCATTCTGCCACACTTCCTCTATAGTCCTGTTGCTGTGGACATTGAATAAGCATCAGTTTTCCCTGAAAAGGGGAGTGTGGTCAGTATGGAGGGTTTGGTGGCCCAAGATAAGGTGACGATTTTTCAGTTGAGCAGTCCAGCTGGTTTGGAGTCGGGGGGAAGGTTATAGCCACCTTAAGGCTGAGAAAGTCTGGGGCAGGTGTCGTAAAAATATCGTGGTTTTTATACAGCAATTTTGGTCCCAAGGTGTTTGCATGTTATTTACAGCACACTTGTCCTCACAACATCCCGGTGAAGCAGGGGAAACATAGATATTATTTATCTCCATTTTACAGATGGAGAAACTGAGGCCCAGAGAGGTTAAACAATTTATCTGAGGTCATACAGCAGGCCAGTGGCAGAGCTGGGACTGGACCTCAGATCGCTGACGGCAGGGCTGTTCCCTTTCCACTGTGCTGTACTCCATTCATTCAGTTATATTTATTGAGCGCCAACTGTGTGCAGAACAGTTGGAAAGTATTGGGGTGGGGGTGGGGGACACAGCTTGGAGGTCCCCCAGGAGGGCAGGTCTCTCAGTAGGAAAAGTAGTGTGGCTTAGTGGCTAGAGAATGGGCTTGGGAGTCAGGCTGGGCTCTAATCCTGGCTCCGCCACATGTTTGCTGTGTGACCTTGGGCAAGTCATTTAACTTCTCTGGGCCTCAGTTATCTCATCTGAAAACTGGGGATTAAGAGTGTGAGCCCCATGTGGGACAAGAACTGCGTCCAACTTGATTAACTTCATTCAATTGTATTTACTGAGAGCTTACCGTGTGCGGAGCATTAAACTAAGCGCTTGGGAGAGTACAACAATAAATAGACGCATTCCCTGCCCTCAACAAACTTACAATCTAAAGTGGGGGAGACAGACATTAATATAAATGTGAATATATATATATGTACACACACACACACACACACACACACACACACACAAAGATATGTACATAAATGCTGTGGGGCTGGGAGGAGGGAAGAAAAAAGGTAACAAGTCAGGGTGATGCAGAAGGGAGTGGGAGAAGAGGAAAGGGGGCGCTTAGGAAAGGTCTCCTGGAGGAAGTATGCCTTCAGTAAGGCTTTAAAGAAGGGGAGAGTAATTATCTGTCAGATTTGAAGAAGGAAGGCATTCCAGGACGGAGGCACGATGAAATTATCCAGTGCTTAGAACAGTGTCTGGCACATAGTAAGTGTTTAACGAGTACTATAATTATTGTTAGGAGAGCAGAGTTTGCAGTGAGCAATAGAAGTTTTGGAACCATTCTCTGCTTCTCTGGGAAACGTTAAGATGTGGGCTTTGCCAAGTCATTATCCTGAGAGCATTTGGATAACAGCTGGGGTTTCCTGTGCTTCACTGCCTGAAAATGAGTTTCACGTTCAAGAAACATCACGGCAAAAATTTATGAAATTTGGAGAACTCGGTGCTTTTTCTGGGTCCCTTCAGTGGCTATGATTTCACATCCTCTACTTGTCCTTTTGGGACAAATGACCTGGGTTAGCAAACTTGCCACTCTACAGTGGCTGGAACACAGTAAGCTCTTAATGGATTCCATAGAAAGTGAAGCGCTGTGGGGCTGAGGGTGGGTTGAATAAAAGGTGCTAATCCAAGGGGTGATGCAGAAGGGAGAGAGAGAAGAGGAAATGAGGGCTTAGTTAGGGAAGGCCTCCTGGAGGATATGTAATTTTAGTAAAGCTTTGAAGGTGGGGAGAGGGATAGTCTGTCAGAAATAAAGGGGGAGAGGGTTCAAGGCCAGAGGCAGGATGTGGTCAAAATAGATCCCATCACCCCATCTCCCTCTTCCTTTTCTTATTCAAACTCCCCAATGTTTCCACTTCCCCTCTCCCAACTCCCTCTTTCCCCCTCTACAATCTGGTTTTCTCCCGTCACTCCCCTGAACCACCTTTGCCAAAATCACCAATGACCTCCTTCTTGCCATATATTTAATACTTTTGGTATTTACCAGACACTGTACTTAACATTGGGGTCGATACAGGGTAATCAGTTTTGACTCGGTCCCTATCCCAAATGGGCCACCAGGACCTAGTGGGGAAGTAAAATCCTGCCATGTCTGACTTTGGCACAGTTAGAAGGGAAAATCCCCAAGTCCACCATCTTGGTCATATTGGCCCTGAGGCGTTTCCAGGGATGTGAGTGTAGACCAGAAGGTAAACTCCTCCATTAGACTGCAAGCTTCTTGAGGGCAGTCAATCAATTACTCAATGGTATTTATTGAGCCCCTACTGTGTGTAGAACATTACTAAATGCTTGGGAGAGTACAATACTGCAGAATGAGCAGACACGTCCCTTACCTATAATGAGCTTGCAGTCTAGAGGGGGAGATGGCCGTTAAAGCGACCCTTGCCTCCCTGTCCACAGCTGGACATGTGCATCCATCTTGTCCTTTCATCTGCTAATGATTCCCTGCTTTGAGGTAAAGTCAGTCAGTCAATCGTATTTATTGAGCACTTATTGTGGGCAGAGCTCTGCACTAAGTGCTTGAAGAATACAATATAACAATGAACAGGTACATTACTTGCCCACAGTGAGCTTACCTCTAGAGGGGGAAACAGATGTTAATATAAATTTAAAAAATTACATATATGTACATAAGTGCTTTGGGGTTGGGAGGGGGGATGATTAAAGGCAGCAAGTCCGGGTGACGCAGAAGGGAGTGGGAGAAGAGGAAAGGAGGGCTTAATCAGGGATGGCCTCTTGGAAGAGATATGCCTTCAATCAGGCTTTGAAGGAGAGGAAAGTAATTGTCTGTTGGACGTGAGAAGGGAGGGTGTTCCAGGCCAGAGCCAGGACAAGGGGAAGAGGTAGGCAGCGAGATAGATGAGACTGAGGTACAGTGAGAAGGATAGCATTAGAGGAGCGAAGTGTGCGGGCTGGGTTGTAGAGAGGTGAGGTAGGAAAGGCTAAGATGATTGAGTGCTTTGTGAGCCGACACCCAGAATGAGCAGAAAATATTGCAATTGATTGTCTGGGGACTTTTCAAGAAGAAGATACTGACCCCACATTTTGAAAGAGCCAGAGTGTTTATTCATTTATTTTTTAAATGGGTTTTGTTCAGCGCTTACTATTGTGCCAAGCACTGTACTACTGGAGTAGATCCAAACTAATCAGGTCAGACTCAGTTCATGTCCCACATAGGACTCACAGTCTCAATCTCCACTTTACAGATGAGTAATTGAGGTACAGAGAACTGAAGTGACTCGCCCAAGGTCACAAGGCAGACAAGTGGCAGAGCCAGGATTAGAACCCAGGTCCTTCTGATTTCCAAGACTGTGCTCTATCCACTAGATCATGCTGCTTCTCTGTTTTTTTTAGCAGCCACGTGTGGCCTGGTGGAAAAGGGCATGGGACTAGGACTCAGAATGCCTGGGTTCTTATCCTCACTCTGCCAGCAGCCTGCTGTGTGGCCTTGGATGCCTCGGTTTCTTCATCCATAAAATGGGGGGAAGATATCAGTTTTCTCTACTGCTTAGAACACTTAATAAATACCATCATTATTATTAATCAAGGGTGCTCAGGGCTCTACCAGATGCCTTCGTACCCAGTCAAAAAAAGGGAAATGTCATGACTGGTGGGTCCTGCCACCACTGACGGCCAGGAAATCCTGTGACTTCGGCGTGGATTCAGCAATCCTAGGCCAGTGACCCTTTAAAAGACTTGCTGCTATGGGTATAGCGGCTTCCGAATGCTGACTGGTGACTTTGCTCCAGTTGTGAACTGTTCCTGGGGCTTGTTAAGCAAGAGCTTTATATTTGAAGATGGTTTGAGGCACAAATAGAGATTAGCTGAAGACCAAATTTTTTAAAAATAGTATTTGTTAAGTTCTTACTATATGTCAGAATGGGGCTCACAATGTTAACCTCCATTTTACTGTTGAGGAAACTGAGGCAGAGAGCAGTTAAGTGATTATCCCAACAGCAGACAAGAGAAGCAGCATGGTCCTGGGAGTCAGAGGACCTGGGTTCTAATCCCAGCTCTGCCAATTGCCTGCTGTGTGACTTTGGGCAATTCACTTAACTTCTCTGTGCCTCAGTTCTCCTCTTTTCCTTCTTACTTAGACTGTGAGCCACCTGAGGGACAGGGATTGTGTCCAACCTCATTAACTTGTATCTACCCCAGGGCTTAGAATAATGCTTGACACATAGTAGATGCTTAACAAATACCATAAAAACATGGCAGAGAAGGGATTAGAACTTCGATCCTTTTGAAATTGAAATTGGTTGAAGCCACTAGGCAGGAGTGATGCTTGTAGCTCTAGACATATGTTGTGGGAGGTAACTTTCTGGTTGCTCCAAAAGGGAAATGAAGAAAGTGAAACTGATCCGCTGTTTTACAGGAGCAAATATTTGGAGCAATGAATTTGCTTCTCTCAAACACTGCTGCAGCTCACCGGCAATGAGATATTGAAAAGCAGCATGGCCTAGTGGATAGAGCACGGGCCTGGGAGTCAGACGGACCTAGGTTCTAATCCCAGCTCTGCCATTTGTCTGCTGTGGGACCTTGGGTAATTCATTTCACTTCTCTGGGTCTCAGTTACCTCATCTGTCAAATGGGAATTAAGACTCTGAGCCCACGTGGGACAGGGACTGATTTGCTTGTATTGATCCCAGCGCTTAGTACAGTGCCTGACACACAGTAAGAGCTTAACAAATAAACACCATTATTACTATTATCACTTTGTTACTATACACTATTATCACTTTTCTGAGACTGTGAGCTCTTAGGGGGCAGGGATTGTGTCTATCAACTATTGTGCTGAAATTATAATTGTAGTATTCATTAAGTGCTTACTATAAAGGAATTAGTTGTCAAATAATATGCCAAATACTAATATTAGGAAGATTTGCTATGAAGAGCCTGGAAAAAGTTATGAAATATGCTGGTATAACAATTGCCATAACAATGCAAATTGTCAATTCTGTGGTGTTTCCTGTGACAATGTATGGACCTGAAAGCTGGACAGTGAAAAAACAGGATAGAAAGAACATCGATTCTTTTGAAATGAGGTGTTGGAGAAGACTTTTATGAACACCATGGACTGCCTGAAAAACGAACAAATGGATTTGGGAGCAAATTAAGCCAAAGTGATCTTTAGAAGGCCAAATGACTCAACTTAGAGTAGCCTATTTTGGACACATAATCTGGAGGACTAATTCTTTGGAGAACACACCAGTGCTAGGAAAAGTCCAGGGAAAATGAGGAAGAGGCAGACCAGCAGCTAGATGGAGAGAGACCATAACAACGATAACAGAAAAACCGTCAGAAAGGTTGCGGATTATGGCAGAAGACAGGACGTTCTGGAGAAGTTATATCCATAGATTTGTTATCAGTTGAAAATGACTCGCTGGCACTTGATAATAATAATACTATGTGCCGGACACTCTACTAAGTGGCTCTGTGTTAGATATAAGATAATCAGCTCAGATCCTGACCTGGTCCCACATGGAACTCCCAGGAAGAACAGATCAATCCCCATTTCACAAGATGAGTAAACTGAAGGCATAGAGAAGATGAGTGACTTGCAAGGTCACACAGCAGGCATCTGTACTTACCCAAGTGCTTAGTACAGTGTTCTTCACAGAGCGCTCAATAAATACCTTTGATTACTTGATTGATAGAAATAATCTTCAGGGAAGTCACTGATAGGGATTTTCTGAGTCCTCTCATCCTGAGATGACTCATTTTGGGAGGAGAGCCAAGTTACCTTATTAGTAATAATAATAATGATAATAATTGTATTTGTTGAGCACTTAATTATGTGTCAAGCACTGTTGCAAGCATATTACAGTTATACTTGCCCAGAAAAAGGATGGATCCTTCTAGGTACCTCAAGGCTTGTCACGTCCTAATGCGACCTAATTGGGCTTTTTCTAATTTGGCTTTTTGGATTCAGGCAAAGTGTCTCGGATCAGATGATAAATTAAGTGACAAATAGGAGAAGATGTCCATAAGCCATCACAAAGGCCATTAATAAATGTTTCAGATCCTCTTTTCCCCTGATTATTTTTTCTTTCATATTGATGTCAGCATTTATTTCTGCAGCAGATGCTACTTCTTCTGTTTACAGAGAGTAGCCGTGCACCCTATAGGCAAAGTTAAAATTTGATTGCCATTGAGGTCATGGGTCATTTCTCAGTTGGGGCCCCATAAGAGAGAGAAAAATCTGGAAACCCTATCAAATCTGCTCTAGTGTAATAATAATAATGATAATAATAATCATGGTATTTATTAAGCACTTCTAGGTGCTAGGTTGTATTAAGCACTGGGGGTGGGTGGGAGGGAAACGCAAGGAAATTGGGTTGGTTATAGTCCCTGTCCCACATGGGTCTTACAGTCTAAGTAGGAGGGAGAACAGGTATCGAATTCCCATTTTGCAGATAAGGGAACTGAGGCACAGAGAAGTTAACTGATTTGCCCAAACTCCCATAGCAGATAATTGGCAGAGCTAGGACTAAGAACCCAGGTCCTCGAACTTCCAGGCCTAGGCTTTTTCCACTAGGCTAGACTATAGGTTCCTTGAAGACAGAATTCATATCTTTTAATTCTATTAATAACCAAAATAAAATATTAGTAATAATAATTGTCCTCCCATCACCTCAAGCTTAACATGGCTAAAACAGAACTCCTTATCTTCCCACCCAAACTCTGTCCTCCCCCTTTCTCATCACTGTAGATGGCACCACCATCCTTCCTGTCTCACAAGCCCATAATCTTGGCATTATCCTTGACTCCTCTCTCTCATTCAACCACATATTTGATCCATCACTGAATCCCGTCGATCCCACCTTCACAGCATTGCTAAAATCTCCCCTTTCTTCTCCATCCAAACTGCTACCATGTTAATACCATCACTCATCCAAACCTGCCTGGATTATTGCATCAGCCTCCTTGCAGACCTCCCAGCCTCCTGTCTCTCTCCATTCCAGTCCATACTTCACTCTGCTACCTGGATCATTTTTCTACAAAAAAGTTCAAGACATCACTCTGCTCCTCAGAAAACTCAGGTGGTTGCCCATCCACCTCTGCATCAAACAAAAACTCCTCATTGGCTTGCCCCCTCCTATCTCACCTGGCTTCTCTCCTTCTACAACCCAGCCTGAACTCTTTGCTCCTCTAATGCTAACCTCTAAGGCTCACTGTGCCTCGATTTCTTCTATCTCGCTGCTGACTCCTAGCCCAAATCTTGCCTGTGGCCTGGAACACCCTCCCTCCTCAAATCTGATAGACAATTACTCTCCCCTCATTCAGAGCCTTATTGAAGGCACATCTCCTCCAAGAGCCCTTCCCTAAGCCCCCCGTTTCCTCTTTTCACCCTCCCTTCTCTGTCGCCCTGATTTGCTCCCTTTGTTCTTCCCCCCTCCCAGCCCCCAGTACTTGTGTACATATCTGTCATTTATTTATTTGTATTGATGTCTGTCTCCCCCTCTCTAGACTGTAAGCTCATTGTGGGTAGGAAAAGTATCTGTTTATTGTTATATAATCACGTAGTACAGTGGTCTCCACACAGTAAGTGCTCAATAAATATGATTGAATTAATGAATGAAAGTTAAAGGTCTGATTGAGATTAGGACTAGGGCAAGCAGTGGGGATGAATCATAGATGTCCATTTCATTGGTGGAACATGATCCTTGGACTTTACAGCTATTGAGACAAAATCATTGTTCTACTGATGCCTGTTTACTTGTCTACTGGTGCCTGTTAACTTGTTTTGATGCCTGTCTTCCCGCTTCTAGACTGTGAGCCCATTGTAGGCAGGGATTGTCTCTGTTGCTGAATTGTACTTCCCAAGTGCTTAATATGGTGCTCCGCACACAGTAAATGCTCAATAAATACAATTGAATGAAAGAATGAATGAATGACTTCCACCAGTTAGCAAGAAATATAGAGGTTCATTTATTTCAGTTCTGGTCCCGGTTTACTCAGGAAATTGGCACGTGTTAGTCTCGCTTGAGGAGGGCCAAGCTGGGGAAAAGTTCCACTGAGGAGCAGCATGGCCTAATGGAAAGACTCGGGCCTGGGAGTCAGAGGACTTGGCTTCTCACTTTGGCTCCGCCACTTGTCTGCTGTGAGACCTTGGCCAAGTACTTAACTTCTCTATGCTTCAGTTTCCTTATCTGTAAAATGGGGATTGTGAACCCTTTGTGGGACAGGGACTGTGTCCAACCTGATTATCCTGTGTCTAACCCAGTGCTTAGTACAGTGTCTGACACGTAGTAACCGCTTAACAAATACCATTAAAACAAAGTCATGTCACTTGAAGGATTGGCTCTCCATTCAAGTTCTGAAGTAGGGAGGGGAGGACTGAGCTTGGATCGACTCCACAGCTGAGCGAGAGAGAGAGAGAGATATGCTTGGTAGATCAGCCCACAACCTGCCCTCCGGGCCCCCTGACTTTCTTCACGGGGGAACTGATTTGTCTGCACAACACACGGAGCTTTTCACGGAGTTGTTTGTTCCGACCATCTGGGTTCTGCCAAATGGGGAAAACCCTCCTTGGGGGCATCCATGTGTCAGGGGCTCCTCGGGGCCTCCTCCCACCCACTCAATCTTTCCTCCAGCTCTGGGAAGTCTGGAAAGAGAAGCAGCCTGACCTAGTGGAAAGAGCATGGGCCTGGGAGTCAGAGGACCTGGGTTCTAATCCAGGCTCTGCCTCTTGTGTGCTGTGTGACTTTGGGCAAGTCACTTCACTTCTCTTTGCCATAGTTACCTCATCTGTAACTTCTCTTTGCCTCAGTTACCTCATCTGTAAAATGGGGATTAGAACAGTGAGCCCGATGTAGGACGGGGATTGCGTCCAACCTGATTAGCTTGTATCTAACCTATCTCTTAATACAGTGCCTGGTACATCTTCTTGTCTTAGGCTGTCCAGTCGTGTCTGATCCATAGCGACACTATTGATACATCTCTCCCAGAATGCCCTACTTACATCTACAATCGTTCTGGTAGTGTGTCCGTAGAGTTTTTCTTGGTAAAAATACAGAAGTGGTTTACCATTGTCTCCTTCCATGCAGTAAACTTGAGTTTGTGCCCTCAACTCCCTTCCTGGTCTCTGCTGCCCAGCACAGGGGAATTTTGACTTGGAGCAGATGGCCTTCCACTCCCTAGCCACTGGACAAGCCAGGAATGGAATGGGTATTCATTCATTCATTCATTCATTCATTCATTCAATAGTATTTATTGAGCGCTTACTATGTGCAGAGCACTGTACTAAGCGCTTGGGATGAACAAGTCGGCAACAGATAGAGACAGTCCCTGCCGTTTGACGGGCTTACAGTCTAATCGGGGGAGACGGACAGACAAGAACAACGGCACTAAACAGCGTCAAGGGGAAGAACATCTCGTAAAAACAATGGCAACTAAATAGAATCAAGGCGATGTACAATTCATTAACAAAATAAATAAATATACCTCTGCTTGACTCTCCCTCCCATAGTCGAGACTGGTAGAGTACTGGAAATGCTCCAGGTGCGACCCTGAGAGGGAGCCTGGCATATAGCAAGTACTTAATAAATGTTATAACCCACCCCACCAAAAAAAAGGCCCAACAGGAGCAGAAGTGCTTTCACACTTTTCTGACTTAGGGTTTCAGGGGGCCCTGTGGCCTATCCCCCGGGGGAAGGGAAAGACTTCCGGGGTGGCACTGGGCCACCACTCCAAGCCCCCCAGGGCTGGTCAGATGGGATGACACCCAGGGGTGATTGAGTGGAGCTTTCTTGTGTTGGCCTGTTGTTTTGACTCGGAAATAGAAAGCACAAGGCCAGCGTTTTGACTTCAGGGCCGCCCATTGTCGTCCCCACCCCTGCCCCCCTTCCCCGATCCTTCCTTAGCTTCTCCTCCTTCCCTTTCCTTTCTTCTTCCTGAATAGCCCTAGGAGCACCCTGGGAGGCTTGCCCCGTCCTCTCCTCCCACTCTGCGTTTTCTGCTTGTTTTCCTTTAAATACAAACCCCAGGCCTTCCCATGCTGGGGGTTCAATTATTAACCGGCAGACCCTGAATTCATTTTGCTGACAGTCAGACCCAGGGCTTTCCCTGTTCTCCGAGGAAGCCTCTGAGAGGCCGGGAAGAGGCTTGAGGTCTCCTCAGGCCCACCGGCTCTCAATTGTTCTAGGAGCTGGACTGTGATGGGCGTTTGAAATCACGGGGGACTTGGCTCAAGCAGTTTTCCGGCCTGGGGACAAAAGTCCCTTTGAGGGAAAACCTCATTGTCTTCCCCCTCCAGGCTGGCCCAAGTCCTTTCTCCCGATGACAGAGCTTTGGGATTGTACAGACCCTTTAGGTTGGGGAGGGGGTGGAGAGAGGGTCCCCCACCCTCTGTCCCCACAGATTTAGAGAGGCTCTTAGCTCTGGGTTGTAATGTTTCAGCCTCTTGTCAACTGGACCTAGAGGAACACTAGGAGTTTGGATTGGTTGACGTGTCCAGGTTAATGGGGAGATCCGGACCCTCACGGCTGAAACTCTGGGCCCACCCTTGGGGGATACTAACGAAACAAGTGTCTGGAGTCAGGGTCCTGCCTGTCCTTCCCGTCCCAGGCTTTCTTCTGTGGCTCAAGGTCAAAGAGAGGTATTTGGGGTGGGATGGGGTCACCCTCCGAATGGGTAGGCAATGGGGTGCGATTAGCATAAGAGGCCTTTGGTTGGATAAGCAGTGTGGCTTAGTGTAAAGAGCACAGGCTTGGGAGTTAGATGATGTGGATTCTAATCTCAGCTCCGCCACTTGTCTGCTGTGTGATTTTGGGAAAACCACTCTTCTTCTCTGAGCCTCAGTTACCTCATCTGTAAAATGGGGATTAAGACTCTGAAGCCCACTTGGGACAACCTGATTACCTTGCCTCTACCCTAGTGCTTAGAACAGTTCTTGGCTCATAGTAAGCACTTAACAAATACCATTATTATTATTATCTACCGTTTCTAGTAGAAGAGGTTGAACTATGACCGACACGGGGCTGCCTCCCCTATATTTGTCACCTACCAGGCCCGGTGTCCATCCTCCAGCTGCCTCCTGGGCAGACGGTTCACTCCCCAGCTGCTACAGGGAATCCATCCTCCAACCCTCTGAAGGGGCAACCTCAGGGACAGGGAAATGCGAAGGGAAGACCCCCATGTGGGGATGCTAATAATAATAGTTCTGGTACTTGTAAAGCGCTTACTGTTCTAAGCCCTGGGAAAGATACAAGTTAATCAGATTGGGCCCAGTCTCTGTCCCACATGGGGCTCACAGCTTTAATCTCCAATTTTCAGATGAGACAACGGAGCCCAGAGAAGTGAAGTAACTTGCCCAAGGTGTGAGTTGTCACTCAGCAGATAAGTGGCGGAGTCAGAATTAGAACCCATGTCCTTCTGATTCCCAGGTCCACGCTCTATCCACTAGGCCTTGCTGCTTCTCTAAGCCATTCTGAGGAGCTGGGACAAATCTGTTTCGGTTTGCATATGCCCCCCAGTTTGCCCCAGACCCACAACCCAGACACTTCTCCAGATGGACTCCTTCCCTGCCCATCAACCCTTCTGCAGGTGGCGGGGGTGGGGGAGTGTCAGGTTTGGAGGAAAGTCCTGCCTCTTTCCTTCCCCGTCACAGGATCGGGCGGCTTCATCATTTAAACTACAAAGACAGTCGATCAGGAAATGACATAAACTGCTCCTTTTTTGGATCATCCTAAAAGATTTTGCCTGTTTAATGTGTCAGTCAGTCACTTGTATATTTTGAGTGCTTACTGTATGCAGAGCACTGTACTAAGCTCTTGGGAGAGTACAGTATAAGGATATAACAGACATATTCCCCGCCCACAACGAGTTCACAGTTTAGAAGTGGGGGGCAGACCTTAATAGAAATAAATTAAATTACAGATATGTCCATTAGTGCTGTGGGGCTGGGAGGGGGGATGAATAAAGAGAGCAAGACAGGATGACGCAGAAGGGAGTGGGAGAAGAGGAAAGGAAGGCTCAGTCAGGGAAGGCCTCTTGGAGGAGATGTGCCTTCAGTAAAGCTTGAAGGTGGGGAAAGTAATTGTCAGATATGAAGAGGGAGGGTGTTCCAGGCCAGTGGGAGGATGTGGACGAGGGGTCAGCCATGAGATAAAGTAGATAGAGGTACATTGCGAAGGTGTCATAGCATAAAATGTGCCAATCTATTGTGAAAACCCTCAGAACATAGCAACACGGCGTCTGACTGGCAGCGGCCAGCAAAAGTACTTGGAGAGGAGCACGGAGCTTTGGAAAAGAAGGCATGAGCCATACAAAGTTTACCTGAGCTGTGTTTGGGTGTGTCACCATGTTTATCTATTTCTCCTTATATATTTAAAGATGGCCTTACTGATGGAAGGGAGGGTTTTTTTAAAAAATGGTATTTTTTAAGCACTTAGTATGTGCCAAGCACTGTACTAAGCACTGGGGTAGATTCAAGATAATCAAGTTGGACACAGTCCATGTCCTACCTGGGACTCACTGTTTTAACCCCATTTTACAAATGAGGTAACTGAGGCTCAGAGAAGAGAAGTGACTCGTCCAAGGTCACCCAGCAGACAAGAGGCAGAGCCAGAATTAGAAGCCACGTCCTCTGACTCTCAGGTCTGTGCTCTTTCCACTAGGTCATGCTGCTTCTCAGATGGGTTCTGACCATCTGCAGGCAGGTTTTTGAGAAAGCCTCTTCTGCAATTAATTATTTCATTTTGATATCTACCGAGTGCTTACTATGGGCCAAGCACTGTGTGAAGCACTGGGAAAGATCCTTAAGGAAATGGTTGAATTTTACACCTGCAGTGTGGCCTAGTGGAAAGAGCACAGGCTTGAGAGTCAGAAAACCTGGGTTCCAATCCTGGCTCTGCCACTTGTGGCCCTGGGTAAGTCACTTAACTTTTCTGTTCCTCAGTTTTCATATCTGTAAAATGGGACCAAGGTACCCATTCTCCCTCCCGCTTAGACTGTGAGTCCCATAAATAATAATAATAATAATAATGATGGTGGTATTTGTTAAGCACTTACTATGTACAAAGCACTGTTCTAAGCGCTGGGGGGATACAAGGTGATCAGGTTGTCCCAAGTGGGGCTCACAGTTTTTAATCCCCATTTTACAGATGAGGTAACTGAGGCACAGAGAAGCTAAGTGACTTGCCCAAAGTCACACAGCTGGCAAGCGGCAGAACCGGGATTAGAACCCATACAGAGACAGAGACTCTGTCTAACCCTGTTATCTTGCATCTACACCGGTCTTTTGGACAGTGCTTGTCATATAGTAAGTGCTTAACCAATATCACTATGATTATTATTATTACTATTATTATTAATAACTGTAAGCACCTTCTAGACTGTAAGGTCATCGTGGGCAGGGAGCAAAAATAATAATAATAATAACGATGGTGTTTGTTAAGCGCTTACTATGCGCCAGGCACTGTACTAAGCACTGATGCATCTACCATACCAACTCTATTATATCATGCTCTCCCAAATCCTTAGCAGAGTGCTCTACACACAGTAAGCACTCAATAAATGCAATTATTCTTATAATTAATATTATTATTATTCGACTTTAGGATAGAGTTGTGGGGGAGAAGAAAGGGGGACTTGCCCCACATTTGCCAGACACACTGATGATTTCTTTCTCCGGGAGCGGTGATGGGTTTTGCGGAGTCATCCGCACTCTTTTCCCAGTCAGCACGGGACCAACCCCATGAATTGTGAGCCTGCTGGCAGAGGGAAGCAGGGAAGATTGGGTCAGGGACTAGTATATCTTCCAGGGGCAGGAGGAGAAGGCTGGAGCTTAGGTGAAACATCCCCTCCACAGGCCTACAGGGAGGTATTTAGCATCCGATTCTGAAGCGAATATTGAGGCACCGAATCTCGCCTCTCCTTGTAGCATCTTTATACGAGCCAATCGTTATTTCTGCCATTTCCCCCTCTACCTGCAATGAATTCTTTGACCTCTTAGAAGTCTGCATGGGCCCTTTCATAAGCCTAGAGGACTGGCTCCAACTTCACTTATTTTTCCTTCTTTCATCCCAGCTGCAGCTCTTCAGATTTATCTCTATGGTTAACTTCCCCTTTCATAATATTAGCACAGTTGAAGCAGTTGCTTTCCTGTTGCAGGCAGTGATTATATAGCAAATTAACCACAAGCTGTTCGGGCCGAGTCCAGCAGTTGGAAAGAGGCTGCTTTGAGTAATGGCTTGTGTAGCTGATGCTTTCATCTGTAATTTGCATGTGTAATAAATGCAGAAATAAAAACCGGATCTATATCAGAAAAACCCAAACTGAAGGAGATAAGCAGAGCGGTAAGAAATCGTGAATTTTGTGGGCTGCATCTTGGCATCTGACTTCAGCTTCCATTTGGGGACCATGGATATGCTTTGCCCTCGTTGGCTTCAAATATGGAACTTGTTCGTTTAACCCATCATCGCTCTCATTATCACCAGCAGCAGCCTTAGTATCATTATCGATAATTATTTATTGAGCACTTGCTAGATGCTGGGAGCTTGGGAAAAATCCAGAGAAATCAATTGGAACCTTTCCATGCCTCCAGAGGGGTTCGCTATCCAAGCGGGTTGATGGAAAATGGGAAATGGGCAGTTTCAATTGAAAGATTCTATTGAGAAGTGGCATGACCTAGTGGATAGAGCACGGGCCTGGGACTCAGAAAGACCAGGGTTCTAATTCCTGCTCCTCCACTGGTCTGCTGTGAGACCTTGGGCAAATCACTTCTCTGTGTTTCAGTTACCTCATCTGTAAAATGGGGATTAAAACGGTGAGCCCCATGTGGGACATAGCTTGTATCTTCCCCAGTGCTAAGTACAGTGCTTGGGACAGAGTAAGAGCTCAACAAATACCATTAAAAAACAGATTTCATTTTCAACAGTGAAATCAGGGGAAGAATGAGAGAGGTCTGGAGAGATCCCTTCAGTGGCCAAGGGAATCCTGGCTTCCCCCTTGTGTGATGGAGGTGACATTTTCACAGAGGGTAGAAAGGTTCTTTGGCCTGCTTTGGTTGGTTGCAGAGCTGAGATAGTGCAGGTGGGTGAAGGCTGCAGTCAATCAATAAATGGTATCTACTGAGTGCTTACATCGTGCAGAGCAATGTGTTAAGTACTTGAGAGAATATAACAGAATTGGTAGACATGATTCCTGCCCTTAAGAAGCTTGCAATCTAATGGGAGAAGTGGACACTAAATTCAATTACAGGTAGAGGAAGTAACAGAGTATAAAAATCTGTACATCATGGAGGTGGGGGGTGGGGGAGAAGTGCGGGGTGAAAGCTCAAGTACTTAGGTGGCTTGGAGATGCTGAAGAGAAAGTGAGATGGATCTAAGGTGGAGAGATTAGATAACTAAGCAGGGAAGACTTCCTGGAGGAGATACAATTTCAGAAGGGTTTTGAAGATGGGAAGAGCAGTGGTCTGTTAGATGTGGAAGGGGAGGGAGTTCCAGGTAGAAGGGAGGATGTGAGCAAAAAAGAGGTCAGTGGTGAGGGGACATGAAAGCAGGGCACTGTGAGACGGTTGGCATGAGAGGAACCAATTGTTTCAGCTGGTATGTAGTGAGAGAAGTGAGTGTATCAGGAGAGTTGTTTTATTGTCCTCTCCCAGGCACTTAGTACAGCGCTTTGCAAGTAGTAAACACTGTAAATTCGATTGAATGAATGAATGATAGCTGGTTGAACATCTGAAAGCAAATGATCAGGGGTTTCTGCTTGATGCGGAGAGACTGGGACAGCCATTGGAGGTTTCTGAGAAGTGGGGAGATATGTATAGAATGACATTTTAGAAAAATGATCCGAGTAGAAAAGTGAAATATGGACTGGAGAAGGGAGAGGCTGGAGGCAGGGAGGTCTGCCAGGAGGCTGAAGCAATGGTCAAGCCGGGAAATGAATAATGTCTTGGCCAGCATGATGGCTGCACTTAGGTTTCTCTTCTCACTCTACTCCTTCTACTTGTCAAGTCCATCTGACAGTGTGGTAAGGGATGTCTAATCAAGTCGGTGCAGTGTTGCTTGACTTTCTGGGCTATAACTGAATTGTATTTTGCAAGCGCTTTGTACCGTGCTCTGCATACAGTAAGCGCTCAATAAATACAATTGAATGAATGAATATAACTACCCAGCAAAAGTCCGTATTTCAGGGATCGCATCTACCAGCTCTGTTATAGTGAACTCTCGCAAGTGCTTAGAACAGTGCTTTGCATGCAGTAAGTGCTCAATAAATACCACTGATTGACTGGTTGATTGGTCACATGTGCCTCTCATTTATATTTATTCCCTTCCTTCTAACCATGGTATAGTCATCAATTTATACCTATCACCTCCCCTATTTGATTTTCAGCTTTTTGGGGGCTGGGAGCGTATCTTGGCCTACATTTCTCTGCTGTGCTCTCCAAGGACCTAGTTCATTGCCCCGCACACGGTAGGTGCTCAGAAAAATTCTGCTGATGCTGCTTCTTCAAGGGAGCAGGGGTGTCGAACAAGATGAACAACTACTTCTACTAGTGTTATTTGTTAATAATAATAGTAATAACAATACTGATAATAATAATTACGACATTTGTTAAGCATTTACGATGTGCCAAGCACCGTACTAAGCACTGGGGTGGATACAAGCAAATCAGGTTGGACACAGTCCCTGTCCCACGTGGGGTTCACAGTCTCAATCCCCATTTTACAGAAAAGGTAACTGAGGCACAGAGAAGTGAAATGACTGGCCCGAGATCACAAAGCAGAATGTGGCAGAGCTGGGATTAGACCCCCTGACTCTCTGATTCCCAGGCCCGAGCTTTATCCATTATGCCATGCTGCTGCTAGCACCTACTTTCTGTCAAGCACTGTACTAAGTGCTGGGGGTAGATACGAGGTAAACAGATCTCACATGGGGCTTATAGTCTAAGTAGGAGGGAAAGCAGGTATAGAAACCACATTTTACAGGTGAAGAAACGGAGGCACAAAGAAGCCTGCAGACCTGTATCAGGGAGGGAATAATAATAATAATAATGATGGTGTTTGTTAAGCGCTTATTAAGTGCCAAGCACTTTTCTAAGCTTTGGGTAGAAATGGGAAGAAATGAGTACCTGTGGGATGGGAAAGTGTCTGCTTACTCTGTTGTATTGTACTCTCCCATTTTACAGGTGAGGCAACTGAGGCTCAGAGAAGTTAAATGATGTGCTCAAACTCACACAGCGGACAGGTGGCGGAGCTGGGAATAGAACCCGGGTCCTCTGACTCACAGGCCTATGCTCTACCCTTAGGTCACGGTGCTTTTCCATTTTTATTTGTAACAAAGCCCAATTTATGCTTTCTCAATTCAGATTCCTTCACCTCCCTCCAGTATAAAACTCAGGGGTGTACAAGAGTTTAGATCAGAGATTTCTCTTATATTTGGGGTTTTTCAGCCTCTAGGAAGGCACAGCCCACCCTTCATCACATATACGTCAAAGCTGTCGTCTCCTGATTTTCTCCTCTAGCTGATTTATTGGTTGAACTGGACCAGCAGAGAAATGTTGGGGATTAAATCAAAATGAAAGAGGATGTTCACGCCCAAGCGCTGACACCACAACAACCAGCCTGCAGGGAAAGAGCAAGAAAATTCAATTTCAGACTCTTTCGGTTGCCACAAGGTCTCGGGAGGATTAGAGGGAACGGTGAAAAGCTTCCTGTCTCGATCATCCCCCGGCTTCATGACCTCTAAGAGACGTGCGCTCTCTCTCAGGTCCCCTGCCTTATCGGCGGCTCTGGTTTCGTTGTTCAGAGAGTCTGTTTCATTGTAGTAATGGTATTTATTAAGCCCTTACCTTGTGCAGAACACTTTAAACGCTGGGAAAGTGCACAGGAAACATGTCTGCCAATTCTGTTGTATCGTACTCTCTCAAGCACTTTTCAATAATAATGTTGGTATTTGTTAAGCGCTTCCTATGTGCCGAGCACTGTTCTAAGTGCTGGGGTAGATACAGGATAATCAGGTTGTCCCACGTGAGGCTCACAGTTAATCCCCATTTTACAGATGAGGTAATTGAGGCACAGAGAAGTTAAGTGACTTGCCCACAGTCACACAGCTGACAAGTGGCAGAGCTGGGATTCGAACTCATGACCTCTGACTCCCAAGCCCAGGCTCTTTCCACTGAGCCACACTACTTCTCTTTTTTGGAGCTGATGGCCATGGGTGGCCCGCACATAGAACTTATCGAATGGGAGATGCCTTCAAATACTCTTAGAAAGCTCCACGCTGTCCAAACTCAATGCACACACCCAGAAATCTTTGGGAAATGATTCCAGGGACAGAAAGAAGCGAGAATCAGATTGCTCAGACCTGCAGACATGTATCTGGGAGAGAAGAAATGAGTAACTCTGGGACGGGAAAGCGACCGCCACCTCCATTGTATTGTACTCTCCCAAGTGTTTAGGACGGTGCTCTGTACGTAGTAAGTGCTCAATAAATGTCATTGATTGATCGATTGATGAGGGTGTGCTTGTGGGGAGTGCCGTGGCTAGGTAATCTTGGGACTAGGGCACAGTCCTCACTGGTTGACCGTCCTCAGGAGGATGAGTATCCAAATGACCTATTAGCCCCACAAACCGTCTCCTGATCGAAGCAGCGTAGTAAGCCCGTCACTGGGCAGGGATTGTCTCTATCTGTTGCCGAATTGTACATTCCAAGCACTTAGTACAGTGCTCTGCACATAGTAAGCGCTCAATAAATACTACTGAATGAATGAAAGAGCACAGGTCTGGGAGACCTGCTCTACTTCTTGCTATCTAACCTTGGGCATGTCAATTTACTTCTGTGTGCCTCAGTTACCGCATCTGTAAAATGGGGATTAAGACGGGGAACCACATGTTGGACATGGACTATGTCCAACCCGATTTTCTGGTATCTACCCCAGCACTCAGTATAGTGCCTGGCACATAGTAAACACTTAACAAATACCATAAAAAAGGATTGTCTGATCTGATTGAATTGTATCTATTTCAGGATGTGCAGTGTGGTGCTTGTCCCATAGTAAGTGCTTAACTAATGCCACAATTATTATGCATGAGGATAAACTGTAAGCTCATTGTGGGCAGGGAAGATGTTTATTATATTGCACTCTCTCTAGCTCGCAGCACTAAGCTTTGCAGACAGTAGAGGCTCAAAAAATACAATCGCATGAATGACTAGGTATTCCCCTCTCCACTCCCTTACTGAACACCGCTTTGTTCAGAAAAGGTTCAGGACAGGGAAAATGCATGCAGAAACTGGTTTTAGTAATAGTGACTTCAGGATTGAGAGTCTGGGAGAAAGAGTTAATTTTAGGCTCCATGCTCCTCATATTCTGTTGCCCAAGAGAGTTGCCTTCCCCTTGGGGCAGCAAGTACCACAGCAGGAAAGCGGGCAGGGGTTCAGTACATAACGGTGAAGTGAGCATGGCATAGTGCCGATCCTGTGCCAGAAGCAGTCAATCAGTCGATCAATCATATTTATTGAGCATTTACTGGGCACAGAACACTATACTAAGCACTTGGAAGAATACAACAGTGCAACAGATACATTCCCTGCCCACGATGAGCTTTCATTCTAGAGGGGGAGACAGAAATTGATATCAATCAATAAATTACGGTTATGGACATAAGTGTCTTGAGGCTGGGAGCTGGGGGTGAATAAAGGGAGCCAGTCAGGGCAATGCAGAAGGAAGAAGAGGAAAGGCGGGCTTAGTTAGGAAGCCCTCTTGGAGGAGATGTTCCTTTAATAAGGTGTTGAAGGTGGGGAGAGAAATTGTCTGTTGGATATGAAGAGGGAAGGCATTCCAGGTCAGAGGCAAGGTGTGGGCGAGAGGTTGATGGTGAGATAGATAAGATAGAGGTCCAATGAGTAGGTTGGCATTAGAGGAGCAAACGGTACGGGCTGGGGTGCATTAGGAGAGCATCAGGGTAAGGTAGGAGGGGGCAAGTTGATTGAGTGGTTTAAAGCTGATGGAAAGGAGTTTCTGCTTGATGTTGGAACACTTTAACCAAGCAGGCGGTTGCCTCAGAAGACACTATGGACTTCAGTGCCCACATTAGCCAGCTATTTTTCAAGATTCTTGATGGGTCTGTCCACCTCGCGGCATTCTCTAAGAGCAAAATTTGGAAACATCCTGATTTCCAGAGCTGTGGGCTTGCCACTGGACCAACAGCAGAGCTTGCTGCTTCTTGGTAAGATCTCAGGTGGGCCACTAGGCTGTCCCTGACCGAGGTTCAGGTTGGCCAAACGAAGCGGCCGCCGAAGCCAACAAGATGGCGAGGCACGGGCTTGTGCTGATGACGGCAGAGGTCTAGGGCATTCACACTCCGGACTTGGATGTTGGTGATGTTAATAATATCTGCCTTTCTGGGTGATGGACTGGGAAGTGTGCCTTTCTTTCTGGAGTGGCAGCCTAATATATCACTGGGCAAAGGAACATGTTGAGAGAAAACTCTTTTTTTATGGGATTTATTAAGCACTTGCTGTGTGCCAGGCCCTGTACTAAGCTCTGGGGAAGATACAAGCTAATCTAACTGGAAACAGTCCCTGTCCCTCATGGACAGTCTCTATACCCATTTTAAAGATGAGGTAAGTAAAGCACGGAGAAGCGAAGCGACTTGCCCAAGGTCCCGCAGCAGGCAAGGGGCAGAGCTGGAATTAGAACCCAGGTCCTGCTGACTTCCAGACCCGTGCTCTATCCACTAGACGGTGCTGCTTCGCTCACTCTCTCGCTCTATCTCTGTTGCATGTTCAAGGCTCCCTTGAAGCCTGGCACGTCTGTTGGCATACGTCACGGAACTGGTGGGCCTTTGGATGCCAGCGGAAGCTGAATCAAGCCAAACTTCCCCTGGGCCTGCAGGGGGCTCATCTCTCCCTACTGATTTTGCGTCAGAAAGGGAGACCAGCCCTCTGCCCAGGAAGGAACTGATGCTGGCTTGACCTCCAACCGCGTTGGACTCAGAGGATCATTTGACCATCAGCTGGATGAAGGGACGACTCCCTGGCCGGTTAGACCCTGCCCTTCCAGTGCACATCTTTCAGCTATTTCCTCCTCCTCGTCGTTTTAATGTCCTTCTCCGCTGATAGACTGCAAGCTCCTTGAGAGCAGGCACTCTATCTATTGACTCTATCGTTCTCTCCCAAGTGCTTAGAGAATGGCATGGCTAAGATCCTGGGCCTGGGAGTCAGAAGGACTTGAGTTCAAATTCCGGCTCCACGACTTGTCGCTTGTGTGACCTTGGGCAAGACACTTCGCTTCTCTGTGCCTCAGTTACCTCAACTGGAAAATGGGGATTACGACTGCGAGCCGTACGTGAGACAGGGACTCTGTCCAACCTGCTTAGCTTGTATCTTCCCCAGTGGTTAGTACAGTGCCTGGCACATAGTAAATGCTTAACACATACCATGAAAAGTGCTGAGTACAGTGCCAAAGGAAATACACAGTAAATACTAGTGATTGCTTGTTTGCCCACTTCCAGCCTGGAGGGGGTCATGAATCATTATTTTTCCCCAGCCCAAGTCTCTAGCACTTATTTCTCCCTTATCTAACGTTTTAGGTATGGTATTTATTAAATGCTTACTAAGTGCCAAGCACTGTGCCAAGCATCGTCATCATCATAATAATAATAATTGTGGTATTTATTAAGCACTCACTTTGTTCCAAGAACTGTACTAAGCGCTGGGGTGGATACAGGCAAATCGGGTTGGATACAGTCCCTGTCTCATGTGGGGCTCCCAGACGCAAGCCCCATTTTACAGATAAGGGAACTAAAGCACAGAGAAATGAAGTGACTTGCCTAAAGTCACACAGCAGAGATGGGGTTAGAACCCATGACCTTCTGCCTGCCAGGCCCGTGCTTTATCCATTATGCCATGCCGCTCAGCGGGGACATGGTCTCTATCCCATAAGGGGCTCACAATCTAAGAGGGGAAGGAGATTTTCACTTTTCAGATAAGAAAATTGAGGCACAGAGAGGTTAAGTGACTTGCCTAAGGTCATCCAGCAGGTCAGTGGCAGAGCTGGGATTAAACTTTGAGTTCCATAGACTTCCACTATCCTAAGTGCTTAATACCACGCCCTGCACACAGCAAGCACTCAATGATTTCGATTGATTCACTGGAAGAGTCCAACACTGATGGCTCTGGGTTGGAGAAGCAGCATGGTTTAGTGGAAGGAGGACGGGGCCAGGAGTTGGAGGATCTGGGTTCTAATCCTAGCTCTGTCACTTGCCTACTGCGTGATCTTGGGCAAATCACTTAACTCCTCTACTTCTCAGTTTTCTCATCTGTAAAATGGGGATTCAATATTTGTTAACCCTCCCTCTTAGACTGTTAGCCATATGGAACAGGGATTGTCAGGCAGTCAATTGTATTTATTGAGTGTTTATTACTGCAGAACACTGAACTAAGATCTTGGGAGATTACAATATAATATTATAACTGAAAAATTCCCTGCCCACAATGATCTTACAGTCTAGAGGGGGAGATAGATATTAATATCAATAAATGAATTACAGATATTTACAAAAGTGCTGTGAGGCAGGGAGGGGGAACGAATTAAGGGGAGCAAGTCAGGGCAATGCAAGAGTTGGAAGAAAAGGGAAAGAGGGCTTAGTCAACCTGATTATCTTGTATCTACCCTAGTGCTTAGCACAGCGCTTATCATCTAATAAGCACTTAAATTCACAGTTTATTATTTTTATTATTACCTGGTCCCAGAGGGCCTTGAGGATAGTTCTCTTTGTCATCTCGGTTTGTCCTCGTTCATTCATTCATATTTATTGAGCACTTACTTTGGGCAGAGCACTGTACTAAGCTCTTGGGAGAGTACAATATTTATAACAAAAAACAGATACATTCCTTGCCCACAGTGAGCTTACAGTCTAGAGGGGAAGGCAGAAGTTAATATAAATCAATAAATTACAGATATGTACATATGTGCTTTGGGTCTGGGAAGGGGGATGAACAAAGAAAGCAACTCAGGACAATGCAGAGCTTGCTTGGTGTCCCCAAAGGATGCCATATTTTGCCTAGAGTATCCCAGCACCAAAAGTGGTCCTTGTACCTTCCCGTTGCTGGGGCTACCGGGCGACTAGCCTCCGAGGGAGAAGGGACCGGGAAGGAGAGAAGGAAGAGGCTCCTCCCAAATGTGGGTGGACTTTGGGAGGAGCCTGGGTCCTGCCCCTCACTTGGAGGGACAGGAGGTCAGTGCCAACTGGAACTTTCCCTGGGCAAAGCGTTCCCGACTCCTCTTCTGAAACTAAGAAACCCTTTGCCCGTGGAGGTGGAAATGGGTAAAGATGAAACAGGAGAGAGGAAAAGAGAGGAAACATCCCTGACTCCTCTTCTGAAACAAAGGGACACTTTGCCCGAGGAGGTGGAAACGGGGAAAGATGAAACAGGAGAGAGGAAAAGAGAGAAGTCTTACCGGAGACATATGTATGCACATGCACACAGAAAAAAAAAAGATTGAATCTTCCCGGAGACCAGTGAGATTCTATAAACATAATCAAAATGTAATAGAAACTTTTTGGAAATGCTGTTAGAAGGAGAAAGCATCAATCTTCATGGAACTCCACTCAACAGGCTTTCTCCAGCTAATCAATCATGCTCAAGACATGGGTTGACCCATCTGTTTGTGCGAGGGACCAGGAGGCGATAGCGAGCTCTCAAGGCTGGAGTTTCCATCTCAGTACCAGGCAATTCATCATGCTTGGGGGGGGCGGTGAGGGGAGGGGGAGGGGGAGGAAGGGGAGAGAGGCAAATAATAGAACACTAATAAACTAGGGTCGTTTTTTTCATTCCCAACTAATTTTTAGTAAATGAGCCCAATCCAGGGAGAGGGAGGGAGGGGGAGGGGGAAAAGCCCGGGAGGAGAATATGTTTCCAAGATACACATGGCTAAGCAGGGACAATGGTTGTTATCTGCATACGGTTCCATTAATAAAGCTTTCGCTCCGACCCATGAGACCATTTTCGTGCCAGGCCGAAGGCCTCCGAAGATAGAGTGTGTGTGGATTTTTCAAGTGGGGGGATTTAACTCGTAAGTGGGATAGAGCCCAGGTCCCCCAGACCCCTTTGGTTAAATTAGACCTGTTCCCCACCCAGTCCAGGGTACATGATGTTTGAAATATGATGAGAGAGACCAGGCAGTTGAGAGTGTTCCGCTCAGTGTTTCTGGGAGACAGCTCTTACCCGCTTTGATTCTGACCTTTCGGAAACGCTCGTGTCCTAGCACGTCTACAGAATCAATCGATCACTCCACCAATCCATCATACTGATTGAGCTCCTATTGAGTGCAGGGCTCTGTACTAAGCACTTGCCAGAGTCCAGCGGAAGCAAAACACATGCGGTCTGCCTTTTAGGAGTTTACATTCTAAATGGGGAAAGACTCTGCCCTCTTTCCCATGAATGTTTCTATTCTTTCCCTCTTTCGTTCGTCATCACGATTATGATTCATGACCATCAATAACAAACATTTCATCACCTCCTGTGATGAAACTTTTCTAGGCACTGGGGAATAGTCACTGGAAGCTCCTGCTCTTGAGATGCTTACAGTCTATTGACCTTCAACCTTCTCTGATTCAGAGTTTTTTTCCCCATGAAGGACAGTTCTGTGAATCTCCGGCTTTTATTCTCTAATGGCCTATCCTTAAATGGTAGTTCTTAGAGACCATCTCTGTTATTATTATTATCATTATTATTATTATTATTATATTTTTGAGCATTAACTATGTGTCAAGCACTGTACTAAGCACTGGGGTAGACACAAGGTAATCAGGTCCCACGTGGGGCTCGTAGTCTAAGTAGCAGGGAGAACAGGTACTGAATCCCCATTCTGCAGTTGAGGGAACTAAGGCACAGGGAAGTTAAGTGACTAGCCCAAGGTCACACAGCAGGTATGTAGCAGAGTTGGGATTAGAACCCAAATCCTCTGACTCCCCAGTCTGTGCTCTTTCCACTAGGCCACACTGCTTCTACTTAGAGTTCCTCACTTTCCCTCCTCCCCCGTCATGCCTTGACTCTGTTTCCTTGGCCACTGTCGAATGGCTGTTTCCCCTGTGCAGTCCAATTAGGTGTCAACTTGCCTGGAAAAAGCAGCGAAAGCTCTGCCTGCAAGGGGAAATAAATTTTCTTCTTTTCTAGAGGATTTATTCCCTTCTTCCTTTAAAAGAAAGCCAACAGAGCTGAGATCTCCTCAGGGTTCATGGGCACATAGGAAGCTCTCAAGTTTACTCTGATATTAGCCGTCTCGATAAAAGGGTCACTGTAAATAGAAAATCCATACAAGCAGATGCACTGTAAATTTATTCTGTCAACAACTTTAATCTAGCGGATTGACTGGTCCTCCCAGTGAGGCTGGAAAAGTGACATTAAATTGTTGGAAGATTTACTCTTCTAGGTTATTCTGTCAGTAAGGGGGACTTGAAGTTTCCCAGTATATGTCAAAGATTCACACGCTGCAGATTCCAGGTCTCCTGCTACTATGCACTGAATTTTAGCTTGATCCAGAAGCATAAAGAGAGCCCCACATTAAGAAAAGCCATCTGGTCAACCATGTCGACATCGCTGGGCTGTGATGAAGAACCTGGTGAGGAGGGAGAGGCTGAAGCTTCACTTTCCCATCGGGCACCAGTTTGGAGGGGCTTGATGGTTTGATGTGAGCTGCCTCAGCCCTCCTGGAGAAGTGATCCCATTAAAAATCACCACTCCAACTCAGTTCCTGTGATCAGTGGTATTTATTGATCACCTATTGTGTGCAGAGCACTGTATAGAACTTGGGAGAGTAAAACGCAAGAGAGTCGGTAGACATGTTCCCTTGTCCACAAGGAGTTTATAGTCTTGGAATGCTGGAAACGGCAGCTTTCCTTCTGCTGCTAGAGTGTAAGCTCCCAGAAGGTAGGTATTATGTCGCCTAACTCTTTTGTTCTCTCCCAAGTGCTCAGTACAGTGCCCTGCACACTCTAAATACTCAACAAATACCACTGATTGATTGATATTTTCCCCATACCCAATGCTGGGCTTTCCTCAACTCTGAGCAGTCGTTTTTCTACAGATGAACCGGACTGCATCTGGTTGCAGCGACTTGTACTGGGCCATCCCCAGACCCAGTTGTGACCCGAACTGTCCTATTATTCAGTCTGGGAACTTTGTGAATAATGCCAGCCTATCTCTGCTTCCTCCTTCCCTCCCTTCCCAACTGCCCTGGTTTGGCACAGAACCCGGGCTTGGGAGTTAAAAGGTCATGGGTTCTAATCTTGGCTCTACCACGTGTCTGCTCCGTGATGTTGAGCAAGCCCCTTAACTTCACTAGACTTCAGCTACCTTATCTGTAAAATGGAGATGAAGAGTGTGAACCCCATAGGGGACAGGGACTGTGTCCAACCTGATTAACTTGTATCTACCCCAGTGTTTAGAATAGTGTTAGGCACATAGTAAGCGCTTAACAAATACCATTATTATTATTATTGTTATCCCCTTCTGGAGTAAGAGATTTGACACAGGGATGGTGGGTGACAGGAGAGAGAGAACATTCCTGAGCTGAGTCCCATTTAGGATAAAACCCAAAGATTGGATAGAGACGACTAGGAGATAGAATCTCTGACAGAAAGTGCAAATCACCAGCCTGTTTTACTGTAAAAGAAACTTGTATGTCACCCTCAACACTATTGCTCCCCAATGCTTGCTATGTGAGAGAAATGTCTGTCAGCTCATCCACGAGTATTTAATGAGTCCTCACTGGGTGCATCTCCTTGAACTAAGGATTGGAAAAAGGACACAGACACCATTTCTTCCTCTGATTGCCAGTTCTGGGGCCAATCTGGTGACTCTATGTTTCAAATTCAACTTTCAGGACAAAGCAGAGGCCACTGGGAAAAGAGGATTCTTATGATGTTTTCAACTCCCAAAGACCTAAGATGGGTCCCTCTCTGTCCAACTCAGCAACAAGGCCTAGCGGAAAGAGCAAGGGCCTGGGAGTCGGGGGGATCCTGGCTGTGCCAATTGCTTCCTGTGTGACCTTGGGCAAGTCATTTTACTTCTCTGAGCCTCAGTTTCCTGAATAGGAAAATGGGGATTAAATCCTACTCCCTTCTACTTAGACTGTGAGCCCCATGAGGGACAGGGACTGTGTCCGACCTGATTATTTTGTATCTTCCTCAATGCTTGACACAGTGCTTAACTCATAGTAAGCACTTAATACCATAAAACAAACAAATAAACATCTCAGACTCAGCACCCTACAATCTCACTAGCCTTGTTCCCTCCCTAGATTTTCTCTCGCAGCTCTTTCAAGGTACAAGCAGAAACCTAATTGAGTGAGATGGTTAATGGGCTTTTGTTCCGACGTCTTGACCTAAAAGGGGTAAAATCAGAGGTTAAAAACAAGGGAGTGTTGATGGTGAGCTCTGCAAGGGCAGGATAGAGCCAGGGAGCTTAACCGTTCACCTCCCCAGCTCCCACTCAGGAAGCTTGGCTCCCAGCCTGCTGGGTGACTTGGCCCTCAGGCATTCCAGGGGCCATGGAGGCTTATGGAAGCACTTGGCGAGTGAGGAGTGGGCAGCTGTGGAGATTCCTGGGCTTCCTGCAGCTGCTGCTGGACCCGGTTAATTAACATATTCATGAGGCCATGTGTCTGCTCATGAATATGCTAACAACCCGTGAGGTTTCATTGGGTTTTAAAAGGAAGAGGCAGCTACCAGAAAACTTCTTTAGATGACAAATGGCCCGAGGATCACAGTCCAGAGACCACTTATGGGTAGAAAGGTGAATGCAGACATGAATGGGAGGGCAAGTGATTAATTGCACAAAAAAACCCCAAAGAAATCACAAGCCCTTTGAGGAGGAAGGTGGAAGTTGGTATTAATAATATACTATTATTATTCTTCTTTTTGTGGTATTTGTTAAGCTATTACCATGAGTACTGTACTGAGCACCATTCTAAGCATTATACTAAGCACTGTAGTGGATATAATATGGGTGGATCGGGACACAGTCTCTGTCCCTCGTGGGGTTCACAGTCTAAGGGTGAGGGAGGATAAATATTTCACCCCCACTTTAAAGATGAGGAAACTGAAGAACACAGAAATTAAGTGAATTGGCCAAGATCACACAGGAGACAAGTAGGGGACTCAGATTAGAACCTAGTTCTTCTGATCAGACTGTGGTCTTTTCTCTGAGCCACACACTAATGACGTGGGGGTGGCATTGATCTCTGTCTCAGTCCGGTCCGTTCTGGATGCCCCCTGACAACGTGCCATCCCTGGTCGTCGTCAGCCGGACCAGGTTTGATGTCCGTGGTTGTCCCGTTGCAAAGAAAGGGCAGGGGCTTCAGCGCTGGCCTCTGGGGTGAGTGATGACCAATGGGTCTGGGAATGGGCAGAGGGAGAGAGTGATTTGGCTGGTGGACAAGCCAGAGGGCAGCTGCACTAGGGGAAGCAGCTCCAAGGTGCTGAAGAGGAAGAAGAGAATGGAAAACAAGGGCAGTGCAAGTTTGTGTGGCCTAGTGGATAGAACAAGTGCCTGGGAATCAGAAGGACCTGGGTTCTAATCCCGGCTCCACCAGCTGTCTGCTGCGGGATCTTGGATAAACCACTTCACTTCTCTAGGCCTCAGTTACCTCATCTATATAGTCTATATATTAAGACTGTGAGCCCCATGTGGGACAGGGACTGTGATTATTCCAATTTGCTTGTATTCCACCCCAGTACAGTGCCTAACACACAGTAAGTGCTTAATAAATACCACAGTTATTATTATTAAGTCCAATGGTCTTTCTACAAAGAAGCTGCTAGGTCCAAGGAGAATCTCCATTTTATAGGGTGGAATAGGCTAACTAGAAGCTGCATCTTATCAAATCTCTGCCTAGTAGCCCAGGAGTTGGGAAGCTTGTCCACTCCCAGGGATCGGGTCCCTCGGAGCCTTCAAGCAACCTACTCCTCCTGGACCACTGGCTCATTTTCTAGCTGCACCACTGGTCTGAGACTACTGCCGCCATTTCCAACTTTCTTGGAAAACTCAAACACTCTGCTCTCTGGGCCCCAAGGATCGGAAGGATCTGGTTTCCAGTTAAGACCCCTCTGGGAGGGGGTGTGTGGTACCACTCTGACTCCTTAGATGGATGGCATGTCTCTCGGGGTGGTGGTGGTGGGGTTACAGAGAGAGAGCTGATCACCTAATCAAGTGATTCGTGGAATCCTGGGTGATCAATCAATTGTATTTATTGAGCGCTTACTATGTGCCCAGCAATGTAATAAGCACTTGGGAGAATACCACAGAATTAGCATACATATTCCCTGCCCGCAATGAGCATGCAATCGAGAGGGGGAGACAGACACAAATATGAATAAATAAATAATTTATAGCATATAAGTTAAATATATGAATGTAAGCTCTGTGGGGTAAGAGGTGGGGCAAATATCAAATGCCCAAAGGTCATAGATCCAAATGCTCACTGACTGAGATTGAAAACGGTTCCTACATCTCCGAGAACTTTCAGAAAGAAAGGAACATCTCCATCCCACACCTTGTATTGGACCAGCCAACTGCACGGCAATTAGCCCAAAGCATTAACGGGGCCACTTGTGACCAGTGGATGGTTCGGAGTCAAGGGGTTTAGAGCCGGCTCAGTGTTAGAACAAACATGTTAGGGATGCTGTCTAAATCCTCTTCTTTGTTTGGTTTCCTGCTTCCTGAGGTTGAGATGGGGTAACCAATTATCACCATTAAGCGATCTCAATGATCAAGCATTGGCAGTAATAGAATCTTTGTCCAAGGTTATTATCAATGCCTTTCCATGGTTCTAACCTAAATCCACTCCCTGAATCTTGCCAGACCCTAACCTTGTAATAACCCTAAATCTAATCTGACCCAATCGATCATTCAATAGTATACAGTGAGCGCTTACTCTACATAGAGCACTGTACTACACATTTAGAATCAATCAATGGTATTTATTGAGTGTTTACTAAATGCAGGGCACCGTACTAAGCGCTTGGGTGAGTTCAGTGCAACAGCAGTGAGAAGCAGTGTGGTCTAGTGGAAAGAGCATGGACCTGGGAGCCAGAAGGTCTTGGGCTTTAATCCTGGCTCTTCCACTTGTCTATCCTGGGGCTTTGGGCAAGTCACCTTATTTCTCTGTGTCTCAATTATCTCATCTGTAAAATGGGAATTAAGACTGCGAACCCTATGTGGGACAGGGACTGTGTCCAACCCTGTTATTTTGTATCTACCCCAGTACTTAGTTAAGTGCCTTGTACATAGTAAGTGCTTAACAAATACCATTAAAAAAATGAGAATTGGCAAACTCATTCCCTACCCACAAGGAGTTTACACTCCATCCCTAACCATCTACTTAATCCTGGCTCAAATCCTAACTTTAACCCTAAAACCTGTCCTACAAACCCCAACTTAACTACAAGGGACTCCTTCTGTGCCTTAAAGCTATAGAGAAATACCAAAGGGCCTCTCTCTGGGCCTAATTATAATTATGGTACTTATGAAGACCTTACTGTGTGCCAAGCACTTTTCTAAGCACTGGAATAGATACAAGTTAATCAGGTTGGACTCAGTCCCTGTCCCACATGGGGCTCACACTCTTAATCCCCACTTTACAGATGAGGCAACTGAGGCCCAGAGAAGTGAAGTGACTTTCCCAAGGTCATACAGCAGTCACGTGGCAGAGCCGGGATTAGAACCAGGTCCTTTGGACTCCCCGGCCTGTGCCCTATCCACTAAGCCACGCTGCTTCTATAATCTGGCCTCTTTGCCAGTCTGCTTTCCCATCTTGGGATCCTCTTTGCCACAGATGAATTCATCTGCACATCATCATTACCATCATCAGTCATATTTACTGAGCGCTTACTACGTGCAGAGCACTGTACTAACTGCTTGGGAAAGTACAACAGAGTGGGCAGATATATTCCCCTCAGCTACTTCATCCTGCTCTTCTGCTCATGGGGCTCTCTGCTCCTGAGCCGGGCCGAGAGGAGTCAAGGGCTGTTTAATGGCTCTCCGGAACTTTGGAGTGGACCTCCTCTTCTTCAAGGGCTTCTCAATGGCCCTCAAGCATGGTCAATGGCCCGCTCTAAACACCTGGGTCTTGGAACAAGCTGGAGACGTTGGGAACTGCCACCCTTGGCAAACAGGGAGAAGAAGGAAGACAGTGGCAAAAAACTCCTCATCCCTTTTCCCCCCCAGATCATTCATCCTGCTGCCAGAGGTAGCTGAGAGCCAGTGACCGGCGGCCTGTATTCCTGGGGGAAGAAACCCAGAAGAGCCACTTTGGAGGGATTGCAGGAAGTCGTCCTGTTCAGAGGTCATGGGGCTAAAAGAGATAGCTGGCCTGAAGACAGATGATATTGGGGACTCAGGCAGGGACTTCCTCGGGTGATGAGCCCAGGGTCCAATGTCAACCAATCAATCGATTAATGGTATTTATTGAGTGCTTACTGGGTGCATTTATCCCCAAGGTGACAAAAAATCAGGGATTACCCCTGTGCAGGTGAGAGCCTTGTTCTCCAGTATCTCAGATTCTGGATAGATAATAATAATAATAATTTTTGTATTTGTTAAGTCCTTACTATGTGCCAAATTCTGTACTAAACTCTAGGGTAGATTTGAGATAATCATGGCCCATATGCAGCTTACAGTCTACATAGGAGGGAGAACAGATATTGAATCCCCATTTTGCAGATGAGGGAACTGAGGCACATAGATGTTAAGTAATTTGTCCAAGTGGTGGAGCAGGGATTAGAACCCGTAGCCGTGGAATCTGAGGTCCGTGCTCTTTCCAATAGGCCACACTACTTCTCAGCTGTAGTACAGTACTTTGAACACAGTAAGCGCTTAATAAATACTGTCACTATTGCTCTCCCTTGGAGCTGGACCCCTCTGCACAGAGGAATTCACCAATTCCTACGGATGACTCTGGCTGGGAGGAAGAATCCAGATTCTCAAGAATCTGGGAGCATTTAGATTATAAATTGGCTGTGGGTGGGGAATGTTCTACCAACTCTGTTATACTGTACTCTCCCAAGAGCTTAGTATGGTGTTCTGTATACAGTAAGCATTCAATAAATACAACTGATTGATTGAGTGATTGACAGACTTGCCCTTGGGAGGTGTGAACTATGAAACAGAGTAAAATGAAACAGAGTGACCTAGAAAGGAGAGTGACAAAGCTGGGTGGAAATGATTTTCAGGGGATGAGGGATGAGAAGCAGTGTTGCCTAGTGGAAAGCACTTGGGCCTGGGAGCCAGAGGTCATGGGTTCTAAACCTGCCTCCACCACTTACCTACTGTGTAACCATGGGCAAGTCACTTCTCTTTTCTGTAACTCTGTCACTTCATCCGTAAATTGGGGATTAAGACTGTGAGCCCCATGTGGGACAAGGACTGTGTCCAACCCTATTAGCTCGTATCTACCTGAGCACTTAGTACAGTGCCCGGCACATAGTAAACATTTAACAAAAAAGCATTAAAAAAAGAAAAAAGAGGGGAAAGAAAAAAATAGCAAGGCCCCCAAACAGCAAACAGTTTCTTTAGGTCCTACTTTTTCTTGCTTGTTTACCTTTACATCGTGAACTATTTGCAACTCAAACTGAACGGAAAAGGGAGTCCAAGAGAGAGGAGCCCAGGCCCTCCAGGGGATACAAGCTGCTGTTCTGATCAAGATGCATCCTGACAAATCAAGTTGGTAAAACCCATTAATTAGCACTTTTGGAAACAGTTGCAAAGTTAATTATTCCTTTTTCAGATGAAAGAAAGCTAATTTTTGGCATTTACACTGACAGTGACACGAACTAACATTTTTAGATTTGACATCCCTCAAGATAAATGATGCTGTGAAGCATTTATACAAACATTCTGACCTGGAGCTGCTACAGGAAACTGACTGCAGTGGGAACCTTCGCTGCAGATTTCCTGTCTTTAATAGGGTTCCAAGAAAAGTTTTGGGGGTGAAGAAAGGGAGGGGGGATTCATTTGGAGGGAATTCTGATGAAGAGGAGGGCAGCAGTGATTCCAGCTCTGTAAAGAAGGATAAAGTAGGTAAACGCATTTGCATATGCGGATTTTTTTTTTTCCTCCAGCTTAAGAATTCAGGAAGAAGTTGCTCTTTATTACAGCACTCCTTTTGCTCTCGGGAAAGGACAGGACCTGTCAATGAAGAGGGCACTTTGAAAGCTGCACCTGGTCATTTTCAGGGGGAAGGACTGCAACTGAGAAGCAACATGGTGTAGTGGATGGAGCTTGGGCCTGGGAGTCAGGAGATCATGAGTTCTAATCAGGGCTCTGCCACTATTCTGCTGTGTGACCTTGGGCAAGTCACTTAACTTCTCTGTGCCACACAGTTACCTCATCGGTAAAATGGGGATTGAGACTGTGACCCCCACAGGGGACGGGAACTGCCTCCAACCTGATTGCTGGTATCAAACCCAGCACTTAGTATAGTGCCTGGCACATAGTAAGCACTTAACAAAAACCATAATTATTAATATTATTATTAACTGAGGTAACAGGAATCACTTCCCCAGTGTCAAAGCAGCAGGTCAGGGGAGATCTGGAAAAACTAACTACTCACTAATTAAACTAACTAACCCCCTTTGGCACTCATTCCAATCTTCTTTATTCACTCTTTCTTCTCCCACTCCCTTCTGGCTCACCCTGAATTGCTCCCTTTATTCATCCCCCCTCCCGGCCTCACAGAATTTATGTCCACATCTTTAATTTATTTATCTCTATTAATGTCTGTCTCCCCCTTGAGGCTGTAAACTCGCTGTGGGCAGGGAATGTACGGTTTATTGTTATATTATACTTTCTCATCGCTTAGTGCAGTGTCCTGCACATAGTAAGTGTTCAATAAATATGACTGAATGAATGAATGGTTTGGGCATATTGACAGAACTAATGAGTAGCATACATGTACTTTACCAATCAATCAATCAATGGTACTTGTTGAGCACTTACTTTGAGCAGAACAGTACACTAAGCACTTGGGAGAGTAAGGGAGCTTACAGTTTTACAGGGGAGATGGACATTAAGATAAATTACAAGAAAGGGAAGCAAAGAGTGTAAGGATATAATAATGACAGTATTTGTTAAGCACTGTGTCAAACACTCTTCTAAGTGCTGGGGAAGATACAAGCTAATAATAATAACGGTGGTATTTGTTAAGTGCTTACTATGTGCCAAGCACTGTTCTAAGAGCTGGGGTAGATACAAGGTTTTCAGGTAGTCTTACATGGGGCTCATGGTCTTAATCCCCATTTTACAGAAGAGGTAACTGAGACACAGAGAAGTTAAGTGACTTACCCAAAGTCACACAGCTGACAAGTGGTGGAGCTGGGATTAGAATCCATTACCTCTGACTCCCAAGCCCGTGCTCTTGCCACTAAGCCACGCTGCTTCTCAGGGTACCTAAGTGCTGTGAGGGTAGGGATGGAGGGAGTAAATAAATATTTAAGGGTTGGGATTAAGCGCATGGGTGAGTCAGTACAGAGAAAACAGGTTAAGGGGATGAGAAATTAGTCAGGGAAGGCTTCTTGGAGAAGATATAATTTCAGTAGGGCTTGGAAGATGGGAGAGTGTCCTTATGTTAGATGCTAGAGGTCTTCCCAGGCTAAGCCCTGCTTTTCCTCATTTCCCACACCCTTCTGCTTCACCCTGATTTATTCCCTTTGCTCTTCCCCCCTCCCAGCCCCCAAGCACTTATGTACAGATTCGTAATTTTATTTATTTGAATTGATGTCTGTCTCCCCACCTCTAGACTGCCAGCTCATTGTGGGCAGGGGATATCCCTTTTGATTGTTGTGTTGTACTTTACAACATTGTACAAGAGCTTAGTACATTGTTCTGCACAGAGTAAGCACTCAATATGATTGAGTGAATGAATGAAGGTGGAGGGAACTCGAGGCAGGTGGGAGGGTTCTGTTTTGGTCTCACTGATCAACTTGGTGGGACAGAAGCCAGTGTCCCTGTTGGGAGCTCAAACGTTTGGCTGGAAGTTCCCTTCACAGAGCAGAACAGAAGAGTCCTTCATTCCCCTCCCATAGTCTTTCTCTGTGTCTGTAAAGGTGAAGCCATTCTCCCAGAAGATGTGGGAGGAAGCTGTGTGGTCTAATGGAAAGAACATGGATGGGAGTCAGAGGATCTCGGTTCTAATTCCAGATCTGCCACTTGCCCGCAGTGTGACTTTGAGCGAGTCACTTGTCCTTGTTTCAGCTTCAGTATTTGTTCTACCTTCTCCTTTAGACTGTAAACCCCATGTGGGTCAGGGACTATGCCCAACTTGGTTACCTCATACCTACCTGAACACTTAGTACAGTGTTCGGCACTCGGTACGTGCTTAAGACATACCACAGTCATTGTGAAGATGAGGCAGGGCGCTCTGACTGGGATGAGATTTTGAGTTCCCTATCTCCTTCATAGAGCTGGAGATTACCTCAGTAGCCCTCTTCTGAGGGAAATGGATCCCAAAGAATCCTTGGAGAAGCCTGTGGTGTCTTAATCAGCTATTTTAATAAAAAGAAATGGAACAGAACAAGTGTGATCACCTAACACTGTCACATTCCAGCTCCAGGCTCAGCTTTCATTTGGCCTATCCGATGTTCTGGGAGATTCTAGGAAGCCAATGGATGGAATCCTTGGAATTCCCTGGGGCTGTGAAAGAGGCTCCATTAACTCTCTTTGGATAGAGCATGGGTCTGGGAGTAAGAAGAACCTGGGGTCTAATTCCGGCTCTGCCACTTATCTGCTGTGTGACCTTGGACAAGTCTATTAACTTCTCTGTGCCTCAGCTGCCTCATCTATAAAATGGGAATTAAGACTTAGAGCTCTATGAGGGGCTGTGAGTTCCCTGAGAGCAGGGAATGTGTCTGTCTGTGGTTGTATTATACTCTCCCAAGTGCTTAGTTCAGTGCTTTGTACATAGTAAACACTCGATAAATACGATTGAATGAATGACAAGGACTGTGTCTAACCCGATTAGCTTGTATCTACCCAGCACTTAGAACAATGCCTGGCATAGAGTAGGCACCTAACAAATACCACAATTATTACTATTTAAAGGTAATGGTTCCCACTTGATTTAGAACCAATCTAATCTTTTGCAATCTTCAGGATGTTTTCATCATCCCCAAAGACAGTGAGTTTACAGCTGTTGAACTCGATGCGGAGTCTTGGCAGGGAGGCATTGATGCCGATGAGTGGGCCAGGGAAGAGGGGAAATCTATGTGACATCATGTGGGGTCTTATGGGCACCCAGTATGGATACTGTAGCCCACGGAGGGGAGGAGGGAAATCCTTGGAAAATATCTCAGAAACACCTGGGTTGGTTCTAGGAGTGTGTGTGTGTGTGTGTGTGTGTGTGTGAGTGAGTAGGTGGGTGTGTGATGGAGGGGCTTTTCCAGCTCTCTTCTCTTCTCTCCAGAAGTTGCTCTCCCCTTGAACCAGGTGAAAATTGGATAAAGAGAAGAATCTGGTGGGAAGGATCACCAGAGTCTTCAAAAACAAGATGGAGGGTTTGACTTGTCTTCCCACCTGAAGTCAGGAGGATGACCTCTCAAGCCCAATGAGCTGACGATAAGAAGGTTCCAAGAACTCAAAGTTGGAAATTCCAAGCCACTATTCCGACTGAGAATAGCAGGAGATCCCATCACAGAGCCTACATTTCAGTTCCTAGGATAACATCCAGGCCAGGGGGACCGGCAGAGGAGGGCCAGGCCGGAAGGCAGAATTAGGGGACGGTAGTGGAGGGAGAAGGAGAGTGAGAGGAAGTTTCATTCTTCTCTTAGATCTCCCAGGTGGAGAGGGGGAATGAATTCTGATGTATTCAGTCATTCAATCATATTGATTGAGCGCTTACTGCGTGCACAGCACCCTATTGGGAGCGTACAATACAAGCAGACTCATTCCCTGATGTAAATGGAAAGAATCGCTGGGACTAACCAGAATAACGGAAAAGCAGGGAGCTCTTTCGGACTTAGTGAAGGGAAAGGGATGGCAGTCAAAGCAGTCAGGTCATGTGGCGATCGGAGCGCTGGGTGTCTGGGTGCTGAAGCCAAGAGAACCCAGAAATCCAAGGAATTTCCAAGTGGATCCTCGAATTACAGAGCCTGATCTGCGTGCAGGGAGGGGGCACTCCTGAGCTGCGACTCGCCTTTGAGGCTGCATTTCCTCCTGCATACTCCTCGGTCATGCATAATACTTATTGCCTTGCAAATTGCAAGGATGATTTTCTCTTAACTGCTAATGGTTTTAGAGACTGTAATTGGGAATAATGTTTGTAATTTAGTGCAGGAGCAAGTAAGTACCTGTTCTGTGCATGGAAACTTTTTGGTGTGATAAGGAAAAGACACATGGAAGCGTTTTGGAGGGAGAAAGAATATCTTTGGCGGTTTCTTCCTTTTAGCGTCACTGAAAGACAGGGGAGGAAAATGCTCTATCTCCCATGGGTGACGGCAGCCACAGAACTCTAAGAACAACCTTTCCGTAAAGCACACACAGAAACATGCATGTGGCATGCAGTACGAACCTCGTAACTCCTGCAGGGCTTCTGGCTCTTCCCAGCGTTCATCTTCCAACAACCGAATGGAGCTTTGATCAGTTTCGGTGCAAAAGGTGAAGCAGTTTGGTTTGGCATTAGAAGTCCCGTTGAGTCCTTCTCTAAAATTCCATTTTTTGTTCCCATGCCAGCTAATTTGTCCCTCTCCATTTGAACCAGATGTTAATCATGACATTTATCAGCCTTGACTTAAAGTACTGTTTGATTTATTTACACACATATATATTTTAGCTTCCAAAGGGAGTCACTTATCCCGCTCTCCTGACAAAGGTTAAGTGCTCTGCTTCAGCCTGGGTGAGCTGCAAGATGCGGAGAAGAGCTAGTATGAAGTAGATGGTACTAAAAAAAATCTAAGTGCTAAGTGTCCCTAGCAAGTAGCACTCATCAGACGTTTCAGCACCGAGGCTGTAATAAAACAATTTCCTTGTCTCCTGTTAAGCAAATTGCTTATTGTAATACTCACATTACAGATCCGACAGTGTGAAGGCACAACTATAAAATACTTATGAAATAAAAGGAAAAACCAAACACAAGATAAGAAGATCGATCCATAAAAATATCACTTGGTTAAAATTATGTGGAGCCGTTGCAGGAGAAACCCTTTCACGACTTTATATCCTCCCGGCACATTTTCCTTTCTTTTATTATTATTATCACTCTTTTCGGCACTACTGAATCAGGCTGGCTGCTGGCTGCAGCCTTTTCTCTTAATGCGGCCCATCGACACCAAAAGCCAGAGAGCAGTTCCTGGCTCAGATCAGAGACTGGTAATGGCATGGAATTGAACCGGTTCCCGCTGAGCCCAATGCACTGCATTGCTTAGTGCTCTTGGGAAGACAATTGAAAAACAGCATGGCCTAGTGGAAAGAACACTGGCCTGGGAGTCAGAGGACCTGGGTTCTAATCTCGGCTCCGCCACTTGCCTGGGGTGTGACCTTGGGAAAGTCATTTAATGTCTCTGGGTCTCAGTTTCCTCATCTGTATAATGGGGATTCAATACCTGTTCACCCTCCCCCGTAGATACTGAGCCCGCTGTGGGCAGGAGATGTGCGTGACTGGATTATCTGGTATTAATCCCAGTGTTTACTAAAGTACTTGGCTCAGAGTAAGCGCTCAACTAATACCGCTTTTATTATTATTCTGACAGAAGCATAATCAATCAGTGGTATTTCTTGAACTATTTCTGTGTGGAGTGCACTGTTCTGAGCAGTTGGGGAATTACCATATAATGGAGTTGGTAGACACCATCCCTTGTCCACAAGGAGTTTATAATCTATGGGAGATTACAATCTCCTTGAAATGTTCTGCATCCACACATTGCTTGGATTAGATGATAACGGGACAGATCAGAGCAGATGATATTCTGGTTTATGAGTTAGCAACAAGAGAAAACAGCTGTGCAAAGCTTTGTGAAGCACCTACAGTGCTGGGGTATCCAGGCTGTAATCTGAAGACGCAACCTCTGCTCTCAAAGGAGCTTGCTTTTAAAAGGAAGAAAGTCACTTAAGATCAAAGCTCTACCCCAACACAAGGTGGCCTCCACCATGTAATCAATCAGTCAGTGGTATTTATTGAATAATTATTATATATAGAACGCTGCACTAAGCGCTTTGGGAGAGAACGGTCCAGTAGAATCGATAGACATAGAAAACACACAAGACCTTCCCCAACTTAGCCCTTGTCTATCCTACTGTCTCCCTTCTGCATTAGCTATGTGCTTGGATCTTTTCCCTTTAAACATTTGATATTCAACTCACCCTCAGCCCCAAACCACTAATGTACATATCCATAAAATTATTTATTTATATTAATGTCTGTCTCCCCCTATAGACTGTAAACTCCTGATAGGCGGGAAAGCAGAACATTCTACTAAGCGCTTGGGAATGTCACAGTACAACAGAGTTGGTGGACGTTTCCTACCCACTGGGGGTTCAGAATCTGGAGGGGAGGCAGACATATAAATAAAAAAGTTATGGATATGTACATAAGTGCTGTGGGGCTGAGGGTGGGGTGAATATCTAATGCTTACAGGGTACAGATCCAACCATACAGTTGATGGAGGAGAGAGAGAGAGGGTCTCTTGTGTTTCTTATGTTTACCAACTCTGTTGGACTTTGCTCTACCAGATGCTTAGTAGAGTGTTCTGCACACAGTAAGCACTCAATGAATACCACTGATGGATTACTTTGAAGCTGAGGAAGGGATAAAATCAGGTATAAGGACAGATTGCTGCTAAACAAAGAATCCTTAACTTGGAATTTCCAAGACGGTTATGGATCCGTTTCTTCTTCCTTCTGCTCTTTCTTTGCGTGAGCCATCCATGGAAGAGAATTGATGGATTCCATACCGAAACTGGCTACTATCAGTTTGGAGAAGACTGCCATGACTCAAAAGCTTCTAGAAACTTCTGGCTGCCACTGAAATCTGGTTTGGTCTTTAGTCAGGAGCTTAGCTCACATCTGACAGTGGAAGGACACCTGATGTCTTGGGATAATAATCATAAACATCTTGAATTTTTGAAGCTCCTTTCTGGATAATAATAGTGGTATTTATACAGTACTTAATATGTACCGAGCACTAAGTGCTGGGGTAGATATGGGATAATCAGATCAGACACAGTCCCTGTCCCACTTGGGGCTCACAATCTAAGGAGGAGGGAGAATAGATATTTAATCCCCATTTTACAGATGAGGAAATTTAGGCACAGGTGAATTAAGTGCCTCGCCCAAGGTCAACCAGCGGGTAAGTGGCAGAGCCGGGTTTAGAACCCAAGACTCCTGACTCTCAGTCTTGATCTCTTTCCATTAGACCATAGCACAAAGAGGACAAGTGACATAGCCAGGCTCTGAAGAGAAGGTAGGAGTAGAGTCCTAGCTGAAGACAGTGCTCTTTCACTACAGGCAAGCTTTCATGGGAAGAAGGTAGAGATCGGGTGGGCAACCAAAATGGACTTTGTGTATTAGTGATGTGCATTTCTTCGGTGTTTCTTTGTGTTTTAGAGTGCCTGCCAGAGAACTCTCAACCTACTTAGTGCTAAGTGTTCCCCAGAGAGCTATGCGGGACCATATATCTTCCCCACCCTGGACACCCCCTGACAATCCTGTGTGAAAGAATGCCCGTATTAACCCCCTCCAACCTGCTTTCCCCTAGTTTTCCGTTGGCTCCTCACCAGGAATTTTAGCTGGTTGAGGGATTAATCCCTTCCTCTGGCCCAATGAAAATTAATTCAGAACAGATGTCAGAATTTGGAAGTTAAATATAGATTTCTCCCCAAATGACTTAGCATCCCAAGGACCAGTAGATAGTCTTCCTCCTCAATTCACCCTGGATTCTTGGAATGCCCTGGAATGAGGATATTTTGCGGCTTCTCCCCAAGTAAGAGCCTGTCTCGACTGATCTGGAGGGATGCGAAACTCTGCTGAATCTTCCAAGGCTCACTTCTCTGAAAACCGGATGGTTCTGAACTTCCATAGCCAAAGTTCTGTCTCTAGGCTAATATCAAGGTTAGGCTGGAAAAGAGAAGGATTTCTTTTTTTTTCCTTTTTTTAACGTGTGTGTGTGTGTGTGTGTGTACTATCTGCTTACATATATCAACCATATTTATTGAGCGCTTACTATGTGCAGAGCAGTGACCTAAGCACTTGGTAGAGTACAACACAATAGAGTTGGTGGACACATTTCCTGCCCAAAATGAGCTTACAGTCTAGAGGGGGAGACAGATATTAACAGAAATGAATACATTACAGATATTGACGTACATGTTGTGAAGCTGAGGGAAGGGTGAATAAAAGGTGAAAATAGAAGGGCAAGGGTGACACAGAAGGGAGTGGGAGAAGAGGAAGTGAGCGTATAGTTGAGAAAGGCTCAACTGTACTTATTGACTGCTTACTGTGTACAGAGCACTGTACCAAGCACTTGGGAGAGTATTACGTAGCACCTAGTACAGTGCTTGGCACATAGTAAGCGCTTATCAAATTCCTCTATTATGGTTATTATTATTAATATAATAATAATGATAATGCATTGAGAAAGAGGCTGAGGTTGTGGACAACGAATAAGAGCTCTGTCCTCCTCCAAAATAATTATTCACAAATGAAACTTCTGTTAACCCCTCAGCCAGAATGATATCATTTTGATTGCTTTTGGGGTTCAAGACAATTTTGGAAAAAAACACCAGAGTTTTATACAAGTAAACCCTGACAAAGAGAAACAGGGGCTTATTTAGGAACTGTAAACACAAATGATTTCTAAACATACCTATGTCTACATAAGTAGAAGAAGCAGCGTGGCTTAGTGGAAAGAGCCGGGGCTTGGGAGTCAGAGGTCATGGGTTCGAATCCCGGCTCTGCCACTTGGCAGCTGTGTGACTGTGGGCAAGTCACTTCACTTCTCTGGGCCTCAGTGACCTCACCTGTAAAATAGGGAGGAAGACTGTGAGCCTCACGTGGGACAATCTGATTACCCTGTATCTCCCCCAGCGCTTAGAACAATGCTCTGCACATAGTAAGTGCTTAACAAATACCCAAATTATTATTATTACATGTGCTATTTATTGATTTATTTATTCAATGACCTCATCCTGATATATTTGTACTACTTTCTGCTCTATCCCCTGTTATTGTCTATTAATCTAGCCCATTAAATCGTAAACTCCTTGAGGGGAGGGAATATGTGCCTTGTTACAGTTGTACCCTCCAAGAGCTTCCTTTGGTGCTTTGCATTCATTAGACGTTCAATAAATACCAGTGTTTGGCTGAACATTCTAAAGAAGCCATGATGGATGCTGAAGTGCTGATGTTCGTCGGTTTAGTTTGTTTTATGGTACTTGTTAAGCACTTACTATGTCCAAATACTATTCTAAGCATTGAAGTAGGTACAAATTAATTAGGTCGGACACAGTCCCTATCCCCAGTGGAAGCTCACAGTCTTAAGTAGGAGGGAGAACAGGCATTGAATCCCCATTTGACAGTTGAGGAAACTGAGGCACAGAGAAGTTAAGTGGTCCAAGGTCACCCAGCAAGCAATTGGCAGAACCGAGATTAGAATGCAGGTCCATCTGACACCAAGCTGTGAAGAGAGGAAATACAGGAGGTGGCCACAATGGGACCCGTACATCTGGTTGGGACAGTAATAGTAATAACGGTATTTGTTAAGTGTTTACTATGTGCCAGACACTATACTAAGTGCTGGGGTGGATATAAGCAAATATAGCTGGACATAGACCCTGTCCCACATGGGGTTCACGCTCTCAATCCCCATTTTACAGATGAGGGAACTGAGGCCTAGAGAAGTAAAGTGACTTACCCAAGGTTACATAGCAGACAGATGGCGGAGCCAGGATTAGAACCCGTGACTTTCTGACTCCCAGGCCTGTGCTTTAGCCACTACGCCATGCTTGGTCAACAAAGAGATTCAAATCCTTCCAGACAATAAATATACCTTCTCCCAAGAGGTCATCACCTGCTGGCATTTGGCTTGTCTGGCATCTGATGTATCTATCCAGCTTCCTGAAGACCTCAGAAAATATCTCAGTGGAGCAGGCACAGAGTAGCCACGGTCACTGAAGACACATGCCTGGGGTTTCTGGCTTCACCCAGTGCTTGGGGGGGGGGCAACAGATTAGGTATTAGGGCATGATCCCTTCCCTAAAGGAGCTTATGACCCAGAAAGGGACACTGATAGCAAAATAAATTACAGGGAGGGAAGGCAACAGAGTGTGAGGATTTAGACGTAAGTGCTGAATTTAAGTGTTTCATTTCCCAACCTGGGCTGTTCTCTTGTAGAAGAGAAAAGGAAAAATGTCAAGGACTTTGATGGGGTTGGGATAAAGGCCCTAAAAACATTCTAGGTATTGAAGGGGAAGGAGGAGGAGAAAGAGGAGAAGGAAGATGGAGGAGGAGGAGGGTGAAGAATAGGAGGTGGAGGAGGAAGAAGAGGAGAAGAGAAGGAAGAGGAGGATGAAGAGAAGGGGGATGAAGAGGAGATGAGAAGAAAAGAGAAGGAAAAGGAGGATTAAGAGGAGGAGGAGAAGAGAAGAATGAGCAGGAGGATGAAGAGGACAAAGATGAAGAGCAGATCGATTAGGAGGAAGAAGAGAAGGAGAAGAAAGAGGAAGATGATATGTTACTTTTCCACTCACATTAGCTCAAATTCACCTTCATCATGCCTCCACTTTTCACCCCTCCTTGAAAACAAAAAGCCTATAAAAGAGTTTTGGGGTTATTAGCTTCTCTCAGTAAACTAGCGGTGACTGTTGTAAAGCACTCAGTAAAATGCACCAGGATCTCATAAAAGGAGGATTTAATACCACTTTATAACTGCTGGGGCTGACTTCCAAGCCTGCACTATTGTGTATTCAAAATCCATCCCTTTTCTCTCCTCTTTCCAATGGGAAAGGCAACCAGGCTCTGTTTAAACAGATGACACAGTTCATTTAACCTCACAGTTAAAAATACACTTGAGCTCAGCTGGAAAGGACTGAACTTCCAAACGCAACACAAGGAAGCTGTCGCTTGCTCTGATTTCATCCTGGGGCCGGTCATCCAGGGATGGACAACTGGCCTGGTCAGAAGGACATGATTCGGGCTGATAAAGAGAGGTAATGGGGGGAAGGGCCTTGTTGGGATGCCATTTTGAAGGTCCGGTGGGTGAGAGAGGGGATTTGGCTTTGGTCCGTGCCCTTATAACCTGGGAGAAGGGAGAGAGGGTAGCTAGTCTGAAACGTTCATTGATCAGCTCACCTATAGATAATAATAATGATTTTTGTGATGTGTGTTTAGTGCTTACTAGGTGCAAGGCACTGTAATAATAATAATAATAATAATAATTCTGGTGTTAAGCACTTACTGTGTACCAGGCACTACACAAAACAGTGGGGTGGATACAAGTAAACTGGGTTACCCTAGCGTGGATACAAGCAAATCTGCTTGGACACAGTCCCTACGTGGGGCTCGCAGCCTTAATCCCAATTTTACAGGTGATGTAACTGAGGCACAGAGAAGCAAAGTGACTTGCCGAAGGTCACATAGCAGACAAGCGTTAGAGCCAGGATTAGAACCTAGACCCTCTGACTACCAGGTCCATGCGGTATCCACTAGGCCCTGCTGCTTCTCTAGCTGGAAGCCTCTTAAATCCCCAAAACCCTTTTTTATCTGGGTTAGAATAAACCTCTCCTGGCCTGACTTACTGTTCGTTAACTCAGGGGATATGAGGAAAAACTTAATTCCTCCTTGCTCTTTTCCCTCTTCCTTATCGATCTTGAAAGGGCAAACAGTCGAGCAATGACATTTATTGAGCACTTACTGCGTGCAGAACGCTGTAATTAATGCTTGGGGGAGTACAATACAAGAAAGTTGGTAGATATGAATCTTGCCCTCAAGTAGCTTAAACACACTGCTTGATAAGAATAATAATAGTAATAATTGTGGTATTTGTTAAGCACTTACTATGTGCCAGGTACTGTTCTAAGCGCTGGGGTAGATACAAGCAAATCCAGTTGGACATAGTCCCTGTCCCACATGGGGCTCAGTCTTAATTCCCATTTTGCAGATGAGGTAACTGAAGTACAGAGTAAAGTGACTTTCCAAAAGTCATACAGGAAAGTGCTTGCTCTGTTTTTGCACTGAGTGGGCCTAGAGCCCATTTAAAGTAATAATAATAATAATAATAACAATAATCCTGGAATTTAAGTGCTTACTACATGCGAGGCAAGTACTAAGCACTGGGGTAGGTATGAGATCATTAGTTTGGACACATTCCCTGTCCCATATGGGCTTCGCAGGGCATGTATTCCAGAGATCTTGGTTCTAATCCCAGCTCTGCCATTTACTTGCTGAGCGACTGCGGGCAAGTCATTTTACTTCTCTGGGACTAAGTTTTCTCATCGGTAACATAGGGATGAAACACTTATTCTTTTTCCTACTTAGGCTTGAGTAGTACAGGGACTCTGCCGATCGGGTTCTTTCTAGTCGGATGCTTAGCATAATGCATGGCACATAGTAAGCATCCTTGAGTGAACCAGTGTTGCCTAATGGATAGAGCCTGGGCCTGGGACTCAGAAGGACCTGGGTTCTAATTCTGACTCTGACACTTGTTTCTGTGTGATTTTGGGTGAGTCACTTAACTTCTCTGTGCCTCAGTTACCTCATCTGTGAAATGGGGATTAAGACTGTGAGCCCCATGTGGGACATGGATTGTGTCCAACCTGATTAGTTTGTATCTACCTCTGTGCTTAGAACAGTACTTGACACAGAGTAAATGCTTAGCGAATTCCATCATTATTGTTATTATTATGGCCCAGGGGCTCGAGGATAGCAGTTCATTCCATCTCTCCTGGCACCTCTTGGTATTTCCATCAGCTCACTCTTATTATGGGCAGGGTCTGAGTCTGTTGATGGACTGATTCTCTCAAGCACTTAGTACAGTACTTTGCACACAGTAAATGCTCAATGAATACGATTGAATGAAAGAATGAATGAATTATTAATACTATTATTATTATAATATATCTTCAGTGCTTAGTTTGTACCAAGCACTGTTCTAAGCAATGGGGTAGATTCAAGATAATCAGTTGGAACACAGTCCCCGTCCCATGTGGGGCTCACAGTCTAGGTAGCAGGGAGTAGGATTGTAGTCCCGTTTTACAGAGGAGGAAACTGAGGCTCAGAGAAGTTAAAGGTCCAAGGTGGCACAGCAGACAAGCGACAGAGCCTGGATTAGAACCCAGATCTTCTGACTCCCAGGACCAGGCTCTTTTTTCTTAGGCTTCACTGTTCCTAGGTCCCACACTGCTCCCCCTCTGTCCAGGCTTCGCCAGTTTCTCAACACCACTCTGGGTTCCTAGCAGCTCTTCCTGCCACACATCAGCTCCACTTGGGCAGTGGGGTCACTGTGGTGGGTTCAGTGAGTGTTACAGCAGGTGACCCAGCATATTTCCCATCCCTTTCCCCCAGGGCCCCTATGCCAGGAACAGTGACATTAAAAAAAATTGCTTATGGTGGATTAAAAACAAGTTACGCAAGTATAAACAGAGTCTGATTAGCTGGGCAAAAATTCGGCAGAAGAAGACCTGAGGGTCATAGTGGACCACAAGCCACATAGCTAATGTCACTGTTAAGGTCTCAGTGGAAATGTCTTAGATGTACAAGCAGAGTTAATTAACAAGGGATCATTAATTAAAATAGCTTAACAGGCATCTGTCATGCAAAATCTGGAAACAATCTGTCTGCTATTCTTTGGATGGATGAGCTCCTTTATAGCGAATTAATGCCCAGGTTTGGATTTTGCATCTGCAGAGAGAAGATCTGCTGATGAGGTCAAAGGGATGGAAAATTGGATTTATAAGGAAAGATGGATAGAGTTGGGGTTAGTCTGAGGAAGCGAAGGCTGAGGGCATATTGACAATCACGTCCAATTTACGCGGGATTATTATAAGAAGCTTTTGTTCATCTCTAGAGAAAGGATTTAACATGCAGCAAGAGAGAGTGTGGTTAGACTCAAGGAAGAACGTTTTGACTGGAGGGGAGGTTGAAAATATTGCTACTAAAGGAAGTGGTGGGGTCTCACTCTAGCTATCACTGAGAGTAGGCAAGACAGAGCTGTGCCTTTTTAGACTATGAGCCAGTTGTTAGGCAGAGATTGTCTCTATCTGTTGCCATATTGTACATTCCAAGCGCTTAGTACAGTGCTCTGCACCCGGTAAGTGCTCAATAAATACAATTAATTGATAATTTCTAAGGGATCCAGTGCTCATCTGGTACCAAGTCAGGCTCATTGGGGAATGGATGGCGTGGCTGGTGGCTTGGCTACTTAACACACTGTGTTCTGCCTGCTGCCGCTCTGAAATCATTTTCGTCTGCGAATGCTCATTCTAGCACTTACTGTTTTTACCAGAACTGAATTTGGGTCCCTTCCACTTTACTTTTGCCTAGAAAGAAAATTGGTTAGTTTTGCAAAGTTTCTCATTTCATTATAGGGTTATTGAATTATTATCCTGAATAGTTAGAGAAGCAGCGTGGCTCAGTGGAAAGAACCTGGGTTTGGGAGTCAGAGGTCATGGGTTCTAATCCCGGCTCTGCCGCTTGCCAGCTGTGTGACTTTGGGCAAGTCACTTAACTTCTCTGTGCCTCAGTTATCTCATCTGTAAAATGGGGATTAAAACTGTGAGTCCCACGTGAGACAACCTAATCGCCTTGTATCCCCCCAATGCTTAGAACAGTACTTTGCACATAGTAAGCGCTTAACAAATACCACCATTATTATTAGTTTTATCCTGGGGCATATTTTTCATCAGATTTAAGGGTTCCTTGGATCTGAGAAGCAATGAGACATAGTGGAAAGAGCGTATGGGAGTCAGAGGACCTGATTTTCTCTTTTGTTGCCAAATCGTACTTTCCAAGCGCTTAATACAGTGCTCTGCACACAGTAAACGCTCAATAAATATGATTGAATTAATGAATGAATGAGTTCTAATCCCCCTTCCACCACTCGCCTGTCATAGGATCTTAGACATGTCATTTAACTTCCCTGTGCCTCAGTTACCTCATCTGTAAATGGGGATTAAGACTGTGAGTCCCTTGTGGGACATGGACTGTGTCCAACCTCACTAGCTTGTATCCTCCCTAGTGCTTAGTACAGGGCCTGACACACAATAAGTGCTTAACAAATACCACTAAAAAAAACAGAACAAAACAACGCCCCCGCCCCCAACCCTTTGCAGGCTTGATTTGAAGAACTCCCGGGTCAAAGCCAAAACAGGTTCTTTTTCTCTGAAATTGGGTCCTCATCTCTCTAATTGCATTGATTTCTATGAAATTTCAGGCTCTGATGGTGGAGCAAGAGTATATTGCAGCAAAGAAGTGCTGCCAGCAAACCTGTGTTTAAAGAGGTGCTTTCGAAACACTCGCTGTAGTTTGGAAACAGGCATCACAGATTGTTTTATGAATAGCTTAATGCATTTAAAAGGGTAATCATTTCAGAGCTGACAGCAAAATTTGATGCTGTGGTGCAGAAGCATAGAGGGGGAGGGGCAGAAAGCTTTCGCATTGGGTGAGGAACATCTAATTGTTTTAATCATGCTTGATATTACACTGTGAAATTGCAATTAACTTAAGAAGTCAGTCAAAAACAATTAATAAGTGCGGTGTGCAGCTTGGCTAATTGAAGGAGGTGTCCAAGGGGAAGAGGAAGAGAAGGAGAAGAAAAAGGGAGGAAAAGAGAGGTTATATGTTATTTTTTGTTTCCCTTTCTTCAGCCAGAATGACTATAAAAAACAAGCCTTGGCCAATTGCTCCATTTAAATGCCTTTCTCCCCTCCCACCACCCTTTTCCTTCCATTTCCCTGCAGTCTCTCGTTTTCCCTCAGGGAAGCAACTGGGGTTGCTTAGCAACCGTACAGGGAAACTTGCTGCTTTCCGGGCAGGGGAACCCAGTCAGTCGGCCACCTTTATTGAGTGCTCACTATGGGCAGAGCACTGTACTAAGTACTTGGGATAGTACAGTACAGCAATTAAACAGACACATTCCCTTCCCACGATGAGCTTACAGTCTAGAGGGAGGGGGGCAGACATTAATATAAATACATACATGAATGAATGTGAATAAATAAAAAATAAACAGTGTCAACTGTTTTGTTTCATTTCCGGTAAGTGTCATAAACTGGAAATCTGATTTCACTGGTTTGGGCTCTGTGGCCTCATGGAACTGCTTCTTCAGACCTTGGGCATCTGGATTTTTCCTCGATCACTTAGGGGGTGAAGCTCTTGACATTCAATCAGCCAGGAATTCAGAGGCAATTGAACAATCTCAGGCTTTCTTCCAAGATTCATCATTTGTACGGAAAAGAAGGTTAAAAGGTAAATGATGTTACAGCCTGTAGCCACTTCATTTAACTTCATAAAACGCTAAACTGATCCTCTCTAAATCCTAAGCACAATTTTCTTCTCAAAGATGCCATTCCCTCAGAGGGTTTTAGTTCCATGTAAAGATGGGGCTGCTCTCAGAAGCCACTAAGGGGCCACATTGTAAATTAACTACTTTAAGGTGCTGAGTGCAATTCTAGTGGGCTGGAAGACAAACTGCAAACTGGGAAGATCTGGTTAAGGCAAGGTGCCTGGAAGAGGTTGGAGTTGTGGTATGCACTAGCAGAAGTCATCATCATCATTTTCTGTGGCATTTATTGAGCACTTACTGTGTGCAGACCACCGTACTCAGCTCATGGGAGAGTAGGACAGAGTGAGCAGAGGTGTTCACTGCAAATAATGAGCTTATATTCTAGCAGGAGAGAGAGGCATTAATATAAACAAATAATTTATAACTTGGCCTCTCCTTTATTGTGATCCCAAGTCCTTTACCATGTCCCAGTCACCCAAGGAGATACTGAAATGGAAAGCTGTGAGTGATAGGGAATCCTTGGGTTCTGGAGGGCAAAGGCCTGGAAGCAGTGAATTAAATGGAAATATTGATGTAGCAGGTAAAGGCAGACTTTCTAACCTGACCCCCCGGTCTAATAATAATAGGAATAATATTTTTAAAACACTATGTGCCAAGCAACATGACAGAGGATAAACGGACCAGACACAGTCCCTGCCCCACAAGGGGCTCACAATCTAAGGAAGAGAGATTGTTATATTGTACTCTCCCAAGTGTTTAGTATAGTGCTTTGCACACAGTAAGCAGTCAATAAATACAATTGAATGAATAGATATTTCATCTCCATATTATGGGTGAGGATACTGAGGCATAGAAATGTTGCTTGCCCAAGTCCTCTGACTCCGAGAACTGTGCTCTTTCCACTAAGCCTCACTGTTGATCAAGCTCAAAGTTAAGTGATTTGCCCAAGGTCACAAAGGGGCACATGGCAGGGCATCGGTTTTCCAAGCAGATTAAATCAGTCAATCAATGGTATTTACTGCGTGCTTACAGTGTGCACAGCACTGTACTAAGCAGTTGGGAGAGTACAGTAGAACAGAGTTGGTAGTCACATTCCCTGCCAACAATGAGCTAATGCTTAAGCCGTGGGAAATGGTGGTGGTGGTGGGGAATTAAGCTTGCAATAAGTGTTTAGTAGAAAATTACCTTTTTACAGAGATTTTTTTTTCTCCAGATGTCCAGAAAGCATTCAACAAGAATGGAAGAAGGGTCTTTCTCAGGGAAAAGTTTTTCAGGTGAGGCCAGAATAGTCCACCTGCCATAGTATTAGAAGATTTCATTTATTTGTCAAAGAAAATATAACATTTTGGGAGGAACCTTGTTCATAAATTCTTACTGAGGCTTAAATTCTTATTCTTCAGATGCATATTCCAGCTCTGACACTAACCTGCTGTGTGACCCTGAACAAATCACTTCACTGAATCTCAGTTTCCTTACCTGTGAAGTGGGGGGTCCAATTATCTGTTCTCCTTCCTACTTAGACTCGGAGCCCCATGTGGGACAGTGACTGTGAATGACCTGATGATCTTGTATCTATCCCATCACTTACTACAGTGCTTCGAATATAGTAAGTGTGTAACAAATACATCACCCTCAACAATTTGAACCCACTTAAATCAGTTCTTCAATCCTCAAGACCCCTACCTGGTCAGCCTGGAGAGGCTCATTGCTCAATTTCATTGCCCTCCTTCTTGGTTTTAGTTTTTTTTTTAAATTTAATTTAAGCCTTTGTAGATCTCCCTTGTCCTTAAAGGAAAGGATCTCGTGGGAGGGAGGGTGGTTGAGGTGAAGGGTGGAGGGGGAGGAAATCTAATAGAATGAAGGGATTTTGTTTTACAACAATGATGAGTTTCTTTCCTCTTTAGTTGATTCTTTTCTCTGAGTTTCCTTTCTGATATCCTTTCCTTCCCTCAGGTCTCCCCCACTGACAACTCTGCCCTGTCAGCCCAGGGGGAGGCGAGAGTAGGCAAGTCCCTTTTTAACTAAGTGGGTATTCAGGGCTGGATGGCAAGCATGTGATGCTCGGTGATCAGAGAGAGAGGGAAAGTTTGAAAAAAAAACCAACCCAACCAGATAGAGGCAGAAAGAAGAGCTTTTCAATATGAGCATTCATGTCGTTTTGACAGGAGCCATTTATCATGGCTGTGAATGGGACCCAGCCTATCCGGTCAAAGGAGCGCTGGTTAAACTTTTACCTGCTTCTGAAAGGAGGCCTGTGCCCGCAGCTAAAGAGACGCCCTCCAGTCCTGTGGTGCTGTTATGGAGAAGGGGTGGGGTGTGGGGAACTCTCATTCTCAAACAGCTTGTGCCCATCTGTTGGGAGCAGAAAGAAGCTGTAACCCAAGGCGTGGGGGTGGGGCACCGGGGTGAGGCGAGAGGAGGGTGGGAAGGAAGGAAGAAGAGAGCGCGAGAAAGAGGAGGTGGACATTTCCTGGTATTTGGAATGCTGCTGACATTCCGGGGGAAGGCTGTGGAATTTGATCGCTTGGTGATGGGGAATGGAGTGGATAAACTGGGTTCCTGGCCTTATGGTGATTTTTTTTTAATAGTATTTGTCAAACACTTACTATGTTCAGGCACTGTACTAAGCGCTGGGTTAGAAACAAGCTAATCAGATTAGACACAGCCCCCTGAGAAGCAGCGTGGCCTAAGGGCTAGAGCACAGGCCTGGGAGTCAGAAGGGCCTGGGTTCTAATCCCAGCTCCACCACTTGTCTGCTGTGTGATTTTAGTCAAGTCACTTCACAAAGAAGTTAACTGTTTGTGCCTCAGTTACCTCATCTGTAAAATGGGGATTAAGACCGTGAGCCCCATGTGGGACATGACTGTGCTCAATCTGATTACTTTGTATGTACCCCAGCACTTAGAATGGTTCCTAGAACATAGTAAGTGCTTAACAAATACCCTAAAACACAAAAACTTAGGGCACACAGTCTTAATCCCCATTTTACAGATGAGGTAACTGAGGCACAGAGAAGTTAAGTGACTTGCCCAAGGTCCCACAGCAGACAAGTGGCAGAGACGGGATTGAAAGCCAGGGCTTCTCACTTTCAGGCCCTTGCTCTTTCCACTAAGTCATGCTGCTTCTCAAATAAGTGGAGTTCAGTTTATAGGTCCCAGTAATGACAGGAAAGAATGGGGAAGACATAGGGGAGAAGATTTTTACCCATGTCAAGCTTTGAGGTGTCTTTGGATGTTAAGTGGGTCAGCATGTCTTCCTCTAACTTGTAGGAGGACATACTGAAATAATAATTAAGAACTTGTGGCACTTGTTAACCATTTACTATGTACCAAGCACAGTTTTAAGCACTGGAGTAAATACAAGACCATCAAATTGGACCTAGTTCCTGTCTCACATAGGACTCACAGCCTAAGTAGGAAGGAGAAGGAGTATTTAATTTCCATTTCCCAGATGAGGACACTGAGGCACAGAGAAGTTAAATGACTTGTCCGAGGTCAAACAGCCGGCAAGTGGTGGAGTCAGGATTAAATGTCAGGTCCTCTGACTGCCAGGTATGTGGTCTCTAAGGGTGGGTGCATGCGTGCGTGAGAGGGAGAGAGAGAAAGAAAGTGTGTGTGAGAGAGAGTGTGTGTGTGTAGATTTCTTGCTCAGGGCTGTCCCGACAGTCCATAAAGTGATGAGAGTTTGGGTTGCTCTGGATCTTAATGTGAGGCAGAGTGAGGCTGCTTCGTGAGGATACATTAAGCTTGAAAAATTGCAAAGATGGGAAATTCACATGTGACTGTGGTCAGTGGAAAGAGCCCGGGCTTGGGACTCAGAGGTCGTGGGTTCTAATGTCGACTCCGCCACTTGTCTGTTGTGTGACCTTGGGCGAGTCACTTAACTTCTCTGTGCCTCAGCTACTTCATCTGTAAAATGGTGATTAAGACTGTGAGCCCCACGTGGGCCAACGTGATTACCTTGTATCTACCCCAGTGCTTAGAACAGTGCTTGGCACATAGTAAGTGCTTAACAAATACCATCATTACTATTATTATTATTATATCATGGGAAGACTAGGGATGGAAATGGGGAGGTCAGAAAGAAGGTTGGGAGGAGGGCAGGCGCGACTAGGGCTCAGGCAGTGTCCTGGAGATGTATTTCTGCAGGTTTTCCATTAGGTGCAAGCATCCATTATGCACAGATGACAAGGAGTAGCGTAGGCTAGTGGAAAGAGAACAGGCCTGGGAGTTAGAGGATGTGGGTTCTAATCCCTGCTCTGCCAATGGCCTGCTGTGCGTGACTCTGGCCAAATCACTTAACTTCTCTGCGTCTCAGTTACCTCATCTGTAAAATCGGGTTTGAACACCTGTTCTCAATCCTACTTAAGGCATCTATTAAGCACTTATTTTGTGTCAAACACCATTCTAAGAGCTGGGGGTAGATATAGGTTAATAAGGTCAGACACAGTCTCTGTCCCACTTGAGGCTCAGAGTCTATGTAGGAGGGTGAACAGGTATTTAATCCCCATTTGCAGATGAGAAAACTGAGGCAGAGAGAAGCAGCATGCTCTAGTGGATAGAACACAGGCCTGGAAGTCAGAAAGACCTGGGTTCTAATTCTGCCTCTGCCACCGGTCAGCTGTGTGACCTTAGGCAAGTTACTTAACTCGTCTGTGCCTCAGCTACCTCTTCTGTAAAATGGGGATTAAGACTACGTGCCCCATGTGCGACAGGGACTGTGTCCAACCTGACAACTTTGTACCTACTCCAGAGCTTAGCACAGTGCCTGGCATATAATAAGCACTTAAATACCAAATAACAATAATCATAATAATAAAAGTTTAGTGTCTTGCCGAAGGTCACACAGCAGGCATTTGGCAGAGCTGGAATTAGAGCCCAGCTCCTCTCACTCCCAACCACATGCTCTTTCCACTAGGCCATGCTGCTTCTCACTGTGAACCCCATGTGGAATAAGGGACCGTTGTCCCACCCAATTAACTTGTATCGACCCCCAAGCTTGGAATAATGCTTGACAGATAGTAAGGGCTTAAATACCATGCAGGGCAACAGCGAATCATAATGCTGATAATTCTGCTACTTGTTAAGCACTCACTTGACGCCAAGCTCTATCCTGAGCGCTGGGGTAGATGCTACATAAGCAGATTGGACACAATCCAGGTCCCACTTGGGGCTCACAGTCTTAATCCCCATTTTACAGATGAGGTAACTGAGGCACTTAACTTCCATGAGCCAGTGCCTGCTGACACAAAGCTACCTTCGAAAGCTGGACCTAAGTCCTGGTTTTCTCTGTCATTGCTGCTAAGAACTGCCAGGACTACCTCACGCAGTCATTTGTTTCTTCCATCTGTGTTTATCAGTCTCTTATCAGAGCGCTGGGTATTTGATTACCTTGAAAAAGCCATATAGAAATGCAAGTTGCTATAAATGATATCCCCAGCCTTAACACCAGAAAGTATGACTGCATTATAGCCTGTGCAGAAGGGGCATTAAGTGCACAGATATTCCCGCTAGGTTTCTCATGTCATTAATTGGTGATCTTCAGACTCTGAAATAGCATTTTTCCTCTCACATTCCTTATTTCATTATCCTCAGTTCAATACACATCAGTGCAATATGAGGCAGCCTGGTTAGATATATTAGGAATTATTTAAATTAGATGGGGATGTATGGGTAGTTAAATACTCAGTCTTCTATTCTACCCTAATTATGTATCAAATTACGTTACAATTATACCCAAATATAAACTTCTGGTGTAACCTTGAGTCCTCGGTAGGAGATGAGTGGGAGGGAGATGATATAGAACAGGTGGGGTCTGTGACCACGAACTAATGCTGCAAGAATATTTAGAGAGAAATACCCGTTCCCTCAGGGTCCCCTCACAGTCCGATGGGATCTGGGGTTAGAAATGTCTGCAGTTTCACAGCTGCCATCCAAGACTCACCTGTCTCTTCCAGAGATCTGCTCTCTCATTAGAGCTGTCCTTTTGGCACTGTGCCCTCCGGTACCCCTGTGAAGACCCCTCCAGCCGGGAAGCTAGGTGCTCTTAGAAGCAGCTGCCTGGTCTGACCTGCATTAATCTGTTCATCAGTCACTACTAATTATCATACTTATTAAGCACTTACTATGTGACAGGCACTGTTCTAAGTGCTGGGGTATCTACAAGTCAGTCAGGTGGACATCAGTCAGGTGGACACAGTCCCTGTCCCACATGGGGCTCACGCTCTTAACCCCCATTTTACAGATGAGGTAATTGAGGCCCAGAGAAGTTAGGCGACTTGCCCGAGGTCACGCGGCAGACATGTGAGGAGCAGGAATTAGAATCCAGTTCCTTTTGACTCCCAGGCCCATCCCCTATCCACTAAGCCATGCTGCTTGTCTCTGGTATTTATTGAGCACTTACTGTGTTCAAAGCCTTGTACTAAGCCCTGGGGAGAGTAATAATAATAATAATCATAATGTTAGTACAACAGAGTTAATAGACACTGACCACAAGAAGCTCACAATATATCGGGGAGAGATGTTATCCAAATTACATATGGGAGAGCAACAGATGATAAGAATATTCATTCATTCTTTCAGTGTACTTACTGAGCACTTACTGTGTGCAGAGAGCACTGTACTAAGCCTTTGGGAGAGTTCAATGTAAAAATAAATAAGCACATTCCCTGCCCATAGCGTGTTTACATTCTAGAGGGGGATATCAGTTCTCTGGGGGTGTCAGAGTGTTTTGGGTTATGAGCAGAAGCGCATAGGTGACCTAGAAGGGAGGAAGAAGGGTGTGAAAGGCTAGTCAGGGAAGACTGCCCGGAGGAGATAGCATTTTAGTACGATGGATTTGAACCTCGGCGCTTTACCCTCATCTGTGCTATGAACAATCAGCTGCCTACTTCCAGTGCTGCTAAAAGGATGGGCTTTTGCGTCAGCTTCCTTGATTTTCTAAATCTTGATGTGGTATAGTAGGAGTAGCAGATTAAAGTGAGGACAGGCCAATAATAATTATTGTATTTGTTAAGCACTTACTACGTGTCAAGCACTGTTCTAAGCTCTGGAGTAGATACAAGGGAATCATGTTGTCCCATGTGGGGCTCACAGTCTTAATCCTCATTTTACAGATGAGGTAACTGAGGCACAGAGAGGTTGAGTTGCCCAAAGTCACCCAGCAGGCAAGTGGTAGAGCCGGAAGTAGAACCCACGACCTCCGACTCCCAAGTCCGTTCTCTTTCCACTAAACCATGCTGCTTCTCCCACCCTTTTCTGAATCAATAATGGCTGATTAAGGCCAGTGTAAGCAGCAGGAAAAGAACCGGCAAGTATAAGGGGTGGTCATCATCTACTTCCTCCTCCACCTCCTCTTCCTCCTGGCAGGAAACCCGACATCAAAACAAAATCAATCTAGAAGTGGTATCTCTCTACTCACACATATGATAATAATAATAATAATAATAATAATAATTATAGTATTTGTTGAGTGCTTACTATGTGCCAAGCACTATACTAACTGCTGGGGTATATTCAAGGTAATCAGGCCCCACATAGGGCTCACTGTCGAAGTAGGAGGGAGAACAGGTATTGCTTCTGAATACCTAAATAGAGAAGCAGTGTAGCTCAGTGGAAAGAGCACGGGTTTGGGAGTTAGAGGTCACGGGTTCAAATCCCGGTTCAGCCTCTTGTCAGCTGTGTGACATTGAGCAAGTCACTTAACTTCTCTGTGCCTCAGCTACCTCATCTGTAAAATGGGGATTAAGACTGTGAGCCCCACGTGGGACAACCTGATCACCTTGTATCCACCCCAGTGCTTAGAACAGGGCTTTGCACATAGTAAGCACTTAACAAATGCCATAATAATAATTATTATGTCCATTTTGCAAATGAGGGAACCGAGGCACAGAGAAGTTAAGTAATTTGCCCAAGATCACACGAGGTGGGGAGAGTAAAAGGATATGAGGGGGGAAAGTGTTCCAGGCCAGAAGCAGGACGTGGGTGAGAGGTTGGTGGCAAGATAAATGAGATCGAGGTACAGTGAGAGGGTTAGCAGTAGGGGAGCAAAGTGTGCAGTCTGGGTTGCAGTAGGAGAGTAGCAAAGTAAGATTGGAGAGGGCAAGGTGATTGAGTGCTTTAAAACCAATAGTGAGGAATTTCTGTTTGATATGGAGGTAGATGGGCAACCACTGGAGGTGATTGATTGATTGGAACAGTGCCTGGCACATAGTAAGCGCTTAACAAAAGCCATAATTATTAGTATCATTATTATTACCTCAGATGTAAAATGGGGATTAACGCTGTGAGCCCCAAGTGGGACAGGGACTGTATTCAACCTGATTTGCTTGTATCCACCCCTGCATTTAGAACAGTGTCTGGCACATAGTAAGTGCTTAACCAATACCTGCCTCTTGGTCCAGCACTGGAATTACGAGACCATCCTGCCACTAGATGGGGAATGTGGGTTTTTCTTTTTTTCCTGCCAGTTGTTTTCATCCATTTATCTTACATTCTTCTGCAAGTCTCCTGGGGGCCTTGCAAGGGAGGGCACTTTATTAATCTTTATTAATGACTTATTAATAATTATTAATCATCATGAGGATAATGATTTAGCTGTATTCGGATTTGGGCTCTTCTCATTCCTCTTCTCCACCATCAGCAAGCTCTAGCAGCGTATATTGTGTGAGTGTGTGTGTGTGTGTTTGGATATATGCATATGTGTGAGACACAATCCAAGATCAGACGGATACTGAAATGGTTTGTAGGCAAATCTCTATCAGCAGTTTCTTTTTATGGTATTTGTTAAGCACTTGCTATGTGCCAGGCACCTTTTTAAGCACGGGGTAGATACAAAATAATGGAGCTGGACAAAGTCTCTGTCCCATGTAAGGCTCACAGTCTTAATCCCCATTTTATAGATGAGGGACCTGAGGCCCAGAGAAGTGAAGAGACTTGCCCACGGTCACACAGCGGACAAGTTGCGAAGCCGGGATTAGACCTGTGACCTTCTGACTCCCAGGCCCCTGCTCTATCCATTAGGCAATGCTGCTCTTCAAAGAGGCCCAGGGAAGTTAAGTAACTTGCCCAAGGTCACACTGCAGACAAGTGGCAGGCAGAATTAGTACTAATTCTGACCTTCTGACTCCAGCACTTATCCACTAGGCCACACTGCTTCTCCGTTTGTCTGCTCCTCTCCAGGAAATTCTAACTCCAGGTCCTTAAGGCAGTGAACTGACTGCCCTTGAAGGAAAAGGTTGAAGGAGGCAAGTTAGTAGGAACCCTATGTCCTTTTCTTCTGAACAAATGAAGCTCTTTTGGTTCCGGGCAGCGACTGCTCCTTGCCACATTCCCAGTCTCTCTGAGAGAGGAAGACTGTGGTCGCTGGGCTGGGAGTCTGGCTGCTGAGAACTCTCTCCACCACCCTGCAAGAGTTAGCGGAGTTAGCGTCTACTCTCACTCAAGATTCTCCACCAGACCCTAAAACGGATTTACCAGGAGGAACTTGTAAATATTTATATGAGGAAGCACTGCCTGATAGATAGAGCACAGTCGGGGGAGTCAGAGGATCTGGGTTCTAATCCCGCTTCTGTCACTTGTCTGCTATGTGGCCTTGGGCAGACCACTTCACTCCTCTATGACTCAGACACCTCATCTGTAAAATGGGGATTAAGACTGTGAGCCCCATGTGGGACGTGCACTGTGTCCAACCAGATTAGCTTGTGTCTACTCGAGTGCTTAGTAGAGTACCTGGCACATAGTAAGCATTTAACAAATACCATAAAAATCCCAAAAAACTAACCTGGGAAACTTTAAGTTCTGATTGAGCCCTGCCGATGTCAGGATAGAGGATAGAAAAGTGGGTATCATGGTTGGAGCCTCCAGAATGACATTGATTTCTCTGCTCATTTACACAGAGTTGCCCTTTTTGGGGTTTAGAGATGATGCCATTTATGGTGAGATTTATCTATGTGCATAGGTGTGGCTCGTAAAACTGACCCTAGCCACCAGTTGATTCACAACATGTGTACATTGAAAACTGTTCCTTTTTACACTCTTGCATTCCATGCAAGAATTGCAGGGCATTCCCTGGCTCTTTTTTCTCTTTTGCCTCTCTAAGAGTCATCTCTTCTCAAAGTCTATTCTCCAAAACCGTCACCTCGTTTTTGATTCCTCTATGTCCGGCCCAACTGTCTTCAACCAGTGATTTGCAACAGCATCCCTGGCTAGCTTTCCTGCAAAGAGCTGAGAGTTCCTCAAGAACCTAGTGGCAGAGCCTAGTGGATAGAGTGCGGGCCTCGGAGTCAGAAGGAACTGGGTTCTAATCCCAGATCTGACACTTGCCTGCTGTGTGACCATGGGCAAGTCACTTCACTTCTCTGTCTGTGCCTCAGTTGCCTCATTTGTAAAATGGGGGTTTAGACTGTGTGCCTGATGTGGGATGAGACTTTGTACAACTTGATTCATTTATATCTACCTTAGTGCTTAGTACAGTGCCCGGCACTTAATAAGCACTTAAGAAATACCGTTAAAAAATATGTGTGGTATTTTAAATTTTTTGGAAGTATTTTTTACCTTTATTGTCTCATTTTGGCACCACCTATGAGGTCAAGAAGTATTCTCCCCATTTTACAGATGAAGAAACAGAGGCCCACAGAAATGAAATGGCTAGCCACGTAGTAGGCTAGGGGCAGAATCAGGGCTAGGATCCAGGTTTCCAGATTTCCAGACTCGTGCTCTTTTCTTCCAGAGCGCACACAGTCTCCGAGCACTCCTCCAATAGTTGATTTCAGTGATGCTCAGGGACAGAAAAGAATGGTCCTTTGACAGTTCTGTGCAGAACGGGCTGGCAGATCTGGGGCTCCTCTGGCATGCCAGGGCAGAACATTTAACCTACCCAGTCAACACTCACCTGCCTGTCCTCAAAGCTCTCTCCAGGAGCAGGCAGGCTGCCAGGGAAAAGCTAATAAAAGCCTGACTGGGGTGCTCTGGGAGATGCCCATCTTTGTTCTGTTGTAGGGGCCTGGAGGCTTCTCTTCTCTTTTTCTGGCTCTGTCTGATGGAGTCCTAGCATGTGGCCTTCCTAAATGTACCTGCCTGTTGTCCTGGGATTGAGAGCTCAAGGCCACTGATTGGAGGCCTCTTACCATAGTGAGCTCCCGACCCTGCAGTGTGGGACATGGACATCAGGTACGAGACTATGCCCGTGGAAGGAAGCCACATCCCAGCGATCATCTGCCCGAGCAGAAGCACCGCAGCGTGGAAAATCTGACCTAAGAACGCCTTCCATTTGCAAACACGGGCTACATTTTTCCTTTCAGAAAGGCATTTATAATTAAGGTAATCAACAAATCCCATATGCTATTTTGGGAAACAGCTCCCTTTTTAATAGGACAACTTGCGCTAATTAGATGTGAAAAACATTCCTGGGGAAATAGCATATTTACAAGCAATTTACAAAATACATCTACAATATTTTTCGTGCCGTTCCGTGGCTGGGAGATTAGTAAATGCTGTAAATATTGGGGCCGTGCATGCGTAACACGTGAGGCGTGTTAAACAGAATGCTGCATACTTCGTGCATGGCACAGATTCTATTTTTTTTCTGGATAATCTCTGGGTCCGCAAAATAACAGACCCGTCTTCCTCATGAGAAAAAGCAAGTGACCCCGGCGGAATTCGGGAAACAGGTTAATAAGATTAATGAGCCCAACTCTCCCTCCCTACGGAACGTGGGCAGGTGGGATTTTCCCAGTTGGTGGGTTGAGGCAGGAGTCGGAAGGGCGCCTCGTTGTTGGGGGATTAACACACTCCCCTGTTCTGCCTCAGCCCTGCCCCGGGTCCCTCTCCCTTTGGCATTCTGGGAACTGAGGGTACAGCACGTGCACCACGGTGTAATGTAGTGCGACAGTGAAATTGGACAAACAAAAAACATTTTTTCCCCCTCTCCCTTCCCCCCCGCATACTTCCAAGGAAACCCATCCTTGTCACATCCCACTCATTCAAGCCTGCTCCCCCTTTGGGGAAGGAGGAAGGAGGAGATTGGACTGATTCATTAAAGTCATCTGAGAGTTACTAAATAATTCATATCACTTTACTCTTGGAAGGATCCTTTTGTCAAAAGCTGGCCCCTTTATTCTTCTTCTTTTCTTCCTCCACCCACTGCCGGCCGTAGACCCCTCCCCCACCTTGCCTTTTCTATCACATGATCACAGGAGTCGGTCGGTGGGGAAATTCCCCAAAGGATCCGGGTTGGGTCGAAATGTTGGGAAGGCCTTGGGGAGGGCCTGCCTGTCTCTGGTCAAGTCACCTGTGTGGGTTTGGATGATGGGGCTTAGGTGGGGTCTCAGGGGATGAGAAAGCTCCAACCCGATGTCAACGGCCCTAGAGGAGTTTGAACTTGGGTGACCTCCCGGAATGATGGGTCTGGACTTTTGACCTAATTATTCCATCTCGCCACTAAGACGTTCCAGAAGAAATGGGGGGAGAAATCCATTTGCATCCAATTCACTGGGTGCTTTAAGTGCTGAAACTAGGAGCCCAAATGAGTTTATTAGATTATCATTGCGGAAGTTAATAAAGAATTAATTTCTCTTCATGTGACATCCAAAGGCAGTTATTCCAGTGGCCTGTCCATTTACACAAAGACAAGAATTTGTCAAGTGTCAAACTCAATTCCCATGACCCAGGCCTCCTCAATAATTCTGGATTAGGGATAGCCTTAAATGACATTACAAAAATTTTATTCCAAGATGCATTGAGCTCTTGGGACTACTCAGGAATTTCAGGTTAGTGAAGGTTAT